>NC_090734.1:126488521-126491315 GCF_036898095.1 Palaemon carinicauda
ATTTTTTTTTTATTAATAATTGTTGATGGTATATCGTACGATATCTGGCTCATAATTTTTATTCACGTATACAAAAATATTATTACTCCACCATGTTAAATGTAATACTGCTTAATGTATATATATATATATATATATATATATATATATATATATATATATATATATATATATATATATATATGTATGTATATATATATATATATATATATATATATATATATATATATATATATATACTGTATATATATATATATATATATATATATATATATACATACATATATATATATATATATATATATATATATATATATATGTTATATTTGTTGATGGTGTATTGTATGATTTTTGGCTCATTTTTATTCACATGCACATAAAGATTATTACTCCGCCCTATTAAATGTAGTACTGTAGAACAATTATTGACAAAGAGTTAAGCAAACATTCATGGAATCGCAGACATTAAGTATTTGTGTATGTGCAAGCACACGCATTTTATGTATGTATGTATATACTGTATGTGAAGAAATACCTTATAACGACCGGAAATATTTCCCTATGGAAGAAAATCCCCTCGTGGGAAGACATGCCTTATAACGGGCGGAAATATTTCTGCATGAAAAAAAAAATCCGCTCGTGTGAAGACATGCCTGATAACGAGCGGAAATATTTCCGTACGGAAAAAAAAAATCCGCTCATATGAAGACATGCCTTATAACGAGCGGAAATATTTCCTTACGGGAAAAAAAATCCGCTAGTTTCAAGACATGCCTTAATAATGAGCAGAAATATTTCTGCACGGAAAAAAAAATCCGCTCGTATGAAGACATGCCTTATAACGAGCGGAAATATTTCCGTACTGGAAAATATCCCCATGTGTGAAGACATGCCTTTTAACGATCGGAAATATTTCCGTACGGAAAAATATCCTCTTTTGTTAAGCAAAAAAAGGAGCATTTATATTTTATAAGAAATAAATAAAATAATTCGACCCCATTGTTCGAAATGATCAGTTCTTTTGCCTTTAAACACGAGAGATCTCCAAATTCCCAGTTGTATGAATTATCGACTGATTTCCATAGGAGAGGATAGAGAGAATAGTCATAAGAAGCGCATAATTGATTCCCAATTGCCAATTAAGCCTTTACCGGAAACACGAAAGAAATGTTGAATGCTGTTCAATCAGCATTTTGCAATGTCTGTGAACATTTTGCAACTGTTGCATGGTTACATTTGTTTTTATTGTCCGATAACCAGTTTCCTTGTAGATTTGCATTTATTTTTGGATAAGTAAGTCTTTGAATTTTTGCTTTTAGGGTGGACTTAAAACTTAGAAACCTCTAAATCTACATATCTGTCTATCTATCTTTCTATCTATGTAGCTATGCATGTATCTATCTATCTGCATCTATCTATCTATCTATTTATTTATAAATCTATCTATATATATTTATATATAATATATATATATATATATATATATATATATATATATATTATATATATATATATTATATATATATATATATTTATATGTTTATATGTTATAAGTATCCAATTATACATACATTATATATTATACCCTAATGTATTTGCATATATATATATATATATATATATATATATATGTATATACATATACAGTATATATATAAATATATATAATATATATAATATATATACATATATATATATATATATATATATATATATATATATATATATATATATATATATATATATCAGCCGTTACTAGCCGACTGCAGAACAAAGGCCTCATACGTCCTTTCACTTGCGTCAGTTTATATATATATATATATATATATATATATATATATATATATATATATATATATATATATATATATACTTACTGTATATATTGCATCACGACCTATCCTCTGCCAAATCCGTTTCACTGGGAAATTGTGACCTTTTAAGGTGAAGAGTCATCTGTAAAATTTCAGCATCTGAAAGGTCAAGGATCAACATTCGATACTGATAATTAGTTACTCCCTGAAATAGGCAATTTACAGTTGAGATCAGTGGTTGAGGTCACGTGAGATAATCGAGAGTAAAAGTCTGATGTAAAGGAGACCTGATCATAGAAGGCTTGTAATTTTAATGTTGATTTTTGAGCCAAATTCTGAAAAGAAAGAAGGCTCTTGAGACTTCTTGGCTGAACATGTTGAAGTCCAAGGTGAAAATCTCATGAACTCTGAAGATTCGTTTTCAGAGCTCCAACTGCAGTGATGACGTTGGATAGAGACATTCACAATAAAATGAGATAGTTATCAATTATCTCTTACTGATGTTCGTAGAAGCATGCGTGTTCGAGTATGTATTTAATTTGATGGGGATACGTCAACGTGGGAAAAGGGTTTGTGTATCGTCATGATCAGCAAAGCTGCACTAGTCAGGCCCACCTATACTAGGTTGGTCTCATGTAAGCTGTTAGATAAAAGTTTCTCACCATCACCAATCTACCAGTGACCCAGCATGTTAGTGGAAACTGGTCAAACACCAGACAATGATAATGACGTCTCTGAGGCCTTTGTCCTGCAGTGGACTACAAACGGCTTCATTTGTTATTTGTTGTTGTTTCAGGTAATAAAGATTGTATGCAACAGGTGTACGTAATATGTAGCTTAAGCACATTCAAATGATGTGATTATGTATGAGTTCAAATGGATAATGACAATGTAATTATTACATACCAATATAGTATGTAAACAAAGTGTTTATGGGTTGAAGTTCAATAAGAAATAATACCATTCTTTGACAGTGTATT
>NC_090734.1:126491815-126494315 GCF_036898095.1 Palaemon carinicauda
TGCAGCCAGACACAGGGAGAGTCGCAACTTAGATTTCATTTTACAGCAGACGGTAGGGAACCTTTTTTTTTCGTTTTTTTCTTTCTTTTCCTTAGGTCGCTCATGAATGGCAGAGGTAAGGGATAGTGACAATGCTATTTTTCTTGTTGGAGCCCTGGACTTATAGCATCCTGTTTTTCCAACTAGGGTTGTAGCTTAGCAAATAATAATAATAATAATAATAATAATAATAATAATAATAATAATAGAGACTGCCCATATATACATGTGATCAGCGTCCCAGCCCACCTCTCCACCTAAGCTAGGACCAGGGAGGGCCAGGCAATGGCTGCTGATGACTCAGCAAGTAGCCCTATAGGCTCCCCAAACACCTATCCTCAGCTCAGAAGGATGGTTAACATGCAGATGTTACAAGAAACTATGAAGCTTGAGCGGGACTCGAACGTTTTCAGTAGGCCACCACAAGCCTTCACGGAAGCCTAATTAAACAATGACACAGAAAGGTCAACAGAGCAGAGCTTCCCCTCAAACTTCTATATAGATTAATTCAACGCATGAAGTGGCCATGTGACTGACAAGTTTTTAAAGGTTAAAGTTGTCTGGTTTTAGTTCAAACTTCATCTGAATAGATGCTCACCAGAACGTCAGCCGGTCAAGGCAATTTCCCCCCCTCCCGCTTCCCATTGTGGTGCCCAATCACATAAGTGGCCTCCCCAGTAAACAGCGTAGGCTCATGGTCCCGGGCGGGGATCGATCTGTTGCTAGGCGAATACTAGGCGAACACGTTACCACTGTACTAGCCAGTTGAATGCTTCATATAAAATATTTAATTTACAATCCTAAATATTTTTGTAAAATTAATTTATAAGTAGATATTTGATAGTAAGACTTCTGAAATCTAATATTCTATATTTACTTTTTGGCCTGAAAAGATGCAAATTTTAACTATGAAATACAATATTCTATATTTCCCATTTGCTCATCGTTATATTTTGTTTATAAGCAAATTCCACCCCTACAAAAAACGGAAGGAAAACATGGGAGCAAAATAGGTTTTCCGCTTTGAACTTTTAACCAAATAAAGTTAAAAATAGATTCTCGAGAATGTTATCGAAAAATTGTGTCGAGAGACCTGCTAAATGTGTATATAGGGAATGAATAAAATCATGTAGAGATTGGGGAATACATACTTCATCCATTTTGAAAATCTATAGGAGACTGTGACACACACACACTCTCTCTCTCTCTCTCTCTCTCTCTCTCTCTTTGCTCCGTATACTCTCTGTTACTCAAGTTCTCGCTTTGTTATTCCTTCGATTTTGATCTCTCTCTCTCTCTCTCTCTCTCTCTCTCTCTCTCTCTCTTTCTCTTAATCGTCCAATTTTAACTGAAATTGTTATATATCTATTCAAGACATTGTTATTCTCTCTCTCTCTCTCTCTCTCTCTCTCTCTCTCTGTTCTGTTTCTTTTCTAATATTCGCGTTTTACTTTAGTTTTCCCAATATTCAACTTTACTCCGTTAGGCAAGATCTCGCTTTGTTATTCTCTCTCTCTCTCTCTCTCTCTCTCTCTCTCTCTCTCTCTCTCTCTAATCTTTTGATCCCGCTTTTCAGTTCACTTCTGTTCAGATTGAATATTATTTCTGATTGGAGTCACTTGATATTTTGATATTGCAACTCAGTAGACCGTAATTGTGCTTTGATTTATTCAATCATCGTTTTTCTGTTGCTTCTGAAATCACTATTTGTTTTGCGGTATTCCTGTTCATCCTTCTTTTATCCTTCACCATGACATCAAACCCCATTTTTGTTGTGCGTTTTCCAAGACCAATATTTTCATAACACATTTCTCTGTTTATTTACTCATGTGTTTTTCTTCAATCAATGTAAGAGCACAGGTGAACTTTAACTCTCGGTTATTTCGTTGAGTAAAATCCTAATTTATTTATTTTCCTTTATAGATTATACGGTTCTCTTACATAGTTCACAGTCTGTGACTCTGAAGAGATATTCTATTTATGTAAGGTTTCTTAAGGTAATATTATTGTCTTATCATACGTGATTACAGTAACTGAATGCGATTTTTGTTTCTCGTCTCGTGTCCGTAAGATGTTCTTTGTAAAGAGGGAAAATACTGACCAGTTAGCGAGAAGATTGGGCAGGCATATAAAGTGGAGGAATGTAAAGTAACTAGTGTACGTGACCCGTCAAAAAATGACGGCTAAATATTTATATATGCACACACTAAGATTCACCCTTCCCACCCACTTCCCCTTTCTTAACTACAACACGGCAGTTTCGGCAATTTGTGAGACTGTGGTTCCAGATTGGACCTAGTGGGGTACCAACTCACCATGGTATGACTACTCCCTCTCCCCACCTAAGAGAGGGACGGGGAGAGACCGAGTAGTCATACGTATGGCAATGCCGCTGAGCGTGACAGGAAGTAAATAGATAATTTATATATACATAGGAGGTTATTGGGTCCTTTGACTGGCC
>NC_090734.1:126506815-126516815 GCF_036898095.1 Palaemon carinicauda
TCATTAATGTATCTAATTAGAATTTGTCATCTTCAATATACTGAAACAAAATGTTATTCCCTCATGATTTTGATAAGCATTTACTTTCTGTCTATTTCACTAACTTTTTTGTTTCATTCAAGTCTTTCATCGTCATCCTACATCTATCAAGAGAATTCCCAGAAATTTACAGTAATTTGTTCTGCCAAAGACTCAGAATCTGGGTAATATTGTCTGCTAAAGTCAAAGAAGTCTGTAATCTGCAGTGCCAAAAATTAAAATATCAGTAATTTGGTCTGACAAATACCATGATATCAGTAATTTGATTTGCCAAAAACTAAGATTTTGGTAATCTGCTTTGCCAGACAAGGATCTCAGCTATGTTTCCAGCCAAATACAAGGATATCAGCTATGTGGCCTACCAAATACAAGGAAATCTGCTATGTGGCCTCCCAAAGTCCAAGCTATCATAATCTGGTCTACCAAAGACCAAGATCTTGGTATTCTGCTACGCCAAAGAAAATGATGTCTGTAATCTGGACTACTAAAGATTAAGATATCAGTAATTTGGTCTGCCAAAGATCAAGAAATCAGTAATCTGGTCTACCAAAGACCAAGATATCAGTTATATGATCTACCAAAGACCAAGATAGTAATTTGGTCTACCAAAGACCAAAATATCAGTAATTTGGTCTACCAAAGACCAAGATATCAATAATCTGGTTTACCAAAGACCAAGATTTCTGCAGTCTGTTATACCAAAGACAAAGATATAAGTAATCTGATCTGCCAAAGACAAAAATCTTACCTAAGACCAGCTCAGTGGGTCCTGCCTAAGACTAAACCCCATAGAAGCGATCCTTTCAAACATCTTGGAGGTGGTTGACCTTCCCACTGAGGAACTTTCCCGAAGAAACGACTTCGCAGCTGAAGAACATTTCTTACTTCGGGGCTTAGAACGGAGAATGTAGACTCGGTTTGGCAAGAGCGATCTTGCTTTTCCTCATTGGATGACTAATATTGAGGGGTTGTTGGTAGTTGGTTATTCTTCAGGGTTCAAAAGAAGAGGTTTGTCCGTTAAGAAATATTATGGTTGTAATCAGTGTTTTTGATATTAGTAGTATTAGTAGTAATCTTTATTATTATTATTATTATTATTATTATTATTATTGTAGCCATCATTATGATTATTATTGCTAATATATGAATTTGAAAGAAATGTCATTATCATTATTTTTTTATTAAGTGAATATGATAGAAATTAACTGAAATTTACGGTTGCTATTATTATTATTATTATTATTATTGTTGTTGTTGTTGTTGTTATTATTGAGGCGTTATCTTATTTAGAATTTTCACCTCAATAGAATACCAAAAATCTAAAAATAGAAAATAAAAATAGCTTTAAATAGCATAAATACAGTAGAAATAAACAAACGCACTCCAGTATCCAAGACAGGAGAACAAAGGAGAGTTAGCTTTTAAGATATAATTATAACCTCTAAATCTTGTTTAAGTTTTCGCATCTCATTATGGACAACCGCCAAAATCATTTATCTTATACAAAATAACATTAATGATTATGATTTGTAGAGTAACGTACCTGTGTTAAGCATCTGTAAGGCGATGTCGCAAGGCGCAACAAACGATCTCTAATCTGTATACTGGAGCCCAAGATGGAGTCCTCACTCCCCTCCCCCCCTCCCCTTGGGTCTCCGGTCAAGGCTCCAAACGGGATGGAGTTCACCTCACCACCCCCTCTCCTTCCCTCTCCCTCTCCCTCTTAATCCCTCCATCTATGAAGACCGATGATAATCCTATTTGTATTTTCAACTTAAAGGATTTACCCGTCACGTTGGACTGTTGACGGGATTTCGAAAAAATCTATTTCAGTTGGATCCGTGGGTAGGCTTATTGGAACCCTAGGCCTATACGCATCTGCTTGTTGCTATAGGGTATTGATTGTTGAAAATTTCTTTATAATTTCAGTATCGGTACTAACGACGGGGGGGGGGGAGAGAAGGGAAATAATAATAATTATAAATAATAATTATAATGATTATAATATTGATGTCAAACGTTGTCTCTAAGAGGATCAAAGCTTATAAGCTTGTTCTGAGTGTGTATGTGCGTGCATATGTGTGTGACTCGACTTGCCCTAGATTAACGAGAGGAAAAGTGAAATAAACACCGTCAAGGAATGGATGTAAGGTCAACTCCTGGAGTAACTTTTAGCTATGTCATCCACATAGAATCATAGACAGTCATCCATATGATAAGCCGTCATCCGAGTGGATTTACGAAACACGATTTGCTTTTTTCTTTATTATTATTATTATTATTATTATTTTATTATTATTATTATTATTAATATTATTGCAGAACTTGCTACGCTACAACCCTAGTTAGAAAATCATGATGCTATGAGCCCAGAGGCTCCAACAGGGAAAATAGCCCAGCGAGGAAAGGAAACAAGGAATAATGAAATTTTTTATGGAGAGTAATAACAATAAAATAAATATCCTTAACTTGAAGGAAGTCTTTGAAATGTGTTGGTTTAGTTCGAGAATTTCAATTTGACATTGCTAGTTGCAATGATAACCAAATTAAAAGGTCATCGGTGTCAATTGCATAGTCTAGATTCTCTAGAATATAACTATTGACTATAAGGATTAGATGATTTTGTGTACAATAGGAAAAAGAAATCAAATTGATTTCATATGTAATTATTTTCTTTGTTTCTGTATATTTAATTGTACCATTACACATATTCATATACATACTTTTATGATTTTTTTTATATAAAAATTCTCTGGCGAATATTAGCAAAGGTAATTTCTGTGCACTGTAAATTCTTAGAGATACTAATTCTTCAATGATAAAGTCTGGACATGAAATAATCGAATACGCAGAATTATATTGAATTCTTTACTCATAATTCAGTTTCAATTACATATATTTCAATTTCAACTCGATATGAAAGATAAATTTTCCTTATCTTATAATAATGCTACGAACAAAACTATCAATATATTTATTCTAGATTTTCATTGAACCCCTTTATCTGTCGGAATCTTTATTATAGTCAAATAATTATGAAATATTAAATAATATCCTGGATAAATATAGAAGTAAATTAATTAATATTTTTATCTGGTATTTAATTTACCTAGTACCTGTATTTTCAGTCTGTGTTTGTTCATATTCGTAGTTGTAAACTAACACTCACACCTACATACATGTACGAATACACAATTTAGTTTATATATATATATATATATATATATATATATATATATATATATATATATATATATATATATATATATATATAGTCTCGCATCGATAACAAAGACAGCCAGGCGAAGGAAGTATTTATTTTCAAGATACTTCAGGAGAGGTTTTTAGATTTATAGTGTATATTGTAATACATTCATATATATATATATATATATATATATATATATATATATATATATATATATATATATATATATATATATTCTTGCGCGCACACACACATACACACACACATATATATATACATATTAATATATGTATATATATATATATATATATATATATATATATATACATATATATATATATATATGTATATATATGTGTGTGTGTGTGCGTGTTTGAGTGTCTGTTTATGGTACTGTTAAAAAAAAGATAGGCTACATGAATACAAATGTTCATCACATGCAGATACGAACAGGCAGACAAAAAACAAGTGACCCCACTCTGGGAAAGACAACAGACAAGAGAGAACAGAACATGAAGTGGAAAAAAAAGAAGAAAAGTCGACATAGATGCGAGAGCGTTACAGTTGACCGGTTGGGAGGGAGCAAGGTCACACTAGACAAGTTCGAGTGAACTCGGAGTAAGCAGTGATCACTTTCACTACTATGTGTGCGTGTTCGTACGTGTGTATCTTCGTGTGTGTATACACCGTAAACACTTCAACCATGAGTGGCTGTCGAAGACAGTTTAATATTTATTTTTACTCTTATATCATCATCATCATCATCAGGCGTAACTAGTCTAGAGCAGGACAAAGGCCTCAGGCATGTCCTTCCACTTACGTCTGTTATGGTCTTTCTATGCCAGTCTATACCCACAAATTTTCTTAGCGCGCTAATCCATCGTCTTCTATTCCTTTCCCCATCTTCGTTTGCAATCTATATGGTCCCATTCTAATAGGGACTTTCCAAACGACAGAGTAAATGTTCGTCGAACAAAACTGTTACCATATCACAACAAAGTGTGTTTCAAATAAAAGAGAATATTAAACCTGATATGGCAACAAAATGTGATACTATATTCAACTGTCCATATAACCTGTCAACTTGATCGCAGAGCAAATGTTGATGGACATTTTCTCTTTTCATGGTTATCTGTAAGTTTTGCACGACGAACATTTGCTCTGTCGTCTGGAAGGTCTCTATTTTTATAGTCCATATATTATCTGTCATGCTCATCCCATGTTTTTTTTTTTTTTTTTTTTAAATATCCTCTGTTTTAGTTGGCTCTCGTGTCAATGTTCTTTTTCTATGTCTTAGTATTATTCCCATTATTATTCTTTCCATAGTTCTACGAGTTATAACTAGCTCGTGTTGTAATGCTTTAGTGAGGCTTCATGTTTCTGATTGATTTGCGGTTTTCTGGCATCCTGACATCTAAGGTCATTGACGCTGAGGCATAAGTTAATACTGGTGGGACCATATGATTAAATAGTTTTCGTTTTAGAGAAAGCAGCATTTTACTTTTCATAATCTCATTTTGTTTACCAAAACCTCTCTATCCCATGTTTATCCTTATTTTTTAGCGGTCTCAAGTTTTGGGGAAACACCATCTGCCCTAATTACGTATATTAATGAACAATCTCTAGAGGTTCGAACCATCCATAACACTTATTTGTCTCTCTGCATTTTCATTGAACAATATCATAGCTTCACTTATGTTCATTTTCAGTCTTAAATTTCTGCTTTCTCCATTCAAGTCTTCTATCCTCTTTTGCAATTCCTCTCATGATTCACTAAAAAGAACTGTCCTCTGCAAATCTGAAGCTGTTTAGATATTCCCCATTAATGTTAACTCCTACATTTTCTCAATCCAAATTCTTAAAAGTTTCTTCCAGGCATCCTGTGAATAATTTAAGAGAGATGGGGTCTCTCTGTAACTCTCTTAATCGGAATTTTGTCACCATCATTATGTAGTTCATATATATACATGTATGTTTGTATGTTACCAAGTTGTGGAATGATCTTCCTAATCGGGTAGTTGAATCAGTAGAACTTCAGAAGTTCAAAGTTGGAGCAAATGTTTTTATGTTGACCAGGCTGACATAAGTCTTTTTATAGTTTATATATGACATATCTGTTTTGACTCTGTTACTGTTTTTAGAATGATATAGTGTTAATTTATTCTCATCATTTATTTATATCCTTATTTCCTTCCCTCACTGGGCTATTTTTCCCATTGGAGCCCTTGGGCTTATAGCATCTTGCTTTTCCAACTAGGGTTGTAGCTTGGCTAGTAATGATAATGATAATAATAATATCCAGGGGCGGCTATCTAGAGCATCAATCCTCCTAGATCTATAGGTATTGGCAAGATCTACAGAGTCTATCTGAAGGTCTTAGGTATAGGCTGTTGCTTCATATTCTCCTACAGTGCCCCTCCACTTTTTGCTTGAGACCTGTTAGTCTTGACTTCATTATTGTAAGGTTTTCTGTCCATACTCCGTGAGCATATGGATTTTCTTACGCCCTTGGTCAAATCTGAGTTCTTCGGATGAATGGCTTCGTAGTTTTGGGACTCGAGATTCTTCCGTAGTCGATGAAGGACTTCAAATGAATATTATTTATCGTTGGGATTTAGACAAGGTCTATTTGGAAACTGTTCTGGCTCATTTATTAATATTGATAATATTAGTACTTTTTTTATTTGCCAACCCAGGGCCATAAAGTTATGTCTTCTGCCAGTATAAAAGGATTTCTTACTAAATGTCCTGTTAGCTCAGGTTCGTGCCAGACCACCTATGTTTGTATTTATATTGTTACAGTGTATTGATGATCTCAATAAATAGACCAAATCATATACTCTAGGCTCCGACAAAATAAACTTTATAATCTATTCCTCAACAGTAGATGAATTTTATAGTCTATTCCTTAAGATTTAGAAGAGGATTCATAATCTATTCCCTAACAGTCAAAATAGACTATTTCATTTATTCAGTTATAACAGGCTTTATAATCCTTTTCCTAAAACTCAAAATATGTACTATAACATATAAACTAACAGTCAAAGCAGTATATACCATAATATATCAACTAACATTCAAAGTATTATATACTACGAAATATTAACTAACAGTCAAACTATTGTATACTATATGTCAACTAACATTCAAAGTGTTATATGCTATAATATATTAACTAACAATCAAAGTAATATATACTATAATATATCAAGTAACATTCAAAGTATTATATACTACGAAATATTAACTAACAATCAAACTATTGTATACTATAATATGTCAACTAACATTCAAAGTGTGATATACTATAATATATTAACTAACAATCAAAGTATTATATACTATAATATATCAACTAACATTCAAAGTATTATATACTACGAAATATTAACTAACAATCAAAATATTGTATACTATAATATGTCAACTAACATTCAAAGTATTATATACTATAATATATTAACTAACAATCAAAGTATTATATACTATAATATATTAACTAACATGCAGAGTATTATATACGATAATATATTAAATACCAGTCAAAATAGAACGTATAATCGATTTCCCAACAGCCAAAATAGTATTGATAATGTATTCCCTGACATGAAAATATACTCTAAATTATTCCATGGCACTCAAAATAGAATTTGCAATCTATTTTCAAGGGATTGTATACATTATTGAAGTCCCGGACGACCTTGATTAAATTCCGAAGCTGTCTTAAGAATTTCATTTTTTGACTTTGAAACCGTGTCAAAATCCAAAGATTTTTTTTTAAAACTTTTATATTTAGAAGTCTGAATAGAATTATATCTTTTTATTTATATTTAGACTTTTGAACCTAAGACGAAATTGAAACGTTTGAACATAGAATGAAATTGAAAAATCAATTTTTTGTTTATGGTGATAAGTAGATATTTGTAACTGGAATTTTTGGAAGTGGTGTATCCTAACGCGATTAGCATAAATCAGAATCTATTATTATTATTATTATTATCATTATTGTTATTATTATTATGATTATTATTTATTGTTATTTTTGTTATTACTATTATTATTTTTATTATTATTATTATTAGTTAAGCTACAACAATAGTTGGAAAAGCAGGATGCTACAAGCCCAGGGGCTCCAGCAGGGAAAATATCCCAGTGAGGAAAGGAATCAAGGAAAGATAAAATATTTTAAGAACAGTTACAACATTCAAATAAATATATCATATATAAACTATAAAAAAAAACTATAACATAACAAGAGGAAGAGAAATAAAATAGAATAGTGTGTCTGAGTGTATGGCGATAACGTATTTTGTTTTTATTCGTTGTTTTTCCAAGATACTCTCTTTAAACCTTTGTTCATACACCAAATTTTATAGATGATTTTATATCTATCCGTTTTACTCCATAAATACCATGAATAAGAATTTTGATGCTATACCAAACTCTCAACATAATAATAGGTTAGACTAATACGCACCATTTAACATTTTAGCCGAGACATAAATCTAAAGTTAATATTATCATGAAGCTTTTTAACATAGACCAGTGCCTAAAGACAACAATATGCCTAGG
Source organism: Palaemon carinicauda (assembly GCF_036898095.1). Classification (NCBI taxonomy): domain Eukaryota; kingdom Metazoa; phylum Arthropoda; class Malacostraca; order Decapoda; family Palaemonidae; genus Palaemon; species Palaemon carinicauda. The sequence goes on from NC_090734.1 coordinate 126,514,635, forward strand.
AAAAAAAATGATAAAGTTTTTTTTTTTTTATAAACTTTTGAACCTAATTGTATATTTACAGTACAAAAGGGATATATTTTGTTTAATTTTAGAGTGTAAACCAAGCTCAAACACTGATTTATAGCACCCATATTTACTTCCAAAAGTGAATGTACCTCTAGAATTTTGAGCCTAGACCAATATCCTCAGATGCTATGAAACCAACACATGAAAAAGATAAAAGTATGAAGATAGTAAGGCTTTGTGTTGTTGAGCCTATGCCGAATCCTAAAAAGATAATTTGCAAATACTTGAAGTTTATCTAAATTTAAAGATATCTATATATTTAGACAGTTGGATGTATTTTAGGGACTTGAAGATTGTAAAACTCCATGATTTTAGAATTCAAAACAAAATATTAGGATAAGTTTCAGTCTGGTATAAAACACCTTTCTATGCTGAAATGGAATTTTTAAGACGATAGTATGTTATAATTTGAAACATAGACCAAAATGTGTAGGCGGTGGTTACATTTGGACTTCTGAATGTAGACAAACATGGAGATATTGACTCTTGTACCCAGGATGTGGTAGCCTAATGGAAACGTCCCTGCCTGGCGTTCTACCAGACTCGGGTACGAGGACCACTCAAGCTCGATGGTTTCTCATAGCGTTTGCAACCTCATGATCCTTGTATGGTAAGGATGGGGCGTTTTGGGGAGGCTTTAGGTCTACCTGTTAATTCATCAGCAGCCATTGCCTGGCCTCCCTGGTCCTAACTTGAGTGGAGAGGACATTGGTTTATTCATATGTATACATGGTCAATCTCTAGAGCATTACCCTGCTAGAGCATTGTCACTGTTCCTTATCTCTGTCCTTCGTGAGCGGATTTTAAACTGATATCTGAAGATAACAGGCATTTAGACTTGCTAATCATATGTATACATGGTCAGTCTCTAGAGCGTTGTCCAGCTAGGACATTGTCACTGTCCCTTGTCTCTGCCATTCATGAGTGGCCTTTAAACCAATATCGGAAGATAATAAGCATTAAGACTTTTGAACGTACACCAGAATCTGAAGATGTAAACCTTTACAATTGAAGCCATTTTCTGTGAAATGGATAATCTGTGTTACCTCCACACCCTCCAGATATTGAAGTCGGAGGAGATGTACCTGGATAAGCGTGATTCTTCTTCTACCACGCTTTTCCGACTCCCCGTTAATTCTAAAGTCACCCCTGCTCTGCTCAAGGCGACTCTGAGTGTGCCACGCTCTGAGCATCGTGTTTCTGGTTCCGATTTTGCAATACTTTTGGGGTTTGGGAGGGGGAATCTTGTTTCGGGGGGAGAGGGTTAGTCAGTTTTATTTCTTATTGCTGTGAATCGTTAAGCAAATGAAGGTGGATTGGGAATAAAGTATTTAATGTACAATAATTGTAGGCTACATCTGTTCTGATGAAGGTGTGCATATAACCGAAATAAAGAGGAATGAGTTAATAGAAAATACTTTGTGAATGTGTAGTTACTATACGAATTGAAAAAATTAAGAAATATCAATGAAAAGCACATTCTAATGTTATCTCTTTCCTTTTTATGTGAGATTATATATCATGCATCCATTTCTGTACCTTATCCGTGGGTGTCTACCACAATTTCCTGAATAATTTTTTATATTCCTTCAGTGATATTTTATGGTTTAGAAAATTAAAAAGAAAAAAATATACACACATTCCGTTAGAATTTATAATAGGAATGACAGCGTTAGTTAACAATTGTAATTGAATGTCATAAATGTAATTTGTAGTCAAACTGATTGTTCCCGTAGTCTGATAAGTTCTACGGCATTTTTTTTCTTCAGAGTACCGAGTTCCCTTATACTGGTATTTATTGAGAGAGAGAGAGAGAGAGAGAGAGAGAGAGAGAGAGAGAGAGAGAGAGAGAGAGAGAGATTTTGTTACATCACAATATATAATGTATTAGAAATAATAGTGTGTGGAAGGCAGGCATAATGAAAAATTCTGTATCATTCAAATCATTGAACATACACAGAATTCGTCCATATTAATATGTGATATATGGGCAGGGCATATAATGTGAAGGACAGGTAATAGATGGACATTAAGAATAACAGAATGAGTCCCTAGAGATTGCATAAGAAACAAGGGAAGGAAGAGAAGACGATGGATTGGTGAACTAAGAAAACT
>NC_090734.1:126518824-126569488 GCF_036898095.1 Palaemon carinicauda
GGTGGGAGGCTTCTGTCTGATCGCTCACAGCAAACCAACCTAGTGTGGTGTCCCTGACTAGAACAGCTTCGCTGATTGTGGCGATACGCAAACCCTCTCACAACGTTAAGGTATCCCCCGCTCATTTACTGTACTTCTGTTTCATTTACAATAATATGATGATTTGGTCTGTGGTCAGTCAGTGATTCGAGTAACTCCTTTGGTTTAATATAAAGTTGTTGTGGAGCTAACTTGTAAATGTTTCTGTTATTGATATTGCTCATATACTTATTTTCTTTCGGGCTATACCCGTGAATATTTAAGACAATTTCAAAGATTAAGCTTCGCTACTGACAGCATGAAAAGACCATTGTGATGGAGATGAAGGGTACAGAGTTGATCTTTTATCACTATCATTCCCTGACCCTCTTCTCCAACAAGGAAAAAAGTTTTGCCTTGCAGGTTTTCGCTGCACGTTCTTCCTAATTCCCAAATTCCCTTTATATCCTCCTTTCTTACGCGACTTGTGCTTCTTACACTATTCATTTCAATTGTTCTCTATTCTTTTGGTGTTTTGACAATTTGTTTTCTTGACGAAAGCTTGACTAAAATATGCATTCAGCATTTCAAGCTTTTGCCCACGGATATGAGAGAGAGAGAGAGAGAGAGAGAGAGAGAGAGAGAGAGATTATATCTGATTCGTGGTTTCAAATCGATGTAGCACTACCGTTTTAAATATTTTACGAATTATTGATAGTCTCTCTCTCTCTCTCTCTCTCTCTCTCTCTCTCTCTATATATATATATATATATATATATATTTATATATATATATATATATATGTATAGTAATTATTTGACTACCAGGTACTCGGTTTGCCGTTGAGGTCAATTTATATCGAGTCTTTTACAGGAAGACGAGAGAGAGAGAGAGAGAGAGAGAGAGAGAGAGAGAGAGAGAGAGATTATATCTGATTCGTGGTTTCAAATCGATGTAGCACTACCGTTTTAAATATTTTACGAATCATTGATAGTCTCTCTCTCTCTCTCTCTCTCTCTCTCTCTATATATATATATATATATACATATATATATATATATATATATATGTGTGTATAGTAATTATTTGACTACCAGGTACTCGGTTTGCCGTTGAGGTCAATTTATATCGAGTCTTTTACAGGAAGACGAGAGAGAGAGAGAGAGAGAGAGAGAGAGAGAGAGAGAGAGAGAGCACTACGTGGATGTTAGATATCGGCTTAAATCGAAGCTGAATTGTATGATGTTAATTCTCATACGAACGATAGCTGCGGTACTATTGCTCTAAATGACGTGATATTCTTTTTAGAAGTTTCATTCTTGCCAATTATAGCCGTATTCTAGATAATAATATTAACAAGAGTCTGATTTGGTCTTATTTTTATTTTTGATAATAAGTAGTAATGGTACTTTTTCTCATCTATTATTTCCGTATGTTATAATTATTTATTTTGTACCAATAGATTTATTATTATTAGTGTTATTACTGCTTGCAGAAGCTACTCAATGATGATAAAGATATTGAAATCGTAACATTTTCGTCAATAAGAGCATAATTATAGTCATAAATAGCTTTACTCTTCAACGTCTTCAGCTCTGGAAGTCGCTTATGGAAACAGAAAAAAATATAATGAAATATACGATGATACCCAGAAATTGTCTCGCAGTCTTGAGGAAAGATTTCTTCTGAGCGCATGATTATTCTAGCCCTGCAGATCTTTGTAACGGTGAAAGATGATAGGAGGATTGGTATTTTTCCTCCAAGATCCCTCCCCAGACACACCACCCTTGGAGGAATAAAGCACGCCACTACCACGCTTGTAAAGGGTGAGGCAAGGGGAGGCCGGGTCGCAGAGAGTGAGATGAATAGCGAGGGCTGTCTGTAAAATGTGATATATCTAAAAGGAGTCTTCTCCTTCTTTAGGTTTTGCATGCTGGAGGAACGTGTGAAGGAAGGGTTAGGCTAGAGAAGAAAAAGCTTGCTTTTGCCAGAAATACAAGGAAAAGCATTTTAGATGCAGTAACATCAAGAAACGTTGCTCGCATAAAAATGGAGAGAGAGAGAGAGAGAGAGAGAGAGAGAGAGAGAGAGAGAATGTCGTATCTGGAGACGTTAGACGAAAGCCGAAATGAGATTAAAGATAAAAATAAATTGTGGGAACTGAGTAAGAATCTTTAAGCGTCAAAGGTTGAATAACTGTTTTTTAGGTAATGCTTGTATGTGTCACTTGGGCTCAAGCAGTGGTTGCTGGGTCATGGTTCAGCCAGTGCTTGCTTGCGTTAACGCTGAGAGGGAAAGTATTGTGAATTGAAGGGCTTTCAGTTCAAAATTTGGATAAATGGGAAAATCATGTTGGGTAATACCATAGGCGAAGATGATGAAATAAGAAGAATGGCAGGCGTAGTGTAGTTTATAGGGGTGATAACAGTGTCACGACTGAGATGGTGCGGCCATGTGTTGAGAATGAATGGCTTGGAGGTGGTGGGGAAGGCTTGGGAGGAACCTATTAGGGAGAAAAGATCAAGAGCGAGACAGAGAATTAGATGGCGAGATAACGTCGAGGATGATGCGGAGAGAAGAAGTTTGATGGAAGAGGATGTCTTTGGTAGAAGGCATTGGAGAGGGCAAATCAGGCAACCGACTCCTTATTGTAAGGATTACAGTGGGAAAGAAGTAGATTGACAAGAAGGATATAGAAAATATAAAGTAGAGAAAATCCTTGAAAAGAACTTAAAGAAGTTGTGCACAAGTTTTGAGCAAGAACTTTATACAAAAGATGTAGTTTGTAATATTGGAAAATATGTTTAGGGTAAGTAGGCTGGCTTTAGAAAGAGAGAAAGAGGGAGTAATCTGCACATTTTGTAATGGGGTTGACGTACAACTGATGGGCCATCTGTGTAGTTTGATTAGGCGCTATAAATGTTTTATCATTGTTGCTCTTGCTTTGTTCACCTCTTATAAGATGAAGGTGGGAGGGAATGCTACCTTTTTCGTATAAGTTGCTCATAGTGAGAGAGAGAGAGAGAGAGAGAGAGAGAGAGAGAGAGAGAGAGAGAAGTTGATAGTATGTTTAAATTATCCTAATTAAAAGTAATAGCTTTTAACTCAAATCCCAATAAGATTTCAACCTGAAAACTAATAAATAGATACATAATGGTTCTTATAATAAGCCAAACATTTTGAAGAACATTGGAAGGCAACTTTAGATGAGTTCACATAGTTATGCAAATGACCAACCTAATGAATATGGCTGATTTCCATAATGTCTTTGTTGAAATGGAATTGATTCCAACTTCATTTGCAGCAGATAATCGTTCTTTGTTGTTCTCCTGCAAGCCAATTTGTTTTGACAAATGAATGCTAACTCGCTCGACTTCTTGTAGGAAGTTCTTGGGAATTCATTATGTATTGCGTTCATTTTATACATGAGGTAAATGCATTCTTGGTGTCAATTCTGCATCGTTGCTGGGTTATGACCATTCTATAGTCAATGTCAAAAGGTATAAACTTGTTTAAGTGTTGTCAGGTTTTCAAGTTATCATATATCATGATGTAGAAATTAAAAAAAAAAAATCAACTTGAAATATGTTAAAATTAAAAATTTTGAAAATTAAGTCTTTTTAAGACCAAAATCAAATCAAACAATGAAATTAAATTCTATAGAATACAACAACAAGAACAAATGCAACCGTTTGAGGCCACTGCAGGACAAAGGCTTCAGACATGTTCTTAATCATGTCTAGGTTAGGCCATTTTCATTATCACGGTGGCCAATGCTTATTGGTGATAGTGGGAAACTTTAATCGCACACAGAGAACCAACCTAGTATGGATGGCCATGACTAGTGCAGGTTTGCTAATCATGGCGATACGCAAACGCTTTCCCCACGTTAAGCTATCCCCACTCAGAAAGAGGATAACTAGGGCTTACATCACGTTTTATCAACCAAGTTGAAGCACATATTGAAAAACTATATAACTGTAATTTACTGGTGTGTTTATGGGAGAAGACTGTTTCCATCTTGTAAGGGAGATTGACTTACATAAGGCACTGCTTTTTATGTGGCATTGTTCTGAAAGTTTTAACTGGTATTTTATTCATGAGGATATTATTCTGATATTATTGAAAACCATTAGATCATAAACTTCTCTCTCTCTCTCTCTCTCTCTCTCTCTCTCTCTCTCTCTCATACATTCCAGGGGTGGAGACAGACTAGACTCTCTCTCTCTCTCTCTCTCTCTCTCTCTCTCTCTCTCTCTCTCTCTCTCTCTCTCTCTCTCTCTGTTAATAAATGCACTGCATATTAAGTCGTCGAGGTTTAATTTAACTTTTCCATAAACTTTTTTTTTTTCTGTCAGTCTTCCATGAAACATTGTTCGGAAAGTAAAATTTCATTTCTGATCTTCATGTAAAATCCTTTCATCGAATAATATTAGTGAAGGAAAGAATTTAATTCCATTTGAATTATCTTGCACAAAATGGATATAATAAGAAACTTGCCATAACTCTCTTGCCTAATAATCTACAAAAATTATTATAATTTTATTAATGATTATTTTCAGATATTCAATGATGAAGGAAAACTAAACACTTTTGCAGATTGACTTTTATGGTCAAAGTTTGGGAGTTATTTAGGGGTCATTTAAAAACAACAACGCTTAAATAAATTCAGTAAATTCAGGTACAACGTATGAAACATTAGCGTATTTGCTTACATTTATAAATACTGAAGTACACAACTAAATGCTGTTAATTCCAATATCTTACCACAGTCAAGTGTTTTTTTTTTTTTTTTTTTTTTTTTTTTTTTTTTTTTTTTTTTTTTTTTTTTTTTCAATACTGACGAAATCCCAGATTGCAGTACAGTTTCTTCAACTAATTTTTTTTTTTTTTTTTTTTTTTTTTTTTTTTTTTTTTTTTTTTAACAGATAATATTAAGGCTTTCTAGAGGAAACTGAAGACTTTCTTATACCATGAGTCGTATGGCAGTGACGATTTAACAGTAAATGACCAATACGTGATATGAAACGTTGAATACTCTGAACAAACAAGATATAACGACAGTGGAGGTCCTGTAGAGAGTGGGGTTCCCCTGCTGTATGGGACCGGAAAAGCAGCCAACAAAGTAAGCAAGTAAGAATTATGTTGCACCTATTGTTTCAAAACATATCATATTTGACTATAATAATTGTCGGCGAAGGCGGTAAGTGCTATGCCATATTCAATATTTATCTCGATGTCCGGATGTCAGAAAACTAAAAATCAATGTTAAGAGGTAGTAGGTTGTCCAGGGCACCAGCCACCCCGTTGAAATACTACCACTAAATAGTTATTAGATACTTTGACAGCCCAGACAGTACTACATTGAATTCCTTTCTCTGGTTATGGCCCATTTTTTCATTGCCTACACGTACACCGAATAGTCTGGCCTATTCTTTCTACATTCTCCTCTTTCCTCATACACCTGGCAACACTGAGATTACCAAACAATTCTTCTTTACTCAAGGGTTAACTACTGCGCTGTAATTGTTCAGTGGCTACTTTCCTCTTGGTAAGGATAGAAGAGACTCCTTATCTAGGATCAAACCATTGTTCTCTAGTCTTGGTTAGTGCCATAACCTCTGTACCATGGGCTTCCACTGTGTCGGGTTGAAGTTCTCTGGCTTGAGGGTACACTCGGGCACGCTATTTTTATCTTGTTTCTTTTCCTCTTGTTTTTATGAAGTTTTTATTGTTTTATATATAATAGATCTAATTTAATGTTGTTAATTCATGATCCTGAAATGTTTTATTTTGATTGTTATTATTTCTCTTGTAGTTTATTTATTCCCTTGTATCCTTTCCCCACTGTGGTATTTTTCCCTGTTGGAGCCCTTGGGCTTATAGCATCCTGCTTTTCCAACTAGGGTTTTAGCTTAGCTAGTATTAATAATGATAATAATCAATGTTGGGGTATTTCTATGGACACCGAGGGAGATTTCAACACATGTATAACTACTTATCCATGGGCAATGTTATGGAATGAGTGGATTTTGATTCCACTACAACCACCCATCTCGGCGCAGTCACTGGCCAAGGGAAATTGATTTCTCTTATTAAGCAAAATTAGAGACTAAAAGATTTTTATTGTAATACAGAAGTTTTAATCTTATAAAAGAAACTTAGATATTCTCAAAAAAGGGACATTTCTGTGATCTTGAGAGGGCTAGAACAACTGGCTGACGAGAAATGATTGACTTTTCTAAATTTATTCTTCTGTGTGCCTCTGTGTAATGTGTGTGGGTAAGAGAGAGAGAGAGAGAGAGAGAGAGAGAGAGAGAGAGAGAGAGAGAGAGAGAGAGAGAGAGAATACCAAATAGATTATATCATCTCTACATCGAGGCCTCCCGTTGTTATATGAATATGCATTTTTTCTATGATTATCGATTACTCGCGTCTTTTATATACTTATTCAGTTGATTTCTTGTATATATATATATATATATATATATATATGAGAGAGGAGAAATAATTATTTTATCTCGACGTCTCTGAACACTAACCACTCGTATCTTTTATATGTTTATTAAGTATATATATATATATATATATATATATATACATATGACGTAATAGGTAATTACAAGCTTGAAGCAGAGTGAAACGAAGAAAGAAAGGAGATAATCTTTGGTCATTGTCCTTGAGGTCAGATGGCCGAAACCTCTCTTCATTACGACATTCTGTTGACCTGGGTTCGACGCTGACCCCAATGCTCAAAAGAAGTACTTACAGAATTAACGAGCCAGTGAATTAATTAGCGAAAATTATAATGTTGGTGACATGACCACAACGTCGTGCTCTAACGAACGTTAATGGCCAACCACCTGTTTACTTTCTTAATTATTATTTCCCTTTAAGAAGTTATTTATTTATCTTTTTTTTTTATTTTTACTTATTTACTTTATATTTTTAACAATGTATATATGATTTTTGTTGATTTATTCATATCAGTTTTATTTGAAATGTTTTTTTTGTATTAAGAGATATCTTTTGCCTTGATTTTATGGCCAAACACTTTTTTTTATTTTAATTTCCCTTTGATAAGCTATTTGATTTTTATATTTTATACTGTTATACTTTATCTTTTTACCAATGTATATGCGATTTTTGTTGATTTATTCATATCAGTTTGATATTAAGAGATATTTTTTTTTTCTTAGTGCATATCTTTTGCATTGATTTTATGACCAACCACTTGTATTCTTAATTTTCATTTCCCCTTAATAATCTGTTTAATTTTTATATTTTATACTTTTATACTTTATCTTTATACCAATGTATATATGATTTTCCATGATTAATTCATGTCGGTTACTTTATCTTTATACCAATGTATATATGATTTTCCATGATTAATTCATGTCGGTTTCATATTAGGAGATTTTTTTTTATGTTTTTATGGAACATCTTGTGCCTTGATTTTATGGCCAACTACTTGTTTCTTTCGTAATTTTCCTTTCCCTTTAATAATCTGTTTAATCTTTATATTTCGTACTTTTATACTTTATCTTTATACCAATGTATATATGATTTTTCTTGATTTATTCATGTCGGTTCTATATTAAGAGATTTTTTTTTCTTATGGAATATCTTGTGCGTTGATTTTACCAACTACTAGTTTTTTCTTAATTTTCGTTTCCCTTTAATAATCCATTTAACTTTTAGATTTTATTCTTTCGTACTTTATCTTTTTATCAGTTTATATATATATATATATATAAATATATATATATATATATATATATATATACTGTATATATATATATATATATATATATATATATATTATATGATTTTTCTTGATTTATTCATGTCAGTTTCATATCAGGAGATTTTTTTTTTTTCATGGAATATCTTGTTCGTTAATTTTACAGTCTACTTGTCTCTCTTAATTTTCATTTACCTTTAATAATCTATTGAATATTTATATTTTATACTTTTGTACTTTATCTTTTTTTCCAATGTATATATGATTTTTTTTTATTTATTCATGTCTGTTTTATATTGAGAAATTTGTTTTTTATTTTCTTCTAGAATATCGTGTGCCTTGATTTTATGCCCAACCATTTATATATTCTATACTTTTGTACTTTATCTTTATACCAATGTATAAATGATTTTCCATGATTTATTCATGTCGGTTCTGTATTAATTTTTTCTTTTTTATATTCTTATAGAATATCTTGGGCGTTGATTTAACTAACTACTTTTGAAAACGATTTCACAAGAGGCCTGTCGAGGTTAACGAGAATATAAGTAGGCATGAGAATATAAAGATTAACTGATGGAAAACCTATGAGGAGAAAGCAAAGGCTATTACGTAAATATAAACGCGGATAGATGGAAGATAATGCAATGAAATTTGAATAAGCGTCGAATTACATAATAGTGAAAATATGAAACCAGACAATTGCCTTTGCGGTAACTTCAATGACCCTTGGGTCGAAATACCTCACCTATATAGTAGTCTCTCTCTCTCTCTCTCTCTCTCTCTCTCTCTCTCTCTCTCTCTCTCTCTCTCTCATATATATATATATATATATATATATATATATATATATAGTATATATACGTGTATATATATACATACTACGTATATATTCGGTCATGCTCACAACTACTCGATCTCTCCTCGTCCCTTTGGTTGGGAAAGAGGGAGTAGTAATGCCCAGGTGAGAGTGGGTACCACATGAGGTACACTCGGAAACCACAATCTCTCACAAATCGCCGAAACTGCCATGTTGTACTTAGGAAAGGGTGAGGGGTGCGAAGGGTTGAAGCTGTATGCGTGCATATCTTGAAATGTTGAGCTGTCATTTTTGACGGTTTACGTACACTAGTATGGAAATAAAGAAAAGTGGATTAGGCAATTATTAGAAATTAGGCGAATTTACTTAAATATATTGAATGTTTTTACCATATTGTTATGAACCGACTTAGAGTACAGTGTTATCAGGAACTTCTCGGCTGTATGTACATGAGTTTTACAACTAATTCAGTGAGATCACCAACTCGAGGAATTTTCTACTTTGCTTCGTTCTTGTCGAATCTGGCTTTGTTTGTTCAGACTATTTTGTCTTGGGCCTCTAGGTAGTTTTATTCCATCAATTACGCGTTGTTTTATTAAGGGCTGCTAAACTGTAAGAATCCTTCGGAAGACAAATCTTCAATTGACAATGTTTGGTTTATTTCAGTTGTAACGTCCCTGACTGTTGATCGCCTGATTGGGGTTCGAGTCCCGCTTCAACTCGTTAGTTTCGTTGGTCGCTGCAACCTCAACATCCTTGTGAGCTAAGCCTGGGGGTTTGGGGGATACTATAAATCTATCTGCTGAGTCATCAGCAGCCATTACCTGGCCCTCCTTGATCCTAGCTTGGGTGGAGAGGGGGCTTGGGCACTGATCATACGTAAATATGGTCAGTCTCTAGGACATTGTCCTGCTCGATAGGGCAATGTCACTGTCCATTGCCTCTGCCATTCATGAGCGACCTTAAAACTTTTATGTCTGTCTGTCTGTCCACAAGATATTTTAATCTGTTGTTTATATATTTCAACGAAAAATAGGACCTGGGCTTTGAGTTTAGAAAAATTAAGCTGAATTCAGGTAATTTTATTGTGGCTACGTATGAAAACCTTCTCATTTGGAAGTAAAATAACTTATAATCAATCAAGCTATCATAGTTATAGGAGGAACAAGATTAAAAATATTATACAGTGTATATACTGTATATATATATATATATATATATATATATATACATATATATACATATACATATTTTATATACATATACACATATATATATATATATATATATATATATATATATATATATATATATATATATATATATACATAGATATATGTGTGTGTGTCTGTTTATGTTAGTATGCTAAGGTTACATTTTCCGTGTTTTCATATATTATGGTGGATGTAAATCAGCCTATTTTAAGTTTAAAATCGTATAGTATCTGATTTAGATGCAGTCCAAGGGAATTTGTCATGTGTATATTATGTTTTTGAATACACACACACACACACACACACATACATATATATATATATATATATATATATATATATATATATATATATATATATATATATTTATAGATATATATATATATATATATATATATATATATATATGTTATTATTACCAGCCAAGCTACAACCCTAGTTGGAAAAGAAAGATGCTATAAGCCCAAGGGCTCCAACAGGGAAAAATAGCCCAGTGAGGAAAGGAAATAGGAAAATAAATAAACGATATAAGAAGTAATGAAAATTGAAATAAAATATTTTAAAAACATTTAACAACATTAAAACAGATATTTGATTTCTATACTATCAACATAAAAACATTTGCTGCGAGTTTGAACTTTTGAAGTTCTACTGATTCAACTACCCGATTCGGAAGATGGTTCCACAACTTGGTCACAGCTGGAATAAAACTTCTAGAGTACTGGGTAGTATTGAGCCTCATGATGGAGAAGGCCTGATTATTAGAATTAACTGCATACCTAGTATTACGAATATGATGGAACTGTCCGGGAAGATCTGAATGTAGTGGATGGTCAGAATTATAAAAAATCTTATGCAACATGCATAATGAGCCAATTGAACGACGGTGCCAGAGATTAATATCTAGATCAGGAATAAGAAATTTGATAGACCGTAAGTTCATGTCCAACAAATTAAGATGAGAATCAGCAGATGAAGACCACAAAGGAGAGCAATACTTGAAACAAGGTCAAATTAAAAAATTAAAACACTTCTTCAAAATATATTGATCACCAAAAATCTTTAGATACTTTCTCAATAAGCCAATTTTTGTGCAACTGACGAAGACACAGACCCAATGTGTTTTTCAAAAGTAAATTTGCTGTCGAGAATCAGACCTAAAATTTTAGAAGTTATACAAAGTTGAAGAAACATTATCAATGCTGAGATCCGAAAGTTGAGAAGGCACGGTCCTTGGCCTACTTACAATCATACTTTGAGTTTTGTTAGAATTCAACTTCATACCCCATAATTTGCCCCATGCACTAATCTTAGCTAGATCTCTATTAAGGGATTCAGCAACCCCAGATCTACATTCAAGAGATGGAATTGATGCAAAGAGAGTAGCATCATCTGCATATGCAACAAGCTTGTTTTCTAGCCCAAACCACATGTCATGTGTATATAGTATGAAAAGTAATGAGCCAAGAACACTACCCTGATGAACACCATATATCACATTCCTATACTCATTATGGTTCCCATCAACACCAACTCTTTGCGATCTATTGCTTGAAAATTCAATAATGATGCTAAGAAACGACCCACCCACTCCCAACTGTTTGAGTTTGAAAATATAGTTTATACAGGTATACACTACAGTGTATATATATATATATATATATATATATATATATATATATATATATTATATATATATATATATATATATATATTATATGTATATATATATATTTTTATACACACATATATATACATATATATATATATATATATATATATGCATGTATGCATGCATGCATATATACATACACACACGCGCGCACACGCACGCACACACACACACAAACGCGTGTTTGTACACACCCAGCCGTAGCTACATCTCGTTCAAGTTTTACACCCATACTTACGTCCATTACGAAAGAACAAGATCTGTTCGCTGGGTGACGACGAGAATGCCAGGGGTGGGGCCGAGACCGCATTTGGACGACAATAATTGCTCACCTTGATTTGGTCATTGACGCAGGTTTAGGTTGGGGGGGGGGCGGGTTAGGGGATAATCCTTTGGGGGGGATAGTGGAGGGGTAAAGGGGGAAAGTAGTTAAAGGTTTTTATATTGTATTTTTGATGGTGGTGATTTTGTTTCAATATTGGATGATTATCACGATGTTTTTCCTCATTTTTAGTTATTATTATTATTATTATTATTATTATTATTATTATTATTATTGTTGTTCTTCTTGTTGTTGTTGTTATCATCATTATTGTTATCATTATTGTTGTTGTTATTATTATTATTATTGTTGTTATTATTATGATGATGATTATTATTATTATTATTATTATTATTATTATTATTACTATTATTATAATTTTTATTATTATTATTATTATTATTATTATTATTATTAGCCAATATTTCTTTATTTTTTATATTTATCTCCTTTACTCACCTTTACATCTTCCTTGGTTTCCCCATAATTCTCACTCTTTTTCCCTCCTTATCCCTTTCTTCCCATTCTTCTTTCGCATTCTCCTCCACTCCTTTTTAGTTATCCTTTCCATATCTCATTTTTATTTATCTTCGTCACTCACCTTCTCATCTTGTTTTTTCCCCTAATTTTCACTCTTCTCTCCTTGTTCAATCGACCTATTCTTCATTGTTACTCTCCTCGTTCTCTCGTTTTTAGTTATCGCCCCCATTTCTCCTTTTTTTTCTACCTTTATCTTTTTTATCTTCTTTACTCACCTTCTCATCTTGCTTCTTTTCCCCCCTTATTCTCACTCTTCTTTTCTTCTTATCCCTTTCTTCCCATTCTTCTTTGTTACTCTCCTTGTTCTCTCTTTACTTATCGCCTCCATTTCTCCTTTTTTTATTCTTATCTTCTTTGTTTCCTTTCCCCTCAATTCTCACTCTTCTCTGCTTATCCCTTCTTTTGCATCCACCCTTCTTACTTTCCTCGTTCCCTCTATAGTTATCGCCTTCATTTCTCTCTTTTTATTTTATATACTCTTCTTCTATCTAATTCTTCTCATGCTCTTTTTTGTTATCCCCTCCATTTCTTCCTTTTTATTTCATTTACTCACTTTCTTATCTAGCTTCCTTTTCCCTTTAATTCTCGCTCTTCTTCTCTCCATATACCTATCTCCCCATTCTCCTTTCGTACTCTCCTCGTTCTCTTTCGCCTAATCTACACATTTTCCATTATTTTTTTTCCTGTTTTCCTCCTCTTCCTCCATATTTGATTCGTTCATTTCCATCTTTCATTTTTTTTCCTTCTTCTCTTACTCCCATTCCTCCATTTTGAGTTCTCCCTCCCATCCTCTTCCTATTCCTTCTTTTCACTATTTTTTCTTCTTCTCTTACACTTATCCCCCTCTCTTTTTTAGTTCTTCTCCCTCTCCTCCAATTTCTTCTTTTCATTTTTTTCCTTCTTTTCGTACTCTTATGCCCCTCTCTTTTTGAGTTCTCCTTCCCCCCTCTTTTTATTTCTTCTTTTCATTATTTTCCTTCCTCCCCTACTCCTATTTTCCTCCTCTGAGTTCTCCTTCTCCCCCTCTTCCTATTTCTTCTTTTCACTATTTTCCTTCTTGTACTCTTATCCCCCTCCCTCTTTGAGTTCTCCTTCCCCTCCTCTTCCTATTTCTTCTTTTCACTTTTTTGTTCTTCTCATACTCTTATTTTCTTTCTGAGAGTTCTCTTTCTCCTTCTCTTCCTATTTCTTCTTTTCATTATTTTTCCTTCCTCTCTTACTCTTATCAACCTCTCTTTTTTTTTCTCTTTCTCCCTCTCTTCCTATTCCTTCTTTTCACTTTTTTGTTCTTCTTCTCTTATTCTTATTTTTCTCCTTTGAGTTCTCTTTCTCCTCCTCCTTCCTCTTTCTTCTTTTTCTTCTCCAACTTTTCTCCTCCTCCTCCTCCTCCTTCTCCTCCTCCTACTTCTCTCCCTCTCCCTCTCCCTCTCACCATTCCTCCCCTCCAGCAACAGTGACGCAACAACAGACTCATTCAAGTCTTTCCGATAGTCACCTACATCCACGCCCACACTGGGCGTACGCCCATTTGTAATTTTTCTTCATTCGTGGGTGGATAGTTTTATAAAGGTTAATCTCTCTCTCTCCCTCTCTCTCTCTCTCTCTCTCTCTCTCTCTCTCTCTCTCTCTCTCTCTCTCTCTCTCTCTGACCTGGAAATTTCATTTTTCATCAGTTTGTTTCAATATCTTATTCTGTTCGTTTGAACATTTCAGTACTAAATGTTAAATTAGGTTAATGAATCTTTTCTTTTTAGGTAATTTCACCTTTTATCGGAATTATCGTTCTTCCAACCCATGATTCTATCCAGCATGCAACTCTTTGCTGAATGCGTTATTGGTGCAACCACAAATGCAGCCGTTTCTAGGCCACTGCAGGACAAAGGCCTCAGACATGTCCTTAGTCATGTCTGGTGTTTTGGCATTTCATCGCGGATTAGGGATGGTGGGAGACTAGTCCGATCGCTCACAGCAAACCACTTTGCTGATCATGGCAATACGCAAACCCTTTCACCACGTAAAGGTATCACCACTCAGAAAGGGGTTTATATATATATATATATATATATATATATATATATATATATATATATATATACAGTATATATATATATATATATATATATATATATATATATATATATATATATTATATATATATATATATGTGTGTGTGTGTTTGTGTATGTGTGTGTATATATATATACTGTATATATATATATATATATATATATATATATATCAAATAAGCCATATATTTTAATACCTTTATGTCCGGATTCTCTTACCGACCTCAGGATCAATGTCCCAAGGCGAAACCACTCAAAGACAATGGCTTCTGGCCAGCCAGGGAATCTAACCCTGATCCAGGAAGCTGACATGACAGCGACGATACCATTTAGCCACAAAGAAAGATAAAAGTACTTAAACCCGTCAAATTCAGGTTTTTTTTGTACTTAGAATTTAAATCAACCCATCTGTACCATCGTAGCTAATTGGTATGTTCGTACTTAGCATTCGATTAATGATAAATTTTGCACATTTAGACGTGTTTTCCATATTCAAATAAGCCATATATTTTAATTCCTTAATGTCTGGATTCTCTTTCCGACCTTGGGATCAGAGTCCCAAGGCAAAACCACTCAAAGACAATAGCTTCTGACCGGCCAGGGAATCGATCCCTGGTCCAGGAAAGTGGCATGATAGTGACGATACCATTTAGCCACGAAGAAAGATAGAAGTCAATGGCAATTCTTCTGTACTTATACCTGTCGAATTCAAGTTTTTGTGTACATAGAGTTCTCTTGCTTGAGGGTGCACTCGTGCACACAATTCTATCTTATTTCTTTTCCTCTTGTTTTGATAAAGTTTTTATAATTTATATATGAGATATTTATTTTAATATTACTTCTTAAATTTTTTTATTTTTCTTTGTTTCATTTACTCATTGGGTTATTTTTCCTGTTGGAGTCCCTGAGCTTATAGCATTCTGCTTTCTCAACTAGGGTTGTAGCTTAGCAATTAATGATGATAAATAACAATAATAATGTCAAGTCTTTCTTATCTCAAGAAAGGCAAATAGCAACTAAAGATAAAATATCACATAAAATAAATATGCAAGGTATTGTTGAAAAAGCAATAGCAAGGATAGAAGGATGGCGAATGACGTTGGAACTATTACACATTGTTTGTAAATCGATAGAAATGGCAAATAAACAATGCACTCTTATTCATGTTTGAGTATCAATACAAACGTGGGGTTCACGTACAATTGTTTACACACACTCAGACTCCCACACAGACGCAGAAATATATCTATATTCTTCTCGGATAAAGAAATAAGAATTTTATTCAGAAAAACAGAGTTGTATCAATAACTAAATTCTTTTTTCAAAATGTAACTGTAATTCCCGTAGATATTTTCTTGCATGTCAAGTTGTTTGCCTTTTCATTTATTAAATAATTTTTTCATGTATTCATTCATTTATCTGTAATTGGCCTTCCACATCAGATTCTATGCCTGCGTTGTTGGCGACAATTCTGTTGATCAAACACTTCTCGGTGTCAATGACCTTTTCGAGTTTTATAATTTCATCATTCTTGAACAAGTCAATAACTGTTAAAGGTATCCGTCGCCATCGTGAATCCTTGTTTTAATGGCTTGTTACTTTTCTTTTTAATGCTAATTTTGTATTTTCCATTTCATTATTCTTTTCCTTTGCGGCAAAGATCTTACTTTGGACTCAGAGTCTTTCGCATGGCTTTAATTAGAGCAAATTAATTCCTCAAGTACTTTTGGAACCACTTGAAAACACAATCTATTATTTGCTTTTACCTCATTTCAATGCTAATGTCACGTCCTATTTTTTTGTAATGTCGCGTCTTAGCATTTTTATTCCTTTTTTATAATCAGTGATGTTGGTTGGCGTATTTGTCAGACTCATTACTCTAGGTCAGTCAATAGTCTGATTTCTTTTTCTACCGGAGAATTTTCATAATTCTTGAGATACTACGATGCTACATTTAGAATTAATTTTCACTGAATGGAGACTAGGTTAACAGTGTGTCATCATTTATATAATAACAAAACTGCTGCTATTTATACTTATGTATCTGTAATCATGTTCCTGTTTTTTATGGCCATTTTAAAATGGGTAACCTGAATAGACAGGACTGTTCGAAGCAGCTGTAAAGCTAAAAGTAGCTGTACGTATTGGGCGAATGAAACTAGTAGATTCACTTCAGTAAAGTTAAACTGCTTCTAAGGTAGCAGGTTGACCGGGGCACCAGCCGCCCGTTGAGATACTACCGCTAGAGAGTTATAGGGCTCTTTGACTGGCCAGACAGTACTACATTGAATCCTTCTCTCTGGTTACGGTTCTTTCCCTTTGCCTACACATACACCGAATAGTCTGGCCTATTCTTTACATATTCTCCTCTGTCCTCATACAACTGACAACACTGTGATTATCAAACAATTCTTCTTCACCCAAGGGGTTAACTACTGCACTGTAATTGTTCAGTGGCTACTTTCATCTTGGTAAGGGTAGAAGAGACTCTTTAGTTATGGTGAGCAGCTCTTCTATGAGAAGGACACTCCAAAATCAAACCATTGTACTCTAGTCTTGGGTAGTGTCATAGCCTCTGTACCATGGTCTTCCACTGTCTTGGGTTAGAGTTCTCTTGCTTGAGGGTACACTCGGGCACACTATTCTATCTAATTTCTCTTCCTCTTGTTTTGTTAAAGTATTTATAGTTTATTTAGGAAAGGTTTATTATAATGTTGTTAATGCTTTTGAAATATTTTATTTTCCCTTGTTTCCTTTCCTCACTGGGCTATTTTCCCTGGTGGGGCCCCTGGGCATAGCATCCTGCTTTTCCAACTAGGGTTGTAGCTTGGCAATTAGTAATAATAATAATAATGATAATAATAATAATAAATATTAGGCAGATAAAACCTATTGAAGCATCTCAGTAAAGTTAAAAGGGGTTGTAGGTATTGATCAGATACTAGTTTAGGTATCTCTATAAAGCTATAGTTGAATATTGCTCAGAAAACTTGTTGTAGCATCTGTATAAACCTAATCCTAACTCTAGATAATAGGCAGATGATATTAGTTGCAACATTTGAGTACTGCTTGGTGAAGTTGGACACATGAAACTCATGGAAGATTCTGTAGAAACTGGATATATAAAAGTTTTGGATGTATTAATGAAATGTTAAGTTTGGTCGTAGAACTTGACGAGAATTATCCTCCCCTATATAATAAAGAGCAAGTGTCTGGATATATATATATATATATATATATATAACTCCTGTCACTATGGGTGGCAGGGGGGACACAGAGTAGTCTTGGAGTATTACAGCCAACTCTTCTTGTTGGCACGGGCCTTTCCCTTGGTCGGCCCGTAGAGAGTAGTCTTACCCTAGTAAGAGTGTTATCCCGAGAGGTACACTCTGAAACCGTTATCTCCCACAAATTGCCGAACCAGCGGGTAGCAGTTAGTAAAGGGGGGGGGGAGTGGGAAGGATCGAGTCTTTGTATGTGCGTGTGCGTGCATATTTAACTAAATATTTACCTGTCATTTTTGACTGGTCGGTACATGAAAACTAATGGAAAAATTACTGAATAATTAATTGCGACTGACTAAACATCTATGAATAACTAAGTCTTAATGGAACATGTATGAAGTGATGAGACCGACTGGAGTAGCGTTAAATATATAAGTAACAAAAATGTCACTGAATATCTAATCTTCGGAGCACCCCAATTGAGCGCCGACAGAGGACAATCAAGCGCCAAAAATTAGCCAATTTGAGCCTTAGAGTGATGCCCAAACAAGCGACAAAATTTCAGTACAAATGAGCGCTGATAGGAGGGTTCCGGACCTTTTTTTTTTTTTTTTCCATATGTCTTTCTTCTCTGGAACAACCACACAAAATATAAAACAGCCACTCAACTGCCTTAAAAATCGTCTGAGGCTTTTGCTGTCTACAATAAAATACCCGTTTTTTTCTATCTTAAACACC
This sequence comes from Palaemon carinicauda, assembly GCF_036898095.1. Taxonomy (NCBI): domain Eukaryota; kingdom Metazoa; phylum Arthropoda; class Malacostraca; order Decapoda; family Palaemonidae; genus Palaemon; species Palaemon carinicauda. Next base: position 126,537,186 of record NC_090734.1, read on the forward strand.
ATATAGGTAATAATGAAAACAAGTATGCTATTCAGAAAAAAAATACATTCCTAAATATTAATTGGTAAAAATTTAAAAGCAGCTCGTTTAATATACTGAACTCTAGATATGGAGCCTTCCATGTATTCCTTAAACAGTGCCACAAGTTTCTTCTCTTTAAGTCGGTAGCATTTTCTTCGTGGTTTTTCTTCACCCAGGCTTCTGATTTTAATGTAAGTGTCGGTCTGTATCTCTGAAATAACGTTAACAAATACATGCAAAGAGGGATGGCTGGAATAAAATTGACTATTAAAATGTTTGTGAAATGCCTCTGGTCCATTTGTTGTTCTACGAGTTTCTGATGGTGCTTCTGCCCAAAGATTTGGGGGGAACTTGGAGTCAGAGCTAATATAGTTTGTTGTTACATAATCAGCAAACTGAACACTTTTAGTATCAGTTGGTGCAATTGACATTATATCCTCCACAAAACTATCTTCTACGTCAGAGGGTTCAAGGCATGATAGCCCGAAAAAGGACTTCAACCATTTTCCATTTTCACTACCACTTTTAAAATCATTTGAAAGCCCTAGTTCTTGGATTTTTCTCCACCAGCTTTGTCCAAGGTGGAATTTGCAACATTTGATGATACTTGTTGGACATAAATTTTCTAATGTATTAATTACTGCTTGCTCAAAGTCCACATGTATAGACTCTGGAGAAAATTCAAGACAATGACTATTCAGAATACTTAAAAGAAAATTAAAAGCCTTCGTGTATATCTCTTTGCTTCGTCCTGGGAGCAGCATAAAAACGAGTGGCACATAATGTCCATTCTGAAAGCCATGTATGGTATACATTTGCATAAAAAATTTAGGGCAATATTGGAAAGTGCCATCCATAAAAAGTTCATGCACATTGCACAAAGTCATTAGATTGGTCAGGCATGAGAATATGATAATTTCTTCTTCTTCATTATTTACACAGACAAATGGTTCTCCCTTGGACGTCTTCAATTCTCTCTCTTTTAGTAGCATATGCACTTCACTTCTTGACACTGGAAGTTTACCATAGAATTTCATTCTCTCTCTGTACACTGCTTTTGCCGTTGATTTCAAGTCTTCAGGTTTTAGACTGTTTTCATCATGCATCTTTACAAGTTCCTTTCGAAGGAGTTTATTAGGCCGTATAGTTATATCTTCTGTAGCTTTCCTCTTTGCAGTTGTCCTCAACATTCTTCTGTCGATGGCCCTCTGATCTGGTAGGTGAATATGATCATTTGGGAGAACAACTATCACTTGTAAATCAGAGTCGGTGTGTAGCCTACTCTTGCAGCGAGTTGTGGTGCTTGCACACCTCCACGAGATATTTCCATTTTTTAGTTCTTTATCTTTTCTGTAGTGGTAACCATCCAATGTCAAAGACGGTCTTCCTTGGTTGGTCTGGACGATTTGAAAGGCCATGGTGAACTGACTATGTATATTCCGTGCTCGAATGTACCAAAGCTAAGGCGCTCGTTTGTCCTTCCAACTTTACTCTAGTCTGGCAATTATCACAGGGCCAGTTGGCGCTCGAAAGGGCTGTTCCCCTAATCTTGGTTGAAGTAGTTCTGTCGCATATAAGAAAAGTAATAACTAGATAGAAAAACCTAAATAGAGAGAAGATTGGTTGAATCATGTATCTGTTAAAATTTGATTAAAAATTTCCGAGTAAAATTTGGTTAAATTATTTAGGGAATATTTAAGTCTTGTTGAATAACTTGAATAGATATTATTATTATTATTATTATTATTATTATTATTATTATTAGTTAAGATACAACCCTAGTAGGAAAAGCAAAATGCTATAGGACAAGGGTCTCCAACTAGGAAACTTAGCTTCGTGAGGAAAGGAAATAATTAAACTATGTGAAAAGTAATAAAAAGTTAAAATAAAATATTCTAAGAGCAGTAGCAACACTAAAAGAAATCTTTCATAAAACTATAAAGAGACTTAAGTCAGCCTGTTCAACATACAATCATTTGCTGGACGTTTGGCCTTTAGAAGTTCTACTAATTCAACTACCGGATTAGGCTCCATTCCACACTGAATTAGGCCTCTTTGTGTAGTTAGGATTTATAAAAAGGCTTGAATTTATTATATGACAACTTATAACACCTTTAAATATTTTCGACTGGTTTAGTACCAGATTTAATGACCAGGCAAAACTAGGAAAATTCATAGTTAATACTGACCTAAGCATAAGAAATGTTAAAGAATAGCTTTTTCATGTTCAGTCTCTTCTGTAGGATTTGAGCTTGGATAAAACTGTACTGATTAAAGGATCAAGCGTTCTTCATATTGACGTTTAAAGGATTTGTAAATATATATATATATATATATACACGTATATATGAGTATATATATATATATATATGTATATATATACGTATATATATATATATATATATTTATATATACTCATCTATACATATATATGTATATATATATATATATATAGATATATATATATATATATATATAGATATTTATATATATATATATGTGTGTGTGTATATATATATATATATATACGTATATATATATACGTATATAAATATATATATGTATATATATATGTATATATGTATATATATATATATATATATATTGTAGCCACGAAAGGGAAAGTGAAAAGTCTTGATTAGAGTCAGTACCTTCACCCATTAGTGACATCGACGGACTCAATAATGAAGTCTTTTCCTTTTTCCTTTCGTGGCTATAATTCATAAATTGCATGCTCAACACGTGTCAACTTTCGTGATTTCTACATGTATATATATATATATATATGTGTGTGTATATATATATATATATATATGTACATATATATACATATATATATATATATACAGTATATATATATATATATATATATATTTATATATAATTTAATGTTACTGTTCTTAAAATATTTTGTTTGTTCTTTGTTTCCATTCCTCACCGGGCTATTTTCCCTGCTGGAGCTTCTGGGCTTATAACATTTTGCTTTTCCAACTAGGAAGGGTATTATCTTAGCAAGTAACAATAATAATAATAATAATAATTTTTATATGTATATATATATATATATATATATATATATGTATGTATGTATATGTATGTGTGTGTGTTGAAGTGGTCCAGAGGAAGAAATTAGCAAGGGCATGTCGTTTGCCCATCTATGGAGAGTGGAAGAATGCTATGCCATAAACCGAATGGCTGAATTCAAGATAAGGAATAACAAAGAGAGAGAAGAACAAAGAGACGAAGATGACAGGGAGTGAAAGTAGTAGAAAGCACACACATGTGTTTTGTAATTTAGGGATGTCCATAATCATGCTGCAAGTGAAGAGGGAGAGTTGAGGATAACATGATGTCACGGCATTCTCTCTCTCTCTCTCTCTCTCTCTCTCTCTCTCTCTCTCTCTTTTTGTCAGTATTATTTGCCTAATGATGTCTCTTGCGACCCGAAAATAATGTTTTATATAATCGAGTCGTTTACAACCTCTCTCTCTCTCTCTCTCTCTCTCTCTCTCTCTCTCTTTTTTGTCAGTATTATTTGCCTAATGATGTCTCTTGCGACCCGAAAATAATGTTTTATATAATCGAGTCGTTTACAACCCCTCTCTCTCTCTCTCTCTCTCTCTCTCTCTCTCTCTCTATTTGTCAGTATCATTTGCCTAATGATGTCTCTTGCGACCCGAAAATAATGTTTTATATAATCGAGTCGTTTACAACCCCTCTCTCTCTCTCTCTCTCTCTCTCTCTCTCTCTCTCTCTTTTGTCAGTATTATTTGCCTAATGATATCTCTTGCTACCCGAAAATAATGTTTTATATAATCGAGTCGATTACTCTCTCTCTCTCTCTCTCTCTCTCTCTCTCTCTCTGTCAGTATTATTTGCCTAACGATATCTCTTGCTACCCGAAAATAATGTTTTATTTAATCGAGTCGTTTACAACCCCCTTCTCTCTCTCTCTCTCTCTCTCTCTCTCTCTCTCTCTCTGTCAGTATTATGTGCCTAATGATATCTCTTGCTACCCGAAAATAATGTTTTATATAATCGAGTCGTTTACAACTCTCTCTCTCTCTCTCTCTCTCTCTCTCTCTCTCTCTCTCTCTCTAAATTGGTATTATCATTAGCCAAAAGTCTCTTGCTATCCTGAAAATAGTGTTTCATTACATAGATGATTCGTTTTAAAAGTTGAATTTTCACTATTGATTGATTTGTTTATGTAATACGACATGTCTATGTAGTTATCGAAATGTCGTGAGACTTGTTATCTCTGTTTATTTGTCTCCTAATTTCAAAAGAGAAATCATGTCACCGAATGCATTGGCATTGATCCGAATGCATCCGAGTCCTGCTTCTACTCTCTCCGATCTTACGCAAATTGCAAATGATATGATAAGTAATGAGGCAACGAGGTCAATTAGTACTGGGTAATTAGGAATGCCCAAAAATCTTCCCCGCTCTGACGTCTTGGCCTTTTCATACTTGTGACTGGCTGTTGAACGATGACGTCACATGTAAATGAACCAATGGCATTGCAGGCAACGCGCAGGTAGGCGGAACCTCAACTGGCGGCTTTGCACACCTTCGTAATTTTCAGGCGGGTTGGTCAGTGTGTCACAAACATGGGTTGGATGTGGAGTTACTACAGACATTGCTTGTGCCTCGCCGCTTTGGCTGTCCTCGCCACAGGTTTGTTCTCAGATGTTTTGTTTCTTAGCGGAATTTGTTTCTAATATTCTGCCAAAGACTGTTAGGGAATTTAAGCTGCCTAACTATGCATTTTTATCATTATTGTGAAATTTCTAATATTTCCACTAGAGTATAGATAACGGACGGATGGGCCCCTAGGCTGTAGGCCAGGAGGAAACTTCAGCGGTTCCTGAAGACCGCTATGTTCGGCAGGTGGTTAGGATTGGTCAGCGAAGAACCTATGGTGAAATTTTTCGTTTGGTTATGAAGCTTTTGTTTTACTCTGACGTTTATTTTTTCTTAAAAGTATTGCAATTGCTCCACATTGCAGTTTCCTAGAGGGGTCTATTTCTAGGGTTTTTAATAACTGGTTGACCGCAAAGTTTTTCTTGGAAATTCTCTTGATTGTCGTTCAAAAGTAAGAATTTTTTATATGTACGAAAATACTTATCGATTAATTTGGTTTTAAGAAACTGGTCTAGTTTGTTTATGATTCCCCAAAATACCTAGCATGTTTTGATGGGAAATTAAAAAAAAATCTATTAAAACCATTAAAATTACTTTTAAGTTTCCAGTGATGAGGGCCTGTGGTTAAATCTTAGTCCAAAGATAACATTAATAGGTTTTAAAGTGTTTAGAATATGGGTAATTGTTTCTTTCATATCACTAAGTGATTTGAGGCAAGTTTAGAGCTAAGGATTTGGACTAGTTACAATTTAACTTTCTGAAATCGTACGGCCTCAAATTGGTTAAATGTTGGCACGTTTACTTATAAATGGTTGTTGGTCGATTGATTTTCGTACCATAGTAGTTTGATGCTTAAAAATTGGCAGAATTACAAAGGCCTGCGAGTTTTCTTAGGGCTCAGTAATTATTTAAATTTATTTAATATGCTATTGTGAGTTATGCCAATTCATTTAGTTATGTACTAGAGCTAAATGTTAATTTGGGGAAATTTGTAAAGTGTCTTGTTAATTGGATATCAGATCCCTGTATTGTAGTGCTTGAGTTGAGATTACAGATTATCATGTCCACCAAAATAGTAAAGTTAACCTGAAGGTTCACACGTAAAATGTTTTACACCTGTTGTGCAAACCTTTGTAATTTTCTGTACTCTGTATTATAAAGCTTGGTAAAATTATTTAACCTTTCAAAGAAGAACTTACAAGACAGACAAGGCTTTCGCCGTTACGTGTGATTGCAATATTGGTATTTTTTTTCGAAATTATATAAATATAAGTTTTATAAGTTTTGTTGGTAGCCAGAAGGCTTTGTGGTTCTGTCATTTTACGCCTGTGAGAACCAATATCTAGAAGGCTATTTTCTGTAGTATTAAAGTCTATTTTTAAAAATTTGGGGGCTCAATGCAAGCTGTTATTTTCTCCATTATCGCTGGGTTTCCTAGTTGATTCTAATTAATTTTGTCTGAGGTACGGAAACTATTTAGTAGGCTGTTGATTTTTGGTCTGCAATAAATTAATATATTTACCTTTCTGCATAGACTCTCCTTAATGGTTTCGTGATTGAATTTCTCTAAAGGTGATGCAAAATACTCAGTTGGCCGTAAATTTACTTTTAAATCTTGGTTGTGCTTCATTTAGATTTGTATTTCAAAAACTTTAAATCCTCATAAGTATGTCTTTTGCTCGGCTACCAATGATCAACTGTAACTGGTTTTTGTATTTAATGATTTTTATTATTGATTTACTTAGAGATAAATGAAACCCAGTTTTTTTTTTCGTTTGAGAGTAGTATTTACTTTCTTGCATGGAGATTGGCACTTGAGCCTGTATTCTTCTAATCTTATTCTAAACTTTTTTTTTTCCTGAAGTTAGTACATACTGGTTCTCTTGTAACATTGAGTAACGTGTAATCAGACAGACTGAAGACACGGTTTAGCACTTGCCAAGATTTTGTTACAAATACAGGGTTATTAGGTGCATGAACCTATGTCTTTTATGCTCAATTTTTTTAATCAGTTTCCCAATTTAGGGGTTAGGAAAATCTATACTTCACATAATTCGATTTTGTTTAGTGAACCAAGGGTTTCAGAAGTAGCTTTTCTTTTAAGTCTATAATATAAATTTTTCCAAAAAAAAAATCTTGGTAATGCCAAACAGAGAAGTAATTGTGAAAAGTTGAATGGCAATTCATTAGACTTTTTTTCCAAGCAATTTTTGTTTTGGGGGGATGTTATTCATTAGCCTAATAATTTTAGTTTATAATTGAAAGTTTTATTTTTTTTTTTTTCAAAGGGATACATGAATGATTTAGATGATTTACTAAGCTTTTACTTTGTAATTTAATGGTTTCAGCCTATCACTAAAACTAGTCTCCTTTCAGTACTAAATAAAAAGCTCTTGCGTAAGAGATATGAATTGAAAGTGCACATCGTGCAAATTCTGAGCGATCATAATAGTAAGATTTTAAATTGGTCATCTTCCAGTACTAAGTAATTAGAGAACTCATGTGTGCAAGGGCACATCTTACAAATGTTATGATTTTAAGATATAATAATTAAGCAAGATATTTTCTCCTGTGTTCTTTTGGTTCATATACTTGATTATGACATCACTCTTCATATGCTTTGGTTGTAACTGTGGATAAGATTTTGTCTTAAGTGGTGGTGCGAGACTAGAAATTCTCCCATTATTATTACATGCCAAGCTACAACCCTAGTTGAAAAAGACAGGATGTTATAAGCCCTGGGGCCCCAACAGGAAAAATAACCCAGTGAGGAAAGGAAAAAAAGGCAAAAAAAAATATTTTAACAGGAACATTAAAAATTATTCCCTATATAAACTTTAACGAAACATTAGTTAAGATATAATTTAGGATAGTGTCAAAGTGTACCCTCAAGCAAGAGAACTCTAACCCAAGACAGAGGAAGACTATGGTACATAGGCTATGGCACTACCTAAGATTAGGGAACACTGGTTTGGTTTTGTAGCTTCCTTCTCCTAGAAGAGCTGCTTACCATAGCTAATCTTTTCTACTCTTACCAAGATTAGAGTGACCACTTAACAATTAGTTCCGTAGTTAACCCCTTGAGAGAATAATTTTGTAATCTTGTATTGTCAGGTGTATGAGGACAAAAAATGTGTAAAGAATAGGCCAGACTTTTTCATGTATGCGTAGGTTAATGGAAAATTAACCGTAACCAGAGAGAAGTATCCAATGTAGTAAGCCTGACCAGTCAAAGGATCCCATAACTCTAGCGGTAGTATCTCAACGGGTAACAAAGGATTTACGATAAAAGTTTGACCTTGCAATTTTGAAGCGTCATTGCATGCTTCTGCGTTTCGCTGTTTTTTACTCAATGACATTGCCAAAAGTAATAGTAGAGCCTAAAGCTTGGTAAAACACCAGTTTATAATGACAGTATTGAAGTAGATATCTGATGATTAACTTGGTGACATGCTTTGGACTGTCGCTTATGATTTTCTTTTTCTTAAATTGGTGAACTTTAAAACTATCTTAAGTAGGGTCCATTAAATGACTTTTACCAGTGGAAATGGTCATTCAGGTAGTACTCGACGGGGGGTTGCCCAAAAATGGTAATGAACTTGCCCGTTGCTCTCGATGTAATTTTGGGTCATGTTCAGCGGGCGGCGAGGGGTAGATGTTTAACAAGTGAAAGTGTACCAAGTTGCTAGTACTGGTGTTGTCTGTTGCAACTTTAATTAGGGCTTGAATATTTTGTAAATCTTGTAAACCCAGATAGCCTTGTACCGACTGGATCGGCTCTTATGCCCTACGACCGGTACCCCCCTTTCCCCTTACGGGCTTTTGGGATGGGTCATGATGGGTCATGATAATGATCTATTATTATTATTATTTATTATTATTATTATTATTTATAATAAACTACTATACAAAGAATGCACGATTGAATGAGTCATTTCAACTTATTGGTCTCATTATTATTATTATTATTTTTTTTTTTTTTATAATTATTATTATTATTATTATTATTATTTATAATAAACTACTACTCAAAGAATGCGCGATTGAATGAAAGGCATTTTAACTTAATGGTCTCTGGTACAAAGGTATACTCAAATCTTAGTATATTCTTGTCAGCAGCCGTTGAACTTTTGATGTAATCTGATGATGCAAGAGTTGAATTAACCTTTTATATTAAAATACTTTTAATATTTCCACTATTTGCAATCACTTCACTAAACCAGGGACCCGAAAAACATGGAGTTGATGGAACTTGGTTTTTCTTGCGCAAGCAAATTTTTTTTTTCTTATCGCTGTGAAACTGAGCATCTCTCATTTTTCTCTATCGCATGATGCAATTTATTACCACACGAGGCCTTAATAATATGGTTTGGGTACGTTGTGGGTATGTTGAGACCTGGTGGGGGGGGGGGATTACGTCAACTTTGAAGAGTCTCGCAAGAGTTCACAGGCGTGTCACTGAGGCGATGGTGATGAGTTTCTTTGGGCGTCTTCACTTTTATTAGGCATTTCACACACGCGCATACATAGATAGATCTATTGATAGATAGATCTATTGATAGATAGATCTATTGATAGATAGATCTATTGATAGATAGATCTATTGATAGATAGATCTATTGATAGATAGATCTATTGATAGATAGATCTATTGATTGATATTTAGATAGATCTATTGATATAGATTGATTGATATTTAGATAGATCTATTGATATAGATTGATTGATATTTAGATAGAACGATAGATAGATAGATCGATATATAGATCGATCGATCGATAGATATATAGATCGATCGATCGATAGATATATAGATCGATCGATCGATAGATATATAGATCGATCGATCGATAGATATATAGATCGGTTGATAGATATATAGATCGGTCGATCGATGGGTAGATGGATAGATCGATGGATAGATATATAGATAGAAATAGAGATATAGATAGAAAGAGAGGATACGGACGAGAAGAGATAGTGGGGGTAACAAATTTCGTGATTTTGTCAATGGAATTTGAAGGTAGCTTGTCTAAACTCTAAACTTGAATTGAAAATTTTTATTCTTCATTTGCTTTAAATTACTATATACCTACTACTGTAATAGACCATGCCCATGTTAGTCTTTATACAGGCATACATTTTTTTACTGCTGGTATATGAAAATTCATTGCAAAAACAATGAAATACCATATTTTCAAATCTTTTACTGCGTGAATTGAATACTTTAAATATCGATCGACTTTTGGCGGTCAAGATGAGTGAAATTTCAAGTTCTTATAATATCGATCTATTTATGGTGGTCTAGATGAGAGTGAAATTTGAAAGTTTTTTTTTTTTTATTCACTTTCAAAGTATAGCTGAAGTAAAAGGCTTACTCGATCTGAACAGCGCAAGACCAGGATTACATGTCATGACTGATAGATTACGCCAGGAGACAGCTGTCGTCATAGTTCCGGTACAAGAAGTGTCAGTCTGTTCTCGTGGTTTCCTTTGGAATGCAAGAAAGCTCGGCTTGAGTATTACTCGTGTGTATTGACGTATAACATAACATTTTATATAAGGCAATATCGTAGTTTTCAATAACGTAATATTTAGCTTAAGGAAATTTCGTTATTTTCAATAAGATTTTACAAGAAATTTCGTATTTTTCAAATTAAATATTTACAATGCAATGTCAAATTTTCGTCGACCATTTGCAGAAAATATAGGATCTTTTAAAACATAGATTTAATCTTTATTTCTGTAGGGAGAGAAGTTTAAAGAAATTTAATTCGTGCGTCTTTGAAAATTAAACTTTATCCCTCTAGTTTCCACAAGTCTTCGAATTTTCTGCTTTTCTCGAACTATAAATGATTTTAGATATTCTCGAGAATTTGTCTCGAGGGGAAAGATTTGAGGGCAAGTAAGAGATTATAGTCTACCTTGACCTAAGGTCTCTAGTAATGGTATGTTTAGATGAGACGAGTGAACTCATTGTTCAAGGAAGAAATCCACTTTCCCTAGGAGTTGTTAGTCCCAATCCTAATATCTTATTTTAACTTAATATTTAGATCTGGTTAATCTTGCACGAAGGAAGTGGTCACGGAAAAAAGTGGTTTGAATTAATGAATGAAGTCTTAAGATTAAGGCTTTTGTAGAAAACTTGTCCAACTGGTTTTCGTCGAGCGGGTCCAGGTCATTTTTTTTTTTTTTTTTTTTTTTTTTTTTTTTTTTTTTAATTGGGGAGGGGTTCGTGTATACATGCACAGGAGAAATTTGAATGGTTGCCTGGGTGGTCCTATGCCTAACATGATTTTTTTTTTTTTAGGCCAGGGGACTTAGAATTGGAAAAGGCTTTGTCAACGAAGCCTAATTCATTATGAACAAACTTACTCGGGTGGATTTGATCATGAACTCTTCTGGTGACACATGATTATAAAATTCAATTTTATATAACAAGACTGGTGCTGTTTTAAACTTCATCTTTAGTTAAAACGAACACGGTCAGTGTTTACCTAATTGAGTTTTCAATAAATACTTGGCAAGAATTTGGTTAATGTTGGGATATGCTTAGTTCATGGTGTAATCTTGACAAGGTAAGATAGCTATTTTGGCAGAAGTATACGGTTGAAATGGTTAAACTAAAAATTTAAATTTACCAAGGGTCATACCCTATGAAATTTTAACCTTAAGCTTCATTGAAGTAACTTGCAAACTAATATTAAAGCATTATAAAAGCAATCTTTCTTTTTCAAAGAATATAGAAACTACCATATTTTCAAATGAATAAAACTTAGTGGTCTCCGGTACAATTGGCAATGATCCTCGATGCCCAAGAGTCCAGTATGACTGAGCGCCTTTCTGGTATTTCCTTACCAGAGGGATTTTATTAGCGTCTGGAGGTTGCTTGTTAGTGAAGTCAAGGGGAGAGAGTTGAGGCATGAGAATACATCTGCTTTCACAGCTTTCAGTGGTGATGCTGGAAATACCTAGCTGGGATCGTTCGTTCGCTCGTAGTGTATTACAGCAAACTTCTTGTTGGCACGGGCCTTTCCCTTGGTCGGCCCGTAGGTAACTTATATGAAATATAAGGTGGCCTAGCTGGGATGGGATGCCGGCGTTATATCCATTGGCTTATTTGCTTTACCAACACCTTTTAAAGGTCTGCTTTCCTGGTCCTATCACGCAGGGGAACAATGCTCACTACTGTCTGCAGACCTACAAAATAAGTTTTTCATATACATTCATAGGTTTTTTACGAATCACACTGCGTAGTTTGCCAAATCCACATTATCGAAGCTCTTGGAAGAACAAGTAGTTATATACCTTCTGGAAAGCTTTTATATCTAAAGTCTTTCTAATGTCTAGTGCAAGCCACAGATTTGAGAACTGTAGAACCTATATTAGACATTTATCTTGGCTTCACATCATTTTAAATCTAATTTCATGCCTACACGTTTTGTACGTCTATTCTGACAACTTGGCGAGTTATGGCACTGATCTTAAAAACTGTTCTAGCTTTTATAGGCAAAGAGTGTAACTAGATTAGTATAGGAGTGATATTTTCTCGGATTGGGACAGTTTTTTCTCCTGTTATGTTTTGTAGATTTTCCAAGCTTCACTTTGGGGCTTACGGTAATTTGATTGTAAGAGGTTTGGTTAAAAAAAAAATTACCGCAAAAATGTCACTCATTAGTCTATATACTATCTTGATTGAAGTCTCAAAAGCTCATAAGACTTACCTATTTTAAGCTGTTGGAATCGGTGTGTAATTATACGTCGGTGTAGCTTTAAAGTTCAACACTTAAAATAGCAGTCTCACTTTCTTCTCCCCAGGTGACACTACGGACTGTCAACAAAACGTATACTTTTGGTTTGTTGTTAGTGATTTTCGAAGATTAAGTAATATCCATTACCCAAGCTATACTTTTATCCTCAAATCTTAGTAATTCACTTACTTTAGATATCAACCAGTATATCTCTACTAAGTTTTTTTTTTTTTTTTCTCTCTCTCTCTCTCTCTCTCTCTCTCTCTCTCTCTCTCTCTCTCTCTCTCTCTCTCTCTCTCTGTAAAACTCCAATTTTCAGTTTGCCATTAATAAGTTTAATACACAATTTCCTTCAAGACTTATCTTTTCAAATCGTTTAGATATAAAAGTTCTGTTTCAACCTAATTTTGTTTAGTCATCTAAGTTAAATTGTTACATTATTGAAGGATTTTAGGGTACAAAAGAATATCTAAAGTTACCAAATAATGGAAAGCAAAGTAGTTCGGTTATATGAAAATTCATATTTAAAATCACAATTGTCATATGTACTATCAAGTTTTTTTCTATTCCTTAATTCCGTGGTATTTTTTTTTTAAATCCTACTCTTCTAAATTTGAAATTTTTTCCCTAATAGTTAAATGGATCACAACGAAATCCAAATGGATATAGCGCAAGTTGTATATTACATTTTAAGTTATCCTTGAGCGAGACAATGTCACAATATTGATCATTCTTTTGGCCTCCAGTTCTAGTGGTAATACTGGAGCACAGGTGATAGTCTCCACCCAAGTTTAAGATTGCTTGCCAAGGTCAAGAAACTTATTTTTTTACTAGCTTGTATATTTGTGGGTTGTTTACTTAATTTTATGGGGTTTTTATTTATATTTTTATGTGGGCTATGTTAGAATTTTAAAGGTTATTTGGAAATCTCGAAACCTTCCCATTTTTATACCCGATGTAATAAGACCTCAATGACTGAAGATTTTTATTTTTCCGTAACATTCTGATTGATTGTCTTCAGCGATCATATACATAAACATTAATTCTTTGGATTGGTTATGAAAAAAATCGCCCAATATTTGTATTTGTTACGCATAATTATTCTAACAAGGGAACCTGCCATTTCAATTGCCGTAATTCGTTGAAACTCGTTTCCAGAACATTTACCAGTTAACGATCCTAAGTGTTTCTTCAGTCATTATAAGCAGCGGCCTTGTTATATTTTTATATTTAGCTATATTTATATTTAAAGAACCGCAGTTGCGTTTTTTCTCTATAGGGGTTAAAATAACATTCTTCCTTTTGAAGGAATTGTCATTTAGGTGCTATGTAATTTAGATTCTCACGCACTCTTTAATAAGAGGTGAGGGGATATAACTTAATGTTAAGTAGGGCCATTGTTTGAAAGCCATTAGTCTTTCTCTCTCTCTCTCTCTCTCTCTCTCTCTGCTTTTGAAGAAAATTGCCACTTTGTTCAAGGACAAGGAAGTGCCATTCTTTTCCTTCTGGGTAGAAACTCGCGAGTCGTAGTGTGTCTGGAGTAGTTAGATTGTATGTTTTATACATATAAGCATATAATTTAGTCAGTACAGTTTTGTATAGATTAAGTAGCCATTGTGGACTACGTGAATGGCATGATTGGTAGAAAATAGTCTCTGTTAAAAACTGTTTAGGTAAGAAAACCCATGTTGGTTCACAAGTCTTTAAAGTGATAATTGCGAAGGTATTACCACCTCTTGTACAGTAATCTTTATGAATGAAATCCGATTTGGCTTGCTCTAAAACTACCATTTTACTTTTGAAAGACACGGGCTCGTATGGTCCAGAATTTATAGATTTATAAAAGTTTACTAATTCTCCTTGGTCCTAACACCCGCCCATATGGCCTAAGTCTCTTAAATCAAATCTAATATTCTTTCTCTTGGTTTATAACCTCCCTTGGTTGAAGTTTAATCTACTTCACTAGGTTACCTCTTATAGAAAGTGATAGTATAAATTTTTCTATTAGAGTATCAAAAGTTTGAAAACAAACTTTCTCAGCGTCCCAGCTGAAAGTTTCCTGGGCCACACCAGGCAAAAATTGGTCTACTGATGGACAAGGTTTTACCCCTTATATTTGGTTAATGTTCGCCTGTTTTTTTTTTCTTTTCTTTTTATATTTTTCTGGTAAATAATTAATTGTAAATGGGTCTGGCAGACTTCAGCTCGATTCCCCGTAGTATTCTTGTCGAAACCCAGTGAAAAATCCTAAGCAGCAGTTTACATATAATACAGTATATACATTTACATTAAAAGCAAATTCCTTACATTGCATTTCCTCCAAGTTAGTTTTTTTCATCCAATTAAGAGCTGAGACACTAATTCTCTCTCTCTCTCTCTCTCTCTCTCTCTCTCTCTCTCTCTCTCTCTCTCTCTCTCTCTCAACACACACACACACACACACACACACACGAGAAATTACTAGATTTGCCAAGTTCCAGGAAGCGACATTCTTTTCCCTAAATTAGAAAGAAAACTGGTCAGGCAAGAAGTTGTCAGGCAGTATGTCCTATATAATGAGTGATAGTATATTCTGTACGTGTATGAGAGTTTCCTTTCGTCAGCATCATTTGAGATGCAAGTAACCGTTACTCTGTCTGGCCTGTAGATGGCTATTCCCGGAAAGTTTTCAGATGTGGGCTGTGCGAAGGACAGTTACAACACGTACAGTGGGGCACAGGAATTCTTGGTACACCTTTCTCTGAGTAACTGTCACACCCTTACTGCGCGATGAGTAACCAAACTTAGTGTAGGGAGAGATGGAGGTGGGGTTGGCAGGGGGCAACGCGCAGTAACTTCCCGCGAAGTAAGGGTGTGAGAAGTTACTTCCTCAGTCAAGTGTGCCATGAATTAGTGTTAAGTAAACATAACGACACTTTTATGGGAAAATGAGGATGGCTTCAAGAGATAATGTAGAACTACAAATCTTCCATTATTTTATTTCTTAGTGCTGCTACATCCTATATCTAGAAAGGGATATCACAGTTGACGTCCTAACATCTTAAGATTTTAGGTACTGTTCAGGCGATTAGTTATAGCTATAGTTTTTAAGATCTAATTTCGACTAAAAACTGAAATTCTGTGCAGATTACCGGATTTCTACCAGGATTTTTTAAAATAACTGCTTCAAAAGGGGGCGAGGGACAATGTATGTTACGGTAGTTTAGTGTTTTTAATGAAAATCCAATTGAAAGTTGAGATAGCTGAAGTAACATGACAACGGGAGTGAGGTGTTGGAGGCTGGAATTGAGGTGGGGTCGAGACGTTGGAAAGATTGAACGGAACTTCCTCGTACTTTCTTTAATCCTTTCCCGGGAATTTTTGTTTATTGATCAAATAGAAGGGCTGAGGTGCGTCGAGGTTAGCGAGAAGAATGAGAAGTATTGAACATAGATTTTAATGTTTTTGATGCAAATCAAGCTAATTTCAGTTAAATTCACTTGGTTAGAAATAGTTTACATTTGTATAATTCCGTATACATCAAAAGCAAATTTCATCCAATCATTTCTTAGATTAAGCTGGTGTGTTCTTAAATGCAAAATTTGTCAAAATGGCCATTGCCGAGACTCAAAGGGGGTATTGCCAAGCCTCCTAGGGTGTATTGCCATCAGTGCACAATCATTACACATTAGGCATTAAGGCCTTTGCATTGTTCCTTTAATGTCGCTACTTACTGGCCATCCTCTCCAAGCAACATCCTAGTTTTCCAACAGTTTAGCAGAGTGCTGAATGGTCTCTTAGGCCCCACCATTGGGTTGTATTACGTCCATATTTACAATACCAATTCAATGCGACGGAAATTTTAACGAAGTTTTTGACAAGTGAATATGCTAATGCTTGCTTTTATGTTCGAAGCAGTTTACATTGGATTTAAGATAAAATTTTTGTTAAGCATATTTTCCTTTAAAGATAATCTTTTAAAAACTTGCACGTCCTCTCTGTAAAATGACATCACACCTTCTATCTGTAAATCATGGAATTGTATTTCCTCAGTGTCATGTCAAGTCGTATTTTCCGGAGTATTTTCCTTATTTCTTTGCATTTATGGTAATGAATTTTTATCCAAGCTCTTACACACTACATTTTTGGATGCTGACTTGTGTGAAAGCTAGAAAATCTCTAAATGTACTGCTTAGAAATATGTATTCCATGAAGAGTGAACATGGAAGTAATGATTTTTCTACAAAATGAATTCCTAATTAAGCGATTATATTTAGGCAGTTTATATCTAATCAAAATGCCTTAAGGTTTCTAGATTTTAAGAAGTTAAACTTCTAGTTTGTTGTTATAGCGAGTGTCTCGAAAGAGGAAGCGTTATTTTTGTTCTATAATTTCATAGACGCCAAAGTAATTGACTAGCAGTACTTGAGGAACTGTTGCTGAAATCTTTTAGCGTAAGTAACTTGCGCCTCTGAAATAAAACTTACAATTTCGCATGATTATACAAAGAATTAATAGCATTGGCTAGAAAAGATATCGGTATACCCTGGGAAGGCAGTACTGATTGTGTGAAGTATTGCGCTTAAATGAGTTTCTATCATGAATTTTTACCATTCGTCAGAGGTTTTGATGTTCTTGGTCAAAATAAACGTGAATATCACAATTGATCTGAAGTATATGGACATTCTCGTGTTGGGTTAATTGTTGTCATTAGACAAAGTAAATTACTTGATGTGTAGGTGTTACTTCAACCAATTGACGGCTATGTCCTCCTTAAAGCCTCTCGGCAAGAATCCTTTACCATATGAAAACTATACATAAAAATCAATGAAGGATCGTCCTTTTGACTATTTTTATGAAAGTTTAAGTGTGTTAAACGCAGAGGAGACTGCTATAATTAATTTAGATAAACATTAATAGTAATTTCTAGTAATTGTCTTCTCATTTAGTAGCATATTAACCTATAATTTTCATATTTCGAAGAAAAGCGGCGAAATCTTCCTGGCCATATCAATCCACTATTGTGTGCGTTAGCGGGCAATAAAAGCGTAGCGTAGATAAGTCAGTAGAATGTCTGTCTGACTCTCTCTGTCTGACTCTCTCTGTCTGACTCTCTCTGTCTGACTCTTTGTCTCTGTCTGACTCTTTGTCTCTGTCTGACTCTTTGTCTCTGTCTGACTCTTTGTCTCTGTCTGACTCTTTGTCTCTGTCTGACTCTTTGTCTCTGTCTGACTCTTTGTCTCTGTCTGACTCTTTGTCTCTGTCTGACTCTTTGTCTCTGTCTGACTCTCTCTGTCTGACTCTTTGTCTCTGTCTGACTCTCTCTGTCTGACTCTGTCTCTGTCTGACTCTGTCTCTGTCTGACTCTTTGTCTGTCTGACTTTGTCTCTGTCTGACTCTTTGTCTCTGTCTGACTCTTTGTCTCTGTCTGACTCTTTGTCTCTGTCTGACTCTTTATCTCTGTCTGACTCTTTGTCTCTGTCTGACTCTTTGTCTCTGTCTGACTCTTTGTCTCTGTCTGACTCTTTGTCTCTGTCTGACTCTTTGTCTCTGTCTGACTCTTTCTCTTTCTGTCTTTGTTTCTTTCTCTTTGTCTCTGTCTGACTGTCTGTCTGACTCTTTCTCTTTCTGTCTTTGTTTCTTTTTCTGTCTTTTTTTCTGTCTCACATAGTAAAATTTTTTTCTCTCTCTCTCTCTCTCTCTCTCTCTCTCTCTCTCTCTCTCTCTCTCTCTCTCTCTCTCTCTCTTTGTTTGTCTTTGCCTGACTGTCTTTCACATCGTAAAATTTATCATTCTAAAGTATGTAACCATTGTAAAGTCATCCTGCACCTACTTATTTGTACTTTACGGCCTCGTGATATTCAGATTTTCCAGTCCTAGTTATGGCGTTTATTTCCACGACCTTGTCATAACTTTGACTGTCTGACCTTACGAGCTCTGCTCAAGGTAAACTTTAGTTCGAAGGTAATGGCTGGTCGGTGGTTTTATTGTAAGGAACCCTTAAAAAAACAGGAAATAAAATTTCAAGGGTGTGGAAGGAAGGGTTTTTAATGATTCCTAATTTTTGCGGGTAACTATTTTTTCATAGTTCCATTTTTTTCTTTCCCCCTTTTCCTAGTTTTTGCAAGGTGAGGGGTGTGGTAGTTTTAATGCAAATATAGATTTATAAGTGTTAAGCCTAAATTGGCTCCTGTAAAGTTAGATGAATGCTGGAGAATTTTTGATCTTTAATCGCTGAATTTGAGTTTTGGATTTGCTTTATAGATAAGTTTGAAGTATCTCAAATTTTACCTCATTTATTTTTTATACATTTGACACATTTTACATATAGCATTATTAGCTTTCTTTCTAAATTATATCGGGCATTTTCTGTAGAGTCAAGGTTGACTCATTGGGCTGGTTAAACTTTTTGATAAATAAATGTACTAAACTAAAATTTTCGTTACCGGAATATAAAAATGATCAATGTCATCTTTATATATCTAAAGAATGCACATCTTTGTCCTTTTGCAACGAACTTCCATAGGGAAGAGACCTTCACTGTGTATAGGCTTCCCACTAAAGCTTTCAAAGTACGGAAGTTCCTTTTAAAAGGATTGGTAATTTAATTTATCCTCTGTAAGACACAAAGGACATCAGAAGGTTGGCTAACAAAAGAATTGCTGTTAATAACCAGTAGTTTACTGTCGGTTGTATCTTGTTTGGTCATAGTTTATGTTAGCAATACTTCCGACGTAAAGTATTCTTGTGCTAAACGCTCCAGGATTGACTTTTGTTCCACAATTTCTTCGGGATAGCAAAGATGATACAAAAGTTATAACTGCAAATAGGAGTGATCGTGAATGTTTTTACTAATATTGGATTCTTTGGGATAGCAAATATACTAACGTTATAACTGCAAATTGGAGTGATCTTGAATAATATTTTTGGTTAATATTGGTGTTTTGATTGCATCAACTACTATAGTAAAAACACTTGTTAATCATCTATGTAATAGTGTAATATATATATATATATATATATATATATATATATATATATATATATATATATATATATATATACATATATATATAATATATATACATATATATATATATATATATACACATATATACACATATATATACGTATACATATACATATATATATATACATATATATATACACACATATATATTATTGTATAATTATATATATATATATTATATATATATAAATATATATATATATATATATATATATATATATATATATATATATATATAAATTATAATATATATATATATATATATATATATATATATATGTAATTATATATATTATTTCTGGTCACGTCAGCGGCATTGTCAGACTAGTAACTAATCGGTTTCTTCCCGTCCCTCAGGTAAGGGGTGGGGGGGGGGGGGGTAATTATACCCTGGTTAGTGGTTGTAGTTAGGAAATAAGGTGGGGTTGGGAAGGGTTGAATGTGTGCGCGCGCGTGCGTGTTCATGTCTTTTTTGACGGGCCTCTTACATTAATAAATGTAAATGCGCGAAAATATTAATTCACATAACTTGCAATAATAGAAACTTGTATCAAAATCAGGCAGGAAGAAAATTTCACGCCTGTAAAATTGGCGGCGACTCTCGCTTCCTTGGCCCACGTCAGTAATTACCCTTGACCTTAGTGGATCCTGGCCTTGGCGAGTTTTTGATCAGGAACTCTTAAATCCCTCTGCGAGACCTGCATGAGGATTGCAAGGGTTAAGAGATGAATGATTATCACCCAGCAGAAGGAAGTGAGATTCGGAGAAAGTTAATGTCATCGTGATCATGGCAGTGAGCCAATGGAAGATAGATTAATTCACCCAGCATACCTTGAACTGTCGAGTAGCAATTTCTGTAAATGCTTTAATGTTTTCATAATTTTAAATTCAATTTTCCAAACATTGAATTTATATATAATTTCCCGCAGTTGCAGTTAGTAATAGTAATCTATGGTAAGGGAAGCACTTATGAACTGTGAAGAAAAAAATAAATAAATTTAAAGGTTAGTCTTTCGGAAGTTTATTTTTAAAGTTTTTTTTTTTTCAGGATTGAGGTTCTTGCACTAGATTCTGAGTAAACTAGCTTTCTAACTAGAGGGGTGTCGTATTACTCTAGTTTTTATTATTTATTGTTATCGGACTAATATTCCTGAAACAAATATGCTAGCCATCTTTCACTATGTATCAAATTTGAATGCATGGGTTTAAAGGGTTGACTACTCTTCGGCGTCCACCTAGGCCAAAGCCAGAAGAGAACCTTTATGGAAATTTACATTAAAATCGTTCGCAAAAGTTTGAAACAAAATTAGAGGCACAAATGTCCTTATAGTTGAGAGGATCAATTCCTGTGAAAAGACTTATTTTTTCTGAGACGAGGATATTTTTTCTAAGTGTGGGATAGTACTAGCCACTTTTAATTTCGTACCCTGGCCCAGCCTTTATAATAACCTGTTCAAAATATATTTTAGGTGTTTGTACCTATTTTTTTTTAAAGTTAATGTAAACAAATGACAACTTAAACGATTATTGTTAACCATCTATACTTTCAGGACCAAATAATTCAAGGTAGATTTTTTTCAAAGCATGAAGCGTTCTCATTTCCTTTTGAATGCAATTTGGTATTTACTAAAGCATTGAGAACTTAGACACTTTTCCTGTGACCTTTGGTTTCTCTCTCTCTCTCTCTCTCTCTCTCTCTCTCTCTCTCTCTCTCTCTCTCTCTCTCTCATAAACCTGTCTACCAAATATTTTGATTTACTATAAGGGCTGTTTTCCTGGTGTTATAGGACCTTAAATATCTTGTACAGCCATAGGTATTTAGTGTATTCCACATTGTCAAATCCACAGTTTCAATACTTTCGCGAAGCACCCTTTGCCCTTTCATTGTTCAATGCTGTTTACAGTCTCGATAAAAACTCGATAAAAACTGTAATAGATAAATTCCTGTTAGTTTATCTCATTCTAAACCGGCAACTTCGTTGTCCAACACTAGTCTGTTCGCCGAACAACGCCCACGTCTTGCACTGAAAGGGTAAAGAAAGTCGGTTCTCCTGGTCACAAAGGAAGAACAAAAAGGTCAAAGGAAGAAAGAAAAGGTCACTCGCAGGGTGCAGAAAGAGTAAACTAGGAGGGGAAAGTCTGGCTCGGTTGGGAGTCTGCCCACTGCCCAGTGATCTAATTCCAGAAGATAAACGATCAAATGTTTCGGAACACTGTAGCGGCCAGGTTTAATTATATCCGCTCTGTTAATATAAATTGCATTTGAATTATAAATTGTTTTTAAGATTTTTTTCAAAGGGTTTTACTATGCGACAGTATAGGCCTATTCTCCAGTTTTAGTACGCATGCTCGAGTTAGTCCTATCAGTTGCTACATTTTAGTGCTTTGATGTTCAATAGTATAGACCTATCCTTTTAAAAGAAGCTACAGGAGTATTTTTTAATAAACTACTAATTAAGCCCAACCACCACTTTGCAATCAAGTTTAAGGTAATCTTTAGCTATAGCTAATTAGACTAAAGAGATAGTAATTTAAACAATAACTGCAACCGAAAAAGCCTAACCACCACTGCATGCCTATCACGACAAGCGAAAGTGAATGAAACGATGGTTGAGGTATGAGGTTCTTTGTAAAGGATGTCTCCCCCCCCCCCACCCGGGATCCTCCCCATGGCATTCCTTCCCTCTTATCCCCATCCCATGTTGAGATCAACCCATAATTTGAGCTGCGAAAGTGAAAGCGCCTCCACAATGGGCAACTCATGATGGTCTACCTCGCTTTTTCTATTCCCTCCATCGTGGTAGACTTTTAAAAGCTCTCAAATCTCTCTTAACTGGTTCTTCGCAGCTTGTTGGTATGGCGTTCAATAATTGGTGTATCTTGTATCAAAACTCAATTGAAATGTTAACAATTGTTATTTTACGCTATTTAAAGTTCGCATAATTTTCGAATTTTTCTTGCCTTATGTTGGTTTGGTGTTCAATAGATGGTGTATCTTGTGACAAAACTCATTTGAAATGTTAAAACTTGTTTTTTTATGCTATTAAAAGGTCGCATAATTTCAGAATTTGTTCTTCACCTAATATTGGTTTGGCGTTCAATAGATGGTGTATCTTGTATTTACTCATTTGAAATAACGAACCATTCTTTTTATGCTTTTAAAAACTTGCAAATCTTTTACTGGGTTTTCACTTGTCAGATTGGCGTTCAATTTCTTGATGTATCTTGCACCAAAACGCCTTTGAAAGTTAACTTTTTACGTAGATTTCTCTGCCTTCTCCATCGCGAGCTGTTGGTTTGTTTTCTAATCGAACTGGTTCTCGAATCTAGTTTGCACCTCTTTCATTATCATGATGCCGACCACATCCCGTTGGTCGTATCTACAAAGTAAAGAGGCGTCTAGACTCACTCCAACGTTAAGGTTATTGATCTCGCTGGCCGTGGCTTTCCATCTAGTTTGTGATGATGGGAAATGTCCAAAAGTGATCGAATGTCTGCTTTTTGAAAATTGTTGAAGCCTTCAACTATCAAGCTAGAATGGGGAAATTCACAAGTTTCATAGAATTCACTAGAATCCAATCGGTCGTCCATTACCTTGCCATTGTGGAGATGTGTGTATGTATGTGTGTGTATATATATACAATATATATATATATATATATATATATATATATATATATATATATATATATATATATATAAATATATAGTATGATATATAGTATATAATATATGATATATAGTATGATATATAGTATATAATATATGATATATAGTATATATAGTATATAATATATGATATATAGTATATAGTATATACTATATAATATATAGTATGTTATATATATAAATATATATATATATAATATATATATATATATATATATATATATATATATAAAACTTTTCCTCCCTTTTGAAAAACAAATTTTAATAAACCATGGATGATGGCAGTTACACAACGTTCAATTTTTGAAAAATTACTAAGATCACATTTTATAAAGAGTAATATTTATAGGCGTAGAGCTTGTATATGATGCAGTAATCTGTTTGATTGGAATATTAAAACTTCGTTCTAATTCTCTTCTCTCTCTCTCTCTCTCTCTCTCTCTCTCTCTCTCTCTCTCTCTCTCTCTCTCTCTCTCTCTCTCTCTCTCAGGAAACAATAGGTATTTAATCATTGAATGAGATGGCAATGGGGCCGCTCCTATGGGAAGTAACCCATTAAAAGTTATAATGATCTTGTCTTGGATATAGATAACGTAGGAAGCGAAAGTGTCTTTATGAACCTCTTTGTATTTCCGCCATCGTTTGGGGGATCGAATGACCTTGATGTTGTACAGTAAGTGGTTCCTTTAAATTTGGAGGATTTTCTATTGCTCTAGAGAGAGAGAGAGAGAGAGAGAGAGAGAGAGAGAGAGAGAGAGAGAATTTGTAGGTTTAGTCTGTTAATGTCTGCGAAATTTTATAACTCGGCAAATAAAGTTTCCCGTAAAATTTAATTCAGTTGGTTCATAGAGTGCGGTGTACTGTAAATAATAATAAAAAAATACTTACAAAGGTTCCTGTATGCGCATGACGTCAGCTTTAGGATTGCAATGCTTATTTGCACATTTATAACTGTAAAATAGGATATGAACAGTAGCTTGAATTTACAAAGTAAAATGCTGTGCTTACGATGAAGTAATTTAGATATCAACTTTTAGATCTAGATGCATGGAACCAGAAATTATCATTATTACTATTTTTTTTTATTACGATTATTACTATTACTTTTACTTTTACTATTACTTACTATTACTTACTATTACTTAATATTACTGAGCTACAACCTTAGTTTGAAAAGCATTATACTATAAGCCCAAGGGCTCCAACAGAGGAAAAATAGCCCGATGAGGAAGGGAAATTAGGAAATAAACTGCAATGAACTACTGAAATAAAACATTTTAAGATAGTTTAACATATCTACTGTATTCTTCACTCAACCTTTCCAGTTTATACCAAATTTTGAGATAGGCAAGTTACAGTATATCTTAGTTCATTATACATAGTGCTGGAACTAAAACGTGAAAAGTTTTAAAGTAGCCATGGAATGAATGTGGGTTAAATTCTTTATATTAAGTTTTTAAATTTTGCCAATAGATGTAGCTATGCTTTATTTTTATAGAATTTCATTATTGGTAATAAATACCTATTTTGAGCCTCAATATCAAATGTAATGCTTCATAATTTCAAATTTGATGCTAATGCATATATTAAAAACTAGTTAGCACAAGTCTCTAAATTTATTTAACGCAGATCTTGTTTAACTTTAATGTTAAGATTTTATTTTTATTTATTAGGTATTTTGTATGGTTCCCTTTCCTCACTGGGCTATTTTCCTTTTTGGAGCACTTGAGTTTGTAGCATCCTAATTGTCCAACCAGTTCTCAATCTCAAATGGAAAGTTCCTAGTTGTAAGCTATATTTTAAATTATCTGGTACCTTGGGTAATAATAATAAAACTGCTGTTAAGTAGTGAAAGGTATCTGCTTATTACAGAAGTTGCATTGAAATTATTACTTAGACTATCGATAATGAGCCTTAAAGATCATTATTTTTGCCCCATTTTTTTCTTTTCTTTTTCCTCTTTTTTTCTATTTTATTTTTCCTCGAACGTGATATAATAATGCAGTGTGTTTACATTCCTTGAGTGCAGTGACCCGTCGAAGGTCAGAGAAACGATAGTTTTCTGGGCGTTGTCAATTCGAATGTTTCGATAAAGAAAATGACTTCGTGTTCGACGTGACCCTGTTCTCGCCGACTGGAATATCTTGCTGGAATGAAGGTGGTTTCCAGAATGTGTAGAAATTTTCATTTTGGACTAGCGACCAGCACATAACTGGTTACCGTTCATTGTGTAATGGAAAAGACAAGAGGTGAAATTTTCCATGCGATGAATGCTAGCTTTAGGAGTGTGGGCAACTGGATTAGTTTAATTACTTTCACTTCCATGTAGTAAATTTAAAATTAATGAAAAATAAATTAAAATTTTCCATCGTAGGCTTTGCTATATTTTTAATTAAAACAAACTGAATTAAGTCTTAGTATATCCCTGATTGGAACAAATGAAAACAATTATTTATCCTTTTCGTATTTCCAAAAAAATATAAATAACTGTTACCGCATAAAACTACCATGCAATACGCGTACACTCAAAGGTGAAAAGTTATTGCCTTTAAAGTTGGACTGTAGCCTTTTGTTCAAGAAACCAGAGGGGAACTTTCCCTGATCGAGAGAGAGAGAGAGAGAGAGAGAGAGAGAGAGAGAGAGAGAGAGAGAGAGAGAGAGAGAGAGAGGGGGGGGGGGGGGTTGGCAGGCATGGGGTTGAAACTTTTTTTTTTTTTGTTTGTTTGATGGAGTGCAAGTTTTTGTTGAGCCCTCTTTCAAGATAGGTTCATTGCGCTTGCGTGATGTATTACGTGTAATGACGACTGTTGAGAGGAATGATTTGCGGAAGTGTATTCCTCAGTCTGGTTTGGCATTTTGCCTAAATTGTTGTTTCCCTTAGACCAATTGTCTCCCATTGTTCGTATTGTTAAGGTCTCGACCATCCATTGAAATTTGAAGGAACTAACTTTAGAATAGCATACGTCAATGTCACCAAATAACTATGGATTATTACAAGTTAAGATATCATAATTATTAAATGAAAAAGTTACAAGCAAATATAGAAAGTCTATCAACAGAAAAACTGAATTCCGTTAAAGTTTAGCTTGATAAAGCAAAACTGTCTAGAGTTTCAGTCGTCAAATACGAGCGGTTAATAACTAAAATTGTTAATAACCTAGCATAATTTGCTCATTTGAAATTGCTTACTAAGCAGTGACAACCTGAACGTCTAATTTTAAAGTACAAGGATTCTCCAAAAATTTCAAGTTTTGAAAAATTTCCATAGAATAAGAGCGAACCTATCTGTTCTCAAGACATTTAATCACCAAATGGAAGTATAAAAGTAACTTGATATTGAAAGTAATAAAAAATAAGTCTTTAATCATGCAATTGTAGGAATGGAAGTTCCTTTTCATACCTAAAGGGAAGGCTAGAATTATTCACTTCAAACCTTTTATTTTTAAGAAGTTTGAAGGGCTAATGTCAGCTCCTTCGTTCATTAAAATAAGATATAATCGGACCCGCTCTAATTCCATGGAAGACTTCAAGTAACCGGAATTCGGAGACTGGCATTCATTAAGCACCCCTAAGTATTATCCAGAATGTTTGGGTCTTTTAAGCAATCAAATCTAAGAGTGCTTGCTAATTGTGAAATGTGTTGCTTGAAACATTTTCTTTTTTATTACTACTCGAATACAGAAAGCTAGTTTCTTCTCCCATTAAAGAACTGTTTTGTAATAAGGGAAAAATACAAATAGATTTGAACTTTAATGCTCATAAAATCTCCCAACCATTTCGGTAAGAGCAAAACGTATTGGATAGAAATTCATTTTTTCATTCAGTCGTCGAAATCAAACATACGCGAGAATAGCAAAATTTCCAACTTTCTCTCGTCAATCTTCATGTCAATCTTCCTTTCCTTTCTCTACCCCCTCCCCCCCTCCCCCTTCCCCCTTTCCTTGACATTCAGCATTGAATGTTTGTATTGATGACTACCCGCATGATGTAGCAGGAAATACGATGAATCCACTCATTGCGGAGAGTCCTATCTGGTAAGGAATGCGCAGAGAAAGGCCACAAGCTTTATTATTTTACCGTAATGGCGACATTAAGTTAAGTTTTCCATACCCGCGGAACGACCGCAGCAGTCTTTGTTCGGTCGGATCCTCTGTGCCGGAAGTTGTGCATGTCAATGGGAGGTTTCCTCGGTAATTTCTTCTGACAGAGGTGAAAGTAGTCTCTTTGATTCTTGTTTTGTGATGGCATGTTTCGAAGATTGGATTTGCTGTTATTTCGTCGATTTTTACAGACTATTTGGATATTCTACTTTAGATACTACACTAAGCAAGCATTCTTAGTTGCTTAAGACCCAAAAATTTTGGAAAGTAGGCTACTTAACTCAAAGCTACTTATAAGAGTCTTTGATTTCTTGGGAGATATTCCTTATACAAGTACTTTTATTTGAAAGTTAGCAATCGCTCAATGGATGATGGTTGCTTAAGACCCAAATACTTTGGATAAGTTACTCATAGCTACTTCAAAATAAATGTCAGTCTCCGAATTTGGATTTCTCAGTCGAGGAATTAAAGCAGGAGGTGAAAGATCAACTCTTCTACCCTCTTAAAAATATAAGATATCTAAAGTGAATAGTTCTAGACTCTCTCAGGTAATACAAATAACTTAGATTTCCTATAATTGCATCATTAAATACCTACTTCGTAAGTCTTAATATCTATTTTTTTTTCCTTTTTGTGATGGAAAGTCATGAACACTCATCACAAAAGTCATGAACAGATAGACTTCCAGTTAATTTGTAGAATTCTTTTATCAAGATATTCTTTATAAAAGTCAGCCATTCAAGTATTATATATTGCTTTAGTCAGCAATTTCAAATGAGCAGATGATGGTAGATTTTAAATTGCAGTTATTGAATCCTTGCATTTGTCTTCTGAAATTTTACTCAGTTTTTGTCAAGTCAAGACTTTGACGGAAGTCACCGTTGTCTGTTGACAGAAGTCTTAATTGATTTTTATTTGCTGGTAACATTTAAATTTTTAATCATTAGGGTTGCACTTTAGCTTTTAAACATTATATTAAATATAACTTGGTGACATTGACGTATGCTATCCTAACGTTCCCTAAGTTTCAATTAAAGCCTAACAAGCAAACAATCTTTTACTTTGTATAATTGGTGTTATGTTGACAGTGGCTCTCATAGAAATCATAGATATTTATATCCCCAATGATATTTTGGCAAGTCATCCTGATATTTTTTAATGGACCATAAGAATTTAATTGCCAAGTACTATGAAGTATTGTTAAGACACTTTCTCCCTTTCTCTGTGGATGAAAATAATTAGCATTCTAAGATATCCTCAACTTTTTCGTCTTGAGCATCACGAACCTTTTATGACAATTATTTGGCTGACTTTGAATAGTTTGATTTTGCCACATCTTATGGAATTATTTCGGAAGTTTTAAGATTAAAATAACTGATACCGCTGCTAGTTTTTATTTGTCTACTACTTTCTCCGCGGTTGGATTCTTCGTGCAACTGCTTTTTCTTTTAACTGCATGTTAGCTTTTAAAATTGTGGAGGTTGTTTTTCTTGTTTAAAAACTAGTCTGCATTAGTTTTTTGTTTTTGTAGATCAGGGCTGAATTTTGCTTATGTTTGGGCTTCCGAGAAAATTGCTGTAATTAAAACTGCAGATAATAGCGAACACACGCACACAGTTTATCTTATGAATGGTTTCACTCTAGCTGGCTAAAGATTACATGGCAGTGACTTTCCCATTTTAATGACACAATTTAAGATCAAAGGTTATCCAACCATCTTGTTTGAGACTGAGCAACTGACAATTGCGTTTTACAGGCGGAACGCTTAAGAAATTGATTTCAATTAAATAAATCTCATGTATGATCTTAAGCTCTTGCTAGTCTTAAATCTTTTTAAGCTCTGACTGGAAGCATTTTGAACTTTAATATTATTTTGCAAAATTCCTTCCTCACTTTATCAACGTTAAATAATCAAACGTTTAGCTTTCAAAATATAGTTTTCACATTAAGATAGTTTTTATTTTGTCGCTTTCCAACACTTAAGGGAAAAAAACTGCTGCAAAGAAACCTTAAGAGCCAAGCCGACGCAACCCGGGGCAAACTTGGCAGCCACATTAGAAAGTGACAGAAGAGGTGCTTAGCGCAGCCTGAGTCCTTTACTTTTCCTGGTGACGCTGCTGAGATCTCTTAATGTCTGTTGATGATGTGGTTATGATATGGCTTTAATGATGTTCTTGTGGTTACATATAATAGTTATGTCATGTAGGTAGCCTTTGGTGAAATCACTCAGTTTAAGCTTTTCGGTCGATTGACTGAGCGATTTGCTTATGGATGGAAGCTATTAACTATTGGAGATTTAATGGGTTCTTGATAATCTGGATGAGAGAGAGAGAGAGAGAGAGAGAGAGAGAGAGAGAGAGAGAGAGAGAGAGAGAGAGAGAGAGAGAATATATCTTAGACTGGGTCCACTTGAATATGTGATGCTGAATATTCAGTATTAGACCGGAAGGTTATTGAATTACCAGGTTGTTTCTTGAAAATATCCATTTCTTAACCGTTTGCTGCTCCATTTTGTATTAGTCCATGTATTGTATTAGTTCATGCAATATTGTTCATCAGATGCAGAGTATTGGCTGGTATTGTTGTGATTATTAGCTAAACTATAACCCTAGTTGGAAAAGCAAGATGCTATAAGCCCAGGGGCTCCAAGGAAAAATATCCCAATGAGGAAAGGAAATAAGGAAATAAACTATTAGGATGAATGTTTTAAACTTTAAATTTCATATAAACTTTAAAAGACTTGTCAGCTAAAAGGACTTGTCAGCCTGTTCAAAATTTCAAAAAGTCTTGCACACTGTAAGACGAAGCTTTAACCAACCATCTCACCAAAAAGGATTTATAATTATTGGTGTATTGTATTTTGAATGTTTGCTCTGACTTTATTTAATCTTTGAGTATTGTTATCGTGCAAATAAGATTGGATTTACTTGTGTAATAACAGGAAAAAAATCTTCAGTTTTTCCTTTTTGTTACACTTTTTTTTTTTTTTACTTGCGCTTGCAGGTCAAGATTGTTTCTAAACGTGTAATTACTTAGATTTTATCTGGTGTTTTCTTGAAAGGTAAAAAAAGGCGAAGAAGAAATCTTTTCTTAAAGGTGTCATTATTTCAGACATCTACCCATTCAACTTTTCAAATATTTTCCTTTTTAAATTCTTTTGGTTTGCGGTTGGAAAACTCTGGTGTGCCCTTACTCTCGACCTTTAACCTAAGTTATTTTTCTTTATGCAATTCGGTTTCTTCAGATTACTTCATTGCGTACGTATTATTTCTGAAAAAGGTGGACCGAAGGCTTGGCTGCAACATAGATTCTCTCTCTCTCTCTCTCTCTCTCTCTCTCTCTCTCTCTCTCTCTCTCTCTCTCTCTCTCTCTCTCTCTCTCTCTCTCGTTTTACGAAGCTGAAAAAGCCTATTTGGCGCCGTTGCCTGAGTTTTGGCCCCAATTATCATAACATTTTGGATCCTAAACTTGGCCTATGTATAACAGAACTGCTTCATTCTGTGAAGCCTACCCCTGAACCGTCAATACTCAGTATAAGATTGAACAAGTCAATATTGTGAAGGGGCAATAGGATAATGTTTTTCAGTTAGTCCAATTCTTATTTTAATATTTTCACTTTACTCTTATAAGGATGCATCTGGTAATCCGAACATTGCTTCGAATAAATGCACAATAACCTTGTTAATTAAACTTTGATAATTAGGATTTTGGCTTGCACAGAAGCCCTTCAAGTATTTGCATCTTAAACCTATCGGGTAATGCAATTAATCAAAACTTATTTGGGGTTAGCGTGATTCCTATGAAAGCCCGTGAAGGTGAAAGTATCCATACATGGTTAGGTGCATGAAATTTCTCTCGAATACTGCCGCCCCAATTTGCGTTGTAGCTAAAAGGAAATTTTAGTGAAATCTAAATTCACATTTATACAGTGTGGGGGAATTTGCCTCAATAAATTAACTATTTAAATTTTTTTAATCAGTTAATTCTTAAAATGTATAAAATTGTATTTTGAGACTTTTCAAACTTCAGTTCACGTTAGCTTTCGTCAATCTTGCTGGCCGACATCTCGGCTTTGCTTTGCAGTGCAACTACCGAATTTTGTTACACCTCGCGGAATGGCCTCCCGGTCCTAGCACCTGTCCATGTCCCCCCTGTCCCAGCACCTGGCCATGTCCCAAACTCATAAGTAAAAAATAAGGCAAGGTATGAAAAGGCTTCCCAATTACTCGCCAGTCTTAATTTTCGATATCTGAAATTAGAACAAAACTTCCTACATGTAACTCAGACGTACCTGCCTTTAGTAAATAAACCATCTTTCTCATTGAATTTTAAAGGGAGTCTTACTGGTGTGGGTGCTGAGTTACTCTCTCTCTCTCTCTCTCTCTCTCTCTCTCTCTCTCTCTCTCTCTCTCTCCTCTCTCTCTCTCTCTCTCTCTCTCTCTCTCTCTGGGGTATCTACTTTATTCTTTTTGTATTTAAGCTCTTTGGGAACTATTTGAATAAGATTAAATGTCACTTTGAAGAATTAAAGGTATTGGTTATGTATAATACAAGTTGGTTTAGTGATAATCTGTCTTAGTTCTGTATATAAGTTTTTTTTCTGCCAAGCGAACTTTTTAAATCATATCTGACAATTCGTTTAAGCTACAATTTACATAAAATGAACATAGAGCACTATTTTTTAATGTCAGAATTACATTTCATCGGTAATTGTCCATTGCAAATGCGGAAATAGTTTTATTTGGCCATATTACGGCCATCTTGCTTACATAAATTACAGTCAGACTTTAGTGAAGATAACAATTTGTATTTTACTGTTGTCATTTACCACTGTCGTCATTATTTACCACTTATTCACCATGCACCTACCCGCTACTACAATGCCCCCCCCCTATCTCTCTCTCTCTCTCTCTCTCTCTCTCTCTCTCTCTCTCTCTCTCTCTCTAACGGCTCTTCTGCCTCCGTAATTGACCTTTCTAACGCCATATGGTGCATGTCGTGGGCTGCTGACGAAGTCGTTGCTGTTGTGGTTCAGGAGAACGTTTTTATTTACTTTTTGTTAAGGAATACCTTTCTGATGGAGGGTTGAATGGATTCATGATAGCT
>NC_090734.1:126569988-126604988 GCF_036898095.1 Palaemon carinicauda
TACGGTTTCCTTAATTTTACCAAAATACGGCTAAGAACTATTTTTATAGAGAATTTCCTATTAAAAATACGGTTTTAACAGTACATAAGAGATTAGAATATTTAGAGGTAAATTCAAATTTAAATGGTAAAGAATCTCTTCGCTATACATTGCGTCCGAATTTTCTTTTCAGTCCAGTCTTACAAATTATTTTCACAATTTGCAACAAGCTGCAAGTAAGTGGTATTTCCCATGCAATTTGTATGTTTACAAGCACGTTGTCCGAAGAACCATTTCTGGGGATTGTGCAATATGCAGACTACTTTCCTCCTCTAACGTTTGTAAGTTTTCTCTTCCACGAAACTATTCCAGAATATTTAGATCTAGATAAATTCTTAATTTTGTCCTGAAAAAAAAAAAAATTGACGGATTATTCAATTCAAAACTAAAACATTTTGTTTTGCAATATAAAGTCTCGATTTAGAATAAAATCAAACTTTAGTTACACAATCGTGCTATTTTCCACAGTTGTCACGAAGTTTAAAAAAGGAAAAAAACCATGAAAATTACATGCAAATTACCACGCAAAGATTCTTAAAAAAATACAAAAAGGAGAGAGAGAGAGAGAGAGAGAGAGAGAGAGAGAGAGAGAGAGAGAGAGAATATTCATGGAAAGTTAAAAACTTAATGAGCATGCAAAACAGTGCAACATGAGATTTGCATGTTGCAATTACCACACCTTGTTTACTTAATTTGTTTCCTTTACGATGTGCGTGCGCTGAGAGAAGTTAAAAATTTTCGAAAGTACCAATAAACTTTAGCAGAATTTTGAGCTAGATGCTGATCTTTTATATTTCAAAAGTGCCGAAACACCATGTTAAGATGCTAAATTGCTGAAATTCAAGATTATAAATTAAAGAAAATTAAACTAAGAAAATTCCTCATTTGCATTCAATGAGAAAATAGGGAAATTTCTCTCTCTCTCTCTCTCTCTCTCTCTCTCTCTCTCTCTGAAAGCTATGTATAGCAAGGCTTTAGTTTTCGGTCTTCTAGTTCCACTTAAATTGCGTCAGGAGATAAAAAAAAAGTATGTTGGCTGGGTATTGCAAGAGGCTGGTTCTCTGTAGCCTAGGACTTAAAATTTAAAACTAGTAACCTAAACCATCAAGTTCCAAAAAATTATTGCGGACTAATAAGTCCTTCGGAAAAAAAAAAAAACTGTCTAAACTTCATACATTTCTAACATGGTTGATAAAAAAGATACTTCTGTTTCAGCGAAACTTGGATTAAGCTATGGGAGTAAAAACTTGCGCACCTATATTGAAATGTGAACAGTTTCTTTAAGTGCATTGTTTACTTTTGGGAGTATTTTTTTTTTTTTAAGCCGACGTTTTGAACCAGTTATGAGCTTCCAAATATTTATATACAATCTCCCGGATGATGTTTTACAAGAGCCATTTTTCTCCCCCTCTGTTTCAGTGCCAACCTGACTAAGACTAGTCACAAGACAACGCCTCCTACGAGGGATTTCAATCAGTTTCGAAATTTAGAATAATTTAATCTATTTCTACAATTATGTTTAGAACTCTTGTAGCTATTGTGGTTCATCTGAAAGTAAATATTTTACCAAAATAATTACTAATTAGATTGGCTAAATATTATCATTTCCATAGCCCAAAGATATGAATAAAAAAAATGTCCAAACATTTGACAACTAAAGCTACACATTTTCACAACCCTTTTTGAAAAAGACTAATATTTGAAATTATGAATAAAATATCCATTAAGAAATTCCTAGTTATCAAATGCCGAAGGCGCAAAAAATCATCCACAAGAAATTTTAGTTCACAGATGTTCGTTCAATTATCAACCTCACGATCAACCTGTACGGATCCGAGGTCGTACCTGTTGCGGTTAAGGGTCTTAGGGGGATTGTAGGTCAATGCCAGGCAACAGGTCCTGCAAGGTCACTGATTGAGAGAGAGAGAGAGAGAGAGAGAGAGAGAGAGAGAGAGAGAGAATCTTTAAAAATTAAATTATTTTGTAACCTCTTAAAACAATCTTGACTGATAATTCAAAGGAGTAAATTTATCAATTATTTAAGATTGCTGCAAGTTCCCGTGGGAATTATCATTTAATAGATATAAATTTCCACCTTGTGCTAAAATAGCTTCTACGTAATTTAAGTAATCTTTAAAAAAAAAATTCTACTTTCCAACATAACTAAAAACCTTGAATGTTTACTTGAACCAGGTACAAATTTTTTTTTTATAAAAATATTTTCCAGTGAACAAAAGCCTACTGAATATTTACTTTAACCAGATACAAAATAGATTACCAAAATAGAATTCAGTTTCCAGTGAAAAAAACCACCAGAAAATCTACCTGAACCAGATGAAAAATTGTTTATAAAAACAGAATTCAGTTTCCAGTGAACAAAAACTCTACTGAATGTTTACTCGAGCCAAATACAAAATAGTTTATCAAAACAATCCCATTTTCCTGTGAACAAAGACCTACAGAATATTCACTTGAACTAGATAAAAAAAGTTTATCAAAATAGAATTCAGAGTTTCCAGTGAACAAAAACCTACTGAACATTTACTTTAATCAGATACGAAATATTTTATCAAGATATAATTCAGAGTTTTCAGTGAACAAAGAAACCTTACTGAATGTAAACTTGAACAAAGTGAACAAAATTGTTTATCAAAACGGAATCCACATTTTCCAGTGAATAAAAACCTATTGAATATTTACTTGAACCAGATACAAAACATTTATCAAAACAGAACTCACAGCTTCCAGTGAATAAAAACTTGCTGAAAATTTACTTGAAACATACTAAATTGTTATCAAAACAATCCATAATTTTCAGTGAATAAAAACCTACTGCATATTTATCAGAGCCAGATACAAAATAGATTATAAAAATAGAATTCAAAGTTTCCAGTGAACAAAAACCTCCAGATACAAAATAGTTTAAAAAAAAAGTAGAATTCAAAGTTTCCTGTGAACAAAAACCTGAACATTCACCTTAACCAGAGATAGTTTATCAAAATAGAATTCAAACTTTCCAGTGAACAAAAACCTATTGAATATCTACTTCAACCCGATACAAAAGTTAAATAGAATTCTAAGTTTCTAGTGAACAAAAACCTGAATATTTACCTGAACCAGATATAGTGTATCAAAATAGAATTCAAACTTTCCAGTGAATAATTACCTCAAAATCCCTTTCCAGGTACACAATTCTACGAAAATCTGCTCCCAACCAACCACCACCGCAACGTGATTAACATTCATGAATACATTAATATGCGTAAAAAAAAAAAAAAAAGATCCAGAACCACTACCACATTGAGGGTCACCGCCAGTGACATGATTAACAGCAGCCGTAGAACGAAGAGTCTTGGCGAAGTCTAATAATCCGAACATTTGGTGCTCGTGACCTGAAGCAGGATCTCTCGAGAATTCATTTTTTGTTTATGGCTCATTTGTGCAGGCATGTTAAGGGATTTTCTTGGTTAAATATCAGTCTCGAGATGTACAACAGAAAAGTTTTGGTAATAAGGAGAGAGAGAGAGAGAGAGAGAGAGAGAGAGAGAAAGAAAGAGAGAAGAGAAAGAGAGAGAGAGAGAGAAGAGAGAGAAAGAGAGGGAGAGAGAGAGAGAGAGAGAGAGAGAGAGAGAGAAAGAAAGGAGAGGAAAGAAAGAGAGAGAGAGAGAGATGAGAGAGAGAGAGAGGGTAAGAGTGGGAGGGAGAGAGAGGGGAGGGGAAGAGTGGGAGGGGGAGAGAGGGGAGGGATAGAGTGGGGAGGTAGGCGAGGAAAGGGGAGAAGGGGAGGGAGTGTGTTTATGTATAAAACAACCGAGCACCTTTTGTTAAAATGTAATGAAGTTTTAAAAGAAATACTAAAACCGTGCTGGGTTGTGTATCCGTCTCTCCAAACCAAGCCTCTTTCAGATCATGGTTACTTTTAAGCAAGCGTCCTTCAAGCCCTTCCAGAGAAAGGAAACCCAATGCGCCACCTTTCCAAGAAATGCTTTAGAAGAGCACACCATAACACACGGGAATATATTTTTGGGGAAAATCCCCCAGCAGACTGACTTTAGCTTTACGTGGAACCTGGTGTTAGGGGAAGAGGGAAAGATCTGTTCTCTTTGATTTACGAGTAGTCATGTTATAGAACTTTATTTACGGGTAGTCATGTTATAGAACTTTAGTTACGAGTAGTCATGTTATAGAACTTTAGTTACGAGTAGTCATGTTATAGAACTTTAGTTACGGGTAGTCATGTTATAGAACTTTAGTTACGGGTAGTCATGTTATAGAACTTTAGTTACGGGTAGTCATGTTATAGAACTTTATTTACGAGTAGTCATGTTATAGAACTTTATTTACGAGTAGTCCCTTCAATAGAACTTTACTCAAGAACAGTCATTTTATAGAGCTATATTAGTCATTTTATAGAACTTTAAAGAACTATATTAAAGTGGTCATTTTACAGAACATTATTCAAAAGCAGTCACATGATAGAACTTTATTCAAAAGTAGTCACATGATAGAACTTTTATTCAAGAGTAGTCACATGATAGAACTTTATTCAAGAGTAGTCACATGATAGAACTTTATTCAAGAGTAGTCACTTTATAGAACTATTCACGAGTAGTCACTTTATAGAACTATTTACGAGTAGTCACTTTATCGAACTATTTACGAGTAGTCATTTTATAGAACTACTTACGAGTAGTCACTTTATCGAACTATTTACGAGTAGTCATTTTATAGAACTATTTACGAGTAGTCACTTTATAGAACTATTTACGAGTAGTCATTTTATAGAACTATTTACGAGTAGTCATTATGGAGCAAGTACGGATTTTTTGTTTTATAGTAAGATTGAGAGAATTAAAGTCGAGCTCGTGGTGATAAGAATTTAATAGGTTCCATGAAGGTCATAATGCATAAGCTTATCAGATCGGGTCACGAACATCGACCGGATCTCAAAGGTGTTACACGAGCCATGGTTTTTCCATTTAAGATTTCTCGCAGAAACTTTACGAAGCACAAATATTTTCATGTATCCAAAACAGATTTAGCGAAATACAATGTTGCTAAATTTAAAAAGTGAAATGAAAAGTAGTTTAATAATTGTAGTATTTGTTTGGGTGTCAAAAGGGGGTAAGTTTTTATTTGTCTCTTTCTACTTGAAATTTTGGCTATTTTCTAAAGTAAAATGTCGTAGTGACATGTTTAAGAGGAACAATGAGCTCTGGTTAAGGTTAATGTATGTTACCAAAAAAGCTATGACCAAAAATTAACTTAAAAGAGCTATTGATCATGAATTTCATTATATTATAATATTGGAATACTTTTTGACAAATCTGCCATTTACAGATTCATTCTGCATTAAAAAAAACAAGGTTACTGACGCAGGGATTAAATTCTGCTTAAAAAATTGAACATTTCAACCAAACTAATAAAATAAAAAAAATACAATATAAACTTGGTCACATAACCAAAACAAAGATACAAAAAGACAATTAATAACCAAAGTAGCCTGTGTTGGAGATTTAATATCTTCTCCAAAAATAGAGTAAATCTGTCAGGCGGCGAGATATAAAATGAGGGAGGGGGAGAGATGGCTGTAGCACTGGAGCAGAGCGGCTACGCCTTGTGTCAAGAGTCGGTATCCATATCCGGATAGAACAAGGGCTTGCTTCCCTTGACCCTCCTTCCAGGGATCGAAAGGAGTCCTTCGAGGGACCGAAGGAGGGCACGGAGAATGGAAGAGCGCGCATGCGCCCTACTAGACACTTTCGCGATTTCTACGAAGCGCTTTGAATAAACTTTCCCCCTTGCTGACTTGAAAGAAAAAGTTTCCTTGTAAATGCGTTTAAAATAACGCTTGAAGACTTAGAGCTTGTGCACAAAATTTCTCATTCATATATTGAAGTTTTCCTATTTCTCAATTTGCTATATTCTGGTAAAAAAAAAAAATAAATTCAAGAAAAAACCAGAAAATTCCATTACCAAATTTGTTGGAAAGTTACCGGTAGAGGATCGCCAAGCAGATTGAGAGAGAGAGAGAGAGAGAGAGAGAGAGAGAGAGAGAGAGGAGAGAGAGAGAGAGAGAGAGAGAGAGAGAAGAGATTGAGATTTATGCTAGAAAAGGCTTGGCTTTGGTTAAATAGAAAAGTTCCATAACTTTTGCTTTATCTTAAATGCTCATAGATAAACCAGATAATTATTCTTTTGAAAGAGATAGGACCAAAGAGAGCATAAAATTTAAGACATAATACTGAAAGCAATAAAATTGAATATATTAAATTGTGGAAAAAAATAGGAAGCACAACGCTGGGTAATATTGAGAACAATGGCTCTAAGAAATATAACCACAACTTGTAGCGTGGAAATGCCACAAGACCAGAAATATATATAGACTGGGGCTGGAAAAAATAAAGATGGGAAACTGGTAAAAACATACTGGGACAAAATCACCTAATAAGGGAAAAATATTGGACAGCCGAACGGGAAAAAAACTTAATGAGGGGTAACGAAGGGTAAACATTTATATCTCTGTTCGAAAGAAATGTCATTATTGATCATTTATATAAAAAGGAAAAATAGAATTGCCTTCCCCACGTGCGATAGAAATAATTGGGAAAAACAAATCTAAAAGAAAGAAAAAGTTCAAAATGAAAAAGCTCAGTAAAGAAAATCTATGAGCAATTCTAAATGTAGCGATGGTTGGGTTACAGAAGGACAAATTGATCTAATTTCGAGATAAGCAAATTAAAAAATTTCTGAATTGGGTTTATAAACAGACCAGAAGGCCTGTTACTATAACCTACTGGGACCTGGTAAGCCATTCAGTGCATATGTAAATGAGAGGCTAGACAGTAATATGAAAGAAAAGCTAAAACAGAAGTATAGAAGGCTAAAATGCCATTGCTGCCAGAGGCTGAAAGGACGCTGCTAAGACCTTTTAGCAATGCCAACAGTGCACTGCTTAAGGTCAGCATTTTTAAATATCCTCTTGCAAATTCGGAACCAAGCCAATCAAATGGAAAATTTATACGTTCACAGTTTACAGTGAATCTATTTCCTTGCAAATTCGAAACTAAAAACCTGAAAAATTAATGTTAAGTTACATTGAACCGGTTTTCTCGCAAATTCGAAACTAAGAATCAACCGAAAAATTTATATGTTAACAATTTACATTGAACAGATTTTGTAATTAGGCCACCGTGGGTAGAGTTAAAATCCAGTTTCATTTATTCCATGTCAGATCATATTAAGTAGAGGCAAGAGAATCAAAATGATTTCTATGACATTATCCAGTAACTTCTTGCGTCATTCTCTGAACAATTAATATGAAGGAGTGCGCGCCAAGAAATAAACAGGAGTTAATCTTAACCATAATTTAGTCACAAAATGATGTTAGTCAACGAATAAAAATCTTATATACACTAAACTGAAAGGAGCAATCCCCATCCAATACTACCAACTATCTGCCATACCTGCCAGTGAATGAACTCCTAGGCCCCAGTGCCAGGTAATATGGTCTAAAACCCATAAATTATCTAGAGCAATTAGTAAGAAAAAGATTCAAAGGAAAAGTGCAAACTTTCAAAATTGAAGTGAACTCTGGAATACGAACACTACATTATCTAAGAAACTTAAGCAATCTTCAAATTGCTCGTTATCCAAATTAAGTTTCCTGTCAGATGAGGAGAGAGAGAGAGAGAGAGAGAGAGAGAGAGAGAGAGAGAGAGAGAGAGAGAGAGAGAGATTCTCAAAAACTAATAATTGGATCATTTCCAAATCTTCTATCCATACTTAAAAGTTGTCACCTGCTGTTCATTAGCTATCAGGAATCCATTCAACCCTCCAACAGAAAGGTATTCCTTAACAAAAAGTAAATAAAAACATTCTCCTGAACCACAACAGCAACGACTTCGTCAGCAGCCCACGACATGCACCATATGGCGTTAGAAAGGTCAATTACGGAGGCAGAAGAGCCGTTAGAGAGAGAGAGAGAGAGAGAGAGAGAGAGAGAGAGAGAGAGAGAGGGGTGGGGGAAGTGTAGTAGCGGGTAGGTGCATGGTGAATAAGTGGTAAATAATGACAACAATAAAATACAAATTCTTATCTTCACTAAAGTCTGACGGTAATTTATGTAAGCAAGATGACCGTAATATAGCCAAATAAAACTATTTCCGCATTTGCGATGGACAATTACCGATGAAATTAAATTCTGACATTAAAAAATAGTGCTCTATGTTCATTTTATGTAAATGGTAGCTTAAACGAGTTGTCAGATACGATTTAAAATGTTCGCTTGGCAGAACAAATATATACAGAACTATGACAGATTATCACTACACCAACATGTATTATACATAACCAATGCTATGAATTCTTCAAAGTGACATTTAATCTTATTCAAATAGTAACCAAAGAGCTTAAATACAAAGACTCAAAAAGTAGATATCCCAGAGAGAGAGAGAGAGAGAGAGAGAGAGAGAGAGAGAGAGAGAGAGAGAGAGAGAGAGAGATTAGATTAACTCAGCACCCACTCCTGTAAGAATCCCTTTAAAATTCAATGAGAAAGATGGTTCATTTACTAAAGGCGAGGTACGTCCGAGTTACATATAGGAAGTTTTGTTCTAATTTCAGATATCGAAAATTAAGACTGGCGAGTAATTGGGAAGCCTTTTCATGCCTTGCCTTTACTTTGTACTTATGAGTTTGGGACATGGCCAGGTACTGGAACTGGGGGGACATGGCCAGGTGCCGGGACCGGGGGGGACATGACCAGGTGCCGGGACCGGGGGGACATGGCCAGGTGCTGGGACCGGGGGGACATGGCCAGGTGCTGGGACCGGGGGGACATGGCCAGGTGCTGGGACCGGGAGGCCATTCCGCGGTGTAACAAAATCCGGTAGTTGCACTGCAAAGTAACGCTTAGATATCGGCCAGCAAGATTGACGAAAGCTAACGTAAACAAGTTTGAAAAGTCTTAAATACAATTTTATACATTTTAAGATGAAACTGATTAAAGAATTTTAAATGGCTAATTTATTGATGCAAATTCCCCCCACTGTATAAATGGGAATTTAGATTTCACTAAAATTTCCTTTTAGCTACAACGCAAATTGGGCGGCAGATTATTCGAGAGAAATTTCATGCACCTAACCATGTATAGATACTTTCACCTTCACGGGCTTTCATAGGAATCACGCTAACCCCAAATACGATTTGATTAATTGCATTACCCGATAGGTTTAAGATGCAAATACTTGAAGGGCTTCTGCGCAAGCCAAACTCCTAATTATCAATTTCATTAACGAGGTTATTGTGCATTTATTCGAAGCAATGTTCGGATTACCAGATACATCCTTATAAGAGTAAATTGAAAATATTGAAATAAGAACTGGACTAACTGAAAAATATCATCCTATTGCCCCTTCACAATATCAACTTGTTCAATCTTATACTGAGAATCGCGGTTCAGGGGTAGGCTTCACAGAATGAAGCAGTTCTGTTATACATGGGCCAAGTTTAGGATCCAAAATGTTATGATAATTGGGGCCAAAACTCAGGCAACGGGGCCAAATAGGCTTTTTCGGCTTCGTAAAACGAGAGAGAGAGAGAGAGAGAGAGAGAGAGAGAGAGAGAGAGAGAGAGAGAGAGAAAATCAATGCTGCAGCCAAGCCTTCGGTCCACTTTTTCAGAAATACGTACGCAATGAAGTAATCTGAAAAAAACGAATTGCATAAAGAAAAAAAAAATAATTTAGGTTGAAGGTCGAGTGTAAGGGCACACCAAAGTTTTCCAACCGCAAACCAGAAGAATTTAAAAAGAAAAATATTTGAAAAGTTGAATGGGTAGATGTCTGAAATAATGACAGCTTTAAGAAAAGATTTCTTCTTCGCCTTTTTTTACTTTTCAGGAAAACACCGGATAAAATCTAAGTAATTACACGTTTAGAAACAATCTCTACTTGCAATCGCAGGTCTAAGAAGAAATGAAAAAAAGTCATGTTGTAACTAACAGGAAAAACGTAATGAGAATTTTTTTTCCCGTTATTACACAAGTAAATCCAATCTTATTTGCACGATAACAGTACTCAAGGATTAAATAAATTCATAGAGCAAACTTTCAAAATATAATAAACCAATAATTATAAATCCCTTCGGTTTGATGGTTGGTTACAGATTCGTCTTACAGTGTGCAAGACACTTAAATTTTGAACAGGCTGACAAGTCCTTTTAAAGTTTATATGAAATTCAAAGTTTGTAAAATATTCATCCTAATAGTTTATTTCCTCATTTCCTTTCCTCATTGGAATATTTTTCCCTGTTGGAGCCCATGGGCTTTTAGCATCTTTCTTTTCCAACTAGGGTTATAGCTTAGCTAGTAATCACAACAATACCAGACAATACTTTGCATCTGATGAACAATATTTCAGGAACTAATACAATACAGGGACTAATAAAAAAATGGAGCAGCAAACGGTTAAGAATTGGATATTTTCAAGAAACCACCTGCTAATTCAATAACCTTCCGGTCTCATACTGAATATTCAGCATCCCATATTCAAGTGGATCCAGTAAGATATTTTCTCTCTCTCTCTCTCTCTCTCTCTCTCTCTCTCTCTCTCTCTCTCTCTCTCTCTCTCTCTCTCTCTCATTATCAAGAGAACCCATTAAATTTCCAATAGTTAATAGCTTCCATCCATAAGCAAATCGCTCAGTCAATCTCCCGAAAAGCATAAAATGAGTGATTTCACCAAAGGCTACCTACATGACATAACTGTATGTAACCACAAGAAGAACATTAAAGCCACATCATAACCACATCAACAGACATTAAGAGATCTCGGCAGCGTCACCAGGAAAAGTAAGGGACTCAGGCTGTGCTAAGCACCTCTTCTGTCACTTTCTAATGTGGCTGCCAAGTTTGCCCCGGGTTGCGTCGGCTTGGCTCTTAAGGTTTCTTTGCAGCAGTTTTTTTTCCTTAAGTGTTGGAAAGCGACAAAATAAAAACTATCTTAAATGTGAAAACTATATTTTGAAAGCTAAACGTTTGACTATTTAACGTTGATAAAGTGAGGAAGGAATTGAGCAAAATAATCTTAGCTAAAGTTCAAAATGCTTATAGACAGAGCTTAAAAAGATTTAAGACTAGCAAGAGCTTAAGATCATCCATGAGATTTATTTAATTGAAATAATATTTTTAACGTTCCGCCTGTAAAACGCGATTGTCAGTTGCTCAGTCTCAAACAAGGTGGTTAGATAACCTTTGATCTTAAATTGTGTCATTAAAATGGGAAAGTCACTGCAATGTAATATTTAGCCCGCTAGAGTGAAACCATTCATAAGATAAACTGTGTGCGTGTGTTCGCTATTATCTGCAGTTCTAATTACAGCAATTTTCTCGGAAGCCCAAACATAAGCAAAATTCAGCCCCGATACACTAAAAAGAAAAACTAATGCAGACTAGTTTTTAAACAAGAAAAACAACCTCCACAATTTTAAAAGCTGACATGCAGTTAAAAGAAAAAGCAGTTGTA
The DNA here is from genome assembly GCF_036898095.1 of Palaemon carinicauda. Taxonomy (NCBI): domain Eukaryota; kingdom Metazoa; phylum Arthropoda; class Malacostraca; order Decapoda; family Palaemonidae; genus Palaemon; species Palaemon carinicauda. The sequence goes on from NC_090734.1 coordinate 126,581,552, forward strand.
CGAAGAATCCAACCGCGGAGAAAGTAGTAGACAAATAAAAACTAGCAGCGGTATCAGTTATTTTAATCTTTAAACTTCCGAAATAATTCCATAAGATGTGGAAATATCAAACTATTCAAAGTCAGCTAAATAATTTTCATAAAAGGTCCGTGATGCTCAAGACGAAAAAGTTGAGGATATCTTAAAATGCTAATTATTTTCATCCACAGAGAAAGGGAGAAAGTGTCTTTACAATACTTCATAGTACTTGGCATTCATATTCTTATGGTCCATTAAAAAATATCAGGATGACTTGCCAAAATACCATTAGGGATATGAATATCTATGATTTCTATGAGAGCCACTGTCAACATGACACCGATCATACAAAGTAAAAGATTGTTTGCTTGTTAGGCTTTAATTGAAGCTTAGGGAACGTTAGGATAGCATACGCCAATGTCACCAAGTTATATTTAATATAATGTTTAAATGCTAAAGTGCAACCCTAATGATTAAAAATTTAAATGTTACCAGCAAATAAAAATCAATCAAGACTTCTGTCAACAGACAACTGTGACTTCTGTCAAAGTCTTGACTTGACAAAAACTGAGTAAAATTTCAGAAGACATTAAAGGATTCAATAACTGCAATTGAAAATCTACCATCATCTGCTCATTTGAAATTGCTGACTAAAGCAATAATACTTGAATGGCTGACTTTTATAAGGAATATCTTTATAAAAAAAATTCTACAAATTAACTGGAAATCTGTTCATGACTTTTGTGATGAGTATTCATGACTTTCCATCACAAAATGGAAAAAAATTGATACTAAGACTTACGAAATAGGTATTAATTGATGCAATTATAGGAAATCTAAGTTATTTGTATTAACTGAAAGTCAAGAACTATTCACTTTAGATATCTTAAATTTTCAAAAGGGTAGAAGGGTTAATCTTTCACCTTATTTCCATAAAAAGTTTTAGACTTTGATTGACAGGGCTTTAATTCCTCGACTTTGAGAAACCCAAATTCGGAGACTGACATTTATTTTGAAGTAGCTATGAGTAACGTATCATCCAAAGTTTTTGGGTCTTAAGCAACCATCATCCATAGAGAGATTGCTAACTATCAAATCAAAGTACTTGTATAAGGAATATCTCCCAAGAAATCAAAGACTTTTATAATTAGCTTTGAGTTGAGTACTTTCCAAAAGGTTTGGGTCTTAAGCAACTAAGAATGCTTGCTTAGTGTGGTATCTAAAGTAAAATATCCAAAAGTCGTTAAAAATCGACGAAATAACAGCAAAACCAATCTGTTCGAAACATGCCATCACAAAACAAGAATCAAAGAGACTACTTTCACCTCTGTCAGAAGAAATTACCGAGGAAACCTCCCATTGACATGCACAACTTCCGGCACAGAGGATCCGACCGAACAATGACTGCTGCGGTCGTTCCGCGGGTATGGAAAACTTAACTTAATGTCGCCATTACGGTAAAATAATAAAGCTTGTGGCCTTTCTCTGCGCATTCCTTACCAGATAGGACTCTCCGCAATGAGTGGATTCATCGTATTTCCTGCTACATCATGCGGGTAGTCTTCAATACAAACATTCAATGCTGAATGTCAAGGAAAGGGGGAGGGGGGAGGGGGTAGAGAAAGGAAAGGAAGATTGACATGAAGATTGACGAGAGAAAGTTGGAAATTTTGCTATTCTCTCGTATGTTTGATTTCGACGACTGAATGAAAAAATGAATTTCTATCCAATACGTTTTGCTCTTACCGAAATAGTTGGGAGACTTTATGAGCATTAAAGTTCATATCTATTTGTATTTTTTATTTATTACAAAACTGTTCTTTAATGGGAGAAGAAACTAGCTATTTTCTGTATTCGTGTAATAAAAAAAAGTAAAAAAAAAAAGTAAAAATCCAAATAGATTGTTTCAAGCAACATTACACAATTAACAAGCACTCTTACATTCGATTGCTTTAAAGACCAAACATTTTGAATAACACCTAACATAAGTACTTCAAAGTAAATGCCAGTCTCCGAATTCCGGTTTCTCAAAGTCTTCCATGGAATTAGAGAGCAGGTCCGTTTATATCTTATTTTAATGAACTAAGGAGCTGACATTAGCCCTTCAACCTTTTAAAAATAAAAGGTCTGAAGTGAATAATTCTAGCCTTTCCTTTAAATATGAAAAGGAACTTCTATTCCTACAATTGCATGATTAAAGACTTATTTTTTATTACTTTCAATATCAAGTTACATTTATACTTCCATTTTGTGATGGAATGTCTTGAGAACAGATAGGTTCGCTCTTATTCTATGGAAATTTTTCAAAACTTGAAATTTTTGGAGAATCCTTGTACTTAAAAATCAGACGTTCAGGTTGTCACTGTTAGTAGGCAATTTCAAATGAGCAAAATATGCTGGGTTATTAACAATTGTAGTTATTAACCGCTCGTGTTTGACTACTGAAACTTTAGACAGTTTTGCTTTATCAAGCTAAACTTTTACGGAAGTCAGTTTTTTCTGTTGATAGGAATGTCTATTGATTTCTATATTTGCTTGTAAATTTTTCATTTAATAATTTGACTACTGAAACTTTAGACAGTTTTGCTTTATCAAGCTAAACTTTTACGGAAGTCAACAGTTTTTCTGTTGATAGGAATGCATTTATTTCTATATTTGCTTGTAACTTTTTCATTTAATAATTATGATATCATCTTAGCTTGTAATAATTCATAGTTATTTGGTGACATTGACGTATGCTATTCTAAAGTTAGTTCCTTCAAATTTCAATGGATGGTCGAGACCTTAACAATACGAACAATGGGAGACAATTGGTCTAAGGAAAACAACAATTTAGGCAAAATGCCAAACCAGACTGAGGAATACACTTCCGCAAATCATTCCTCTCAACAGTCGTCATTACACGTAATACATCACGCAAGCGCAATGAACCTATCTTGAAAGAGGGCTCAACAAAAACTTGCACTCCAAAAAAAAAAGAAAAAAAGTTTCAACCCCATGCCTGCCAACCCCCCCCCTTTCTCTCTCTCTCCTCTCTCTCTCTCTCTCTCTCTCTCTCTCTCTCTCTCTCTCTCTCTCTCTCTCTCTCTCTCTCTCTCTGGTTTCTTGAACAAAAGGCTACAGTCCAGCTTTAAAGGCAATAACTTTTCACCTTTGAGTGTACACGTATTGTATGATAGTTTTATGCGGTAAAAGTTTATATTTTTTTGGAAATACGAAAAGGATAAATAATTGTTTTCATTTGTGCCAATCAGGGATATACTAAGACTTAATTCAGTTTTGTTTTAATTAAAACTATAGCTAAGCCTACGATGGAAAATTTTAATTTATTTTTCATTAATTTTACAATTAGTTCATGAAAGTGAAAAAGTAATTAAACTAATCCAGTTGCCCACACTCCTAAAGCTAGCATTCATCGCATGGAAAATTTCACCTCTTGTCTTTTCCATTACACAATGAACGGTAACCAGTTATGTGCTGGTCGCTAGTCCAAAATGCAAATTTCTACACATTCTGGAAACCACCTTCATTCCAGCAAGATATTCCAGTCGGCAAGAACAGGGTCACGTCGAACACGAAGTCATTTTCTTTATCGAAACATTCGAATTGACAACGCCCAGAAAACTATCGTTTCTCTGACCTTCGACGGGTCACTGCACTCAAGGAATGTAAACACACTGCATTATTATATCACGTTCGAGGAAAAATAAAATAGAAAAAAGAGGAAAAAGAGAAGAAAAAAAATGGGGCAAAAATAATGATCTTTAAGGCTCATTATCGATAGTCGAGTAATAATTTCAATGCAACTTCTGTAATAAGCAGATACCTTTCACTACTTAACAGCAGTTTTATTATTATTACCCAAGGTACCAGATAATTTAAAATATAGCTTACAACTAGAAACTTTTCATTTAGGTTTGCGAACTGGTTGGACAATCAGGAATGCTACAAACTCAAGTGCTCCAAAAAGGAAAATAGCCCAGTGAGGAAAGGAAACTATACAAGATACCTAATAAATAAAAATAAAATCTTAAAGTTAAACAAGATCTGCGTTAAATAAATTTAGAGACTCATGCTAACTAGTTTTTAACAAATACATTAGCATCAAATTTGAAATTATGAAGCATTACATTTAACATTGAGGCTTAAAATAAGTATTTATTACCAATAAGGAAATTCTATAAAACTGAAGCATAGCTACATCTATTGGCAAAATTTAAAAACTTTATATAAAGAATTTAACCCACATTCATTCCATGGCTACTTTAAAACTTTTCATGCTTTAGCTCCAGCACTATGTATAATGAACTAAGATATACTGTAACTTGCCTATCTCAAAATTTGGTATAAACTGGAAAGGTCTAGTGATGAATAGATATGGTATACTATCTTAAAATGTTTTATTTCAGCAGTTCATTGCAGTTTATTTCCTAATTTCCCTTCCTCATCGGGCTATTTTTCCCCTGTTGGAGCCCTTGGGCTTATAGTATCCTGCTTTTCAAACTAAGGTTAGACCAGTAATATTAAGTAATATTAAGTAAAGTAATAGTAATAATCGTAATAATAAAAAAAAAAAATAATAATGATAATTTCTGGTTCCATGCATCTAGATCTAAAAGTTAATATCTAAATTACTTAATCGTAAGCACAGCATTTTACTTTGCAAATTCAAGGTACTGTTCATATCTTATTTTACAGTTATAAATGTGCAAATAAGCATTGCAATCCTAAAGCTGACGTCATGCGCATACAGGAACCTTTGTAAGTATTTTTTTTTATTATTATTTACAGTACACCGCACTCTATGAAACTACTGAATTAAATTTTACGGGAAAATTTAATTGCCGAGTTATAAAATTTCGCAGACATTAACAGAATAAACCTACAAATTCATCTCTCTCTCTCTCTCTCTCTCTCTCTCTCTCTCTCTCTCTCAGATCTAGTCTCACAAAGTAACAGCCTACACAGTAAATCTCTCTCTCTCTCTCTCTCTCTCTCTCTCTCTCTCTCTCTCTCAAGAGCAATAGAAAATCCTCCGAATTTAAAGGAACCACTTACTGTACAACATCAAGGTCATTCGATCCCCCAAACGATGGCGGAAATACAAGAGGTTCATAAAGACACTTTCGCTTCCTACGTTATCTATATCCAAGACAAGATCATTATAACTTTTAATGGGTTACTTCCCATAGGAGCGGCCCCATTGCCATCTCATTCAATGATTAAATACCTATTGTTTCCTTAGAGAGAGAGAGAGAGAGAGAGAGAGAGAGAGAGAGAGAGAGAGAGAGAGAGAGAGAGAGAGAGAGAGCACCAGGTTACTGCATTATATTATGAAGTTCTACACCTACAAATATTACTGTATAAAATGTGATCTTAGTAATTTTTCAAAAATTAAGCGTTGTGTAAATGCCATCATCCATGGTTTATTAAAATTTGTTTTCCAAAAGGGAGGAAAAGTTTTAATATATATATATATATATATATATATATATACATATATACATATATATATATATATATATTATATACTATATTATATATATTATATATGTATATTATATATATATATATATATATATATATATAATTTATATTATATATATATATATATATTTATATTATATATATATAATTTATATTATATATACAATTTATATTATATATATAATTTATATTATATATATAATTTATATTATATATATATAATATTATATATATATATATATATAATATTATATATATATATATATATATATATATATATATTATATATATATATATATAATTTATATATATATATATATATATATATATATATATATATATATATATATATATATATATACATATACATATACACATACATACACACATCTCCACAGTGGCAAGGTAATGGACGACTGATTGGATTCTAGTGAATTCCTTGAAACTTGTGATTTTCCCCATTCTAGTTTGATAGTTGAAGGCTTCAACAATTTTCAAAAAAGCAGACATTCGATCACTTTTTGGCCATTTCCCATCATCACAAACTAGATGGAAAGCCACGGCCAGCGAGATCAATAACCTTAACGTTGGAGTGAGTCTAGACGCCTCTTTACTTTGTAGATACGACCAACGGGATGTGGTCGGCATCATGATGATTAAAGAGTTGCAAACTAGATTCGAGAACCAGTTCGATTAGAAAACAAACCAACAGCTAGCGATGGAGAAGGCAGAGAAATCTACGTAAAAAGAAGTTAACTTTCAAAGGCGTTTTGGTGAAAGATACATCAAGAAATTGAACGCCAATCCGACAAGTGAAAACCCAGTAAAAAATTGCAAGTTTTTAAAAGCATAAAAAGAATGGTTCGTTATTTCAAATGAGTAGATACAAGATACACCATCTATTGAACGCCAAACCAACTATAGGCAAGAAAAAATCTAAAATTATGCGAGCTTTAAATAGAGTAAAATAACAATTGTTAACATTTCAATTGAGTTTTGATACAAGATACACACCATATATTGAACGCCAACCAACAAGCTGCGAAGAACCAGTTAAGAGAGATTCGAGAGCTTTTAAAAGTCTACCACGAAGGAGGGAATAGAAAAAGCGACGTAGACCATCATGAATTGCCCATTGTGGAGGCGCTTTCACTTTCGCAGCTCAAATTATGGGTTGATCTCAACATGGGATGGGGATAAGAGGGAAGGAATGCCATGGGGAGGATCCGGGGAGGGGGAAGACCTCCTTTACAAAGAACCTCATAACCATCGTTTCATTCACTTTCGCTTGTCGTGATAGGCATGCAGTGGTGGTTAGGCTTTTTCGGTTGCATTAATTGTTTAAATTACTATGGCTTTAATCTAATTAGCTATAGCTAAAGATTACCTCAAACTTTATTGCAAAGTGGTGGTTGGGCTTAATTAGTAGTTTATTAAAAAAATGCTCCTGTAGCTTCTTTTAAGAGGATAGGTCTATACTATTGAACATCAAAGCACTAAAATGTAGCAACTGATAGGACTAACTCGAGCATGCGTACAAAAACTGGGGGATAGGCCTATACTGTCGCACAGTAAAACCCTTTGAAAAAGATCTTAAAAGCAATTTAAGATTTAAATGCAATTTATATTAACAGAGCAGATATAATTAAACCTGGCAGCTACAGTGTTCCGAAACATTTGATCGTTTATCTTCTGGAATTAGATCACTGGGCAGACTCCCAACCGAGCCAGACTTTCCCCTCCTAGTTTAACTCTTTCTGCACCCTGCGAGTGACCTTTTCTTTCTTCCTTTGACCTTTTTGTTCTTCCTTTGTGACCAGGAGAACCAGCTTTCTTTACCCTTTCACGTGCAAGACGTGGGCGTTGTTCGGAAAACAGACTAGTGTTGGACAACGAAGTTGCCAGTTTAGAATGAGATAAACTAACAGGAATTTATCTATTACAGTTTCTATCGAGACTGAAAACAGCATTGAACAATGAAAGGGCAAAGGCTGCTTCGCGAAAATATTTAAACTAGATTTGACAGTGGAATACACTAAATACCTGTGGCTGTACAAGATATTTAAGGTCCTATAACACCAGGAAAACAGCCCTTATAGTAAATCAAAATATTTGGTAGACAGGTTTATGAGAGAGAGAGAGAGAGAGAGAGAGAGAGAGAGAGAGAGAGAGAGTCACAGGATAATACTCATATAATATATACATATATCTCTATCTCTCTATAGAGAGAAACCAAAGGTCACAGGAAAATAGTCTCGTATAAGTTCTCAACGCTTTAATAAATACCAAATTGCATTCAAAAGGAAATGAGAACTCTTCATGCTTTGAAAAATCTATCTAGTTATTTGGTCCTGAAAGTATAGATGGTTAATACAATATTCGTTTAAGTTGTCATTTGTTTACATTAACTTAAAAAAAAAAATTGGTACAAACACCTAAAATATATTTTAAACAGGTTATTATAAATGCTGGGCCAGGGTACGAAATTAAAATTGGCTGGTAATACCCCAACACTCAGAAAAAAATTAACCCAGTCTCAAAAAAATAAGTAATTTCACTGGAATTGATCCTCTCAACTATAAGGACAATTGGGCCTCTAATTTTGTTTCAAACTTTCGCGAACGATTTTCATGTAAATTTCCATAAAGGTTCTTTTCTGGCTTTGGCTAGGTGGACGCCGAAGAGTAGTCAACCCTTTAAACCTATGCATTCAAATTTGATACAGTGAAAGCTGGCTAGCATATTTGTTTCAGGAATATTAGTCCAATAACAATAAATAATAAAAACCAGAGTAATACGACACCCTTCTAGTTAGAAAGCTAGTTTACTCAGAATCTAGTCTAAGAACCTCATGACTGAAAAAAATATAAAAATAAACTTTTGAAAGACTAACCTTTATTTTTTTATTTTTTTTTTTTTCATTTTTTTCTTTATTCACAGTTCATAAGTGCTTCCCTTACCCTAGATTACTATTACTAACCGCAACTGGGGAAAATGATATATAAATTCAATGTTTGGAAAATTGAATTTAAAATTATGAAAACATTAAAGCATTTACAGAAATTGCTACTTGACAGTTCAAGGTATACTGGGTGAATTAATCTATCTTCCATTGGCTCACTGCCATGATCACGATGACATTAACTTTCTCCGAAACTCACTTCCTTCTGCTGGGTGATAATCATTCATCTCTTAACCCTTGCAATCCTCATGCAGGTCTCGCAGAGGGATTTAAGAGTTCCTGATCAAAAACTCGCCAAGGCCAGGATCCACTAAGGTCAAGGGTAATTACTGACGTGGGCCAAGGAAGCGAGAGTCGCCGCAAATTTTACAGCCGTGAAGTCTTTCTTCCTGGCTGATTTTGATACAAGTTAATATTATTACAAGTTATGTCTGAATTAATATTTTCCCGCATTTACATTTATTAATGTACGCGGCCCGTCAAAAAAGACATATGAACACGCACGCGCGCGCACAGATTCAACCCTTCCCATCCCCACCTAACTACAACCACTAACCAGGGTATAATTACTCCCCCCCCCATACCTGAGGGACGGGAAGAAACTGATTAGTTACTAGTCTGACAAAGCCGCTGACGTGACCAGAAATAATATCATATAATTTATATATATATATATATATATATATATATATATGGATATATGTATATGTATATATATGTATATGTATATATATGTATATGTATATATATGTATATGTATAAGTATATATATGTATAAGTATGTATATGTATAAGTATATATATGTATATATATATATATATATATATGTATGTGTATGTGTATATATATATATATATATATATATATATATATATATATATATATATATATATATATATTACACTATTACATAGATGATTAACAAGTGTTTCTACTATAGTAGTTGATGCAATCAAAATACCAATATTAACCAAAAATATTATTCAAGATCACTCCAATTTGCAGTTATAACTTTAGTATGTTTGCTATACCGAAGAACCCAATATTAGTAAAAACATTCACGATCACTCCTATTTGCAGTTATAACTTTTTGTATCTTTGCTATCCCGAAGAACTTGTGGAACAACAGAAGTCAATCCTGGAACGTTTAGCACAAGAGTACTTTACGTCGGAAGTTTGGCTAACAAACTATAACCAATCAAGATATAACCGACAGTAAACTACTGGTTATTAACATCAATTCTTTTGTTAGCCAACCTTCCGATGTCCTTTGTGTCTTACAGAGGATAAATTAAATTACCCATCCTTATAAAAGAAACTTCCGTACTTGGAAAGCTTTAGTGGGAAGCCTATACACAGTGAAGGTCTCTTCCCTATGGAAGTTCGTTGCAAAAAGGACAAAGATGTGCATTCTTTAGATATAAAGATGGCATTGGTAATTTTCATTTTCCGGTTGCGAAAATTTCTTTGTACATTTATTAAAAAGTTTAACCAGCCCAATAAGTCAACCTCGACTCTACAGAACATGCCCGATATAATTTAGGAAGAGAAATCTAATAATGCTAAATGTAAAATTTATCAAATGTATAAAAAATAAATTATGAGGTAAAATTTTAGATACTTTAAACTTATCTATAAGGCAAATCCAAAACTCAAATTCAGTGATAAAGATCAAAACTTCTCCAGCATTCATTTCCTAACTTTACATGAGCCAATTTAGGCTTAACACTTATTTATCTAAATTTGCATTAAAACTGCCACACCCTTCACCTTGCAAAAACTAGGAAAAGGGGGAAAGAAAAAATGGAACTGAAAAAAAAATTACCCACAAAAATTAGGAATCATTAAAAAACCCTCCCTTCCACACCCTTGAAATTTTATTTCCTGTTTTTTTAAGGGTTCCTTACAATAAAACCACCGACCAGCCATTACCTTCGAACTAAAGTTTACCTTGAGCAGAGCTCGTAAGGTCAGACAGTCAAAGTTATGACAAGGTCGTGGAAATAAAAGCCATAACTAGGACTGGAAAATCTGAATATCACGAGGCCGTAAAGTACAAATAAGTAGGTGCAGGATGACTTTACAATGGTTACATACTTTAGAATGATAAATTTTACGATGTGAAAGACTATCAGGCAAAGACAAACGAGAGAGAGAGAGAGAGAGAGAGAGAGAGAGAGAGAGAGAGAGAGAGAGAGAGAGAGAGAGAGAGAGAGAATTTTACTAGGTGAAACAAAGACAGAAAGAGACAAAGGCAAAGACAGAAAAAGACAGACAGAAAAAGACAAAGACAGAAAAAGACAAAGACATTCTACCGACTTATCTAAGCTACGCTTCTATTGCCCGCTAACGCACACAATAGTGGATTGATATGGCCAGGAAGATTTCGCCGCTTTTCTTCGGATTATGAAAATTATAGGTCAATATGCTACTAAATGAGAATACAATTACTCGAAATTACTATTAATGTTTATCTAAATTAATTATGGCAGTCTCCTCTTTGCGTTTAACACACTTTTAACAAACTTTTCCATAAAAATAATTAAAAGGACGATCCTTCATAGATGTTTATGTATAGTTTTCATATGGTAAAGGATTCATGCTGAGAGGTTTTAAGGAGGACAGTCGTCAATTGGTGAAGTAACACCTACACATCAAGTAATTTACTTTGTCTAATGACAACAGTTAACCCAATACGAGAAACTAGTGTCCATGAACTTTAGATCAATTGTGATATTCACGTTTATTTTGACCAAGAACATCAAAATCTCTGACGAATGGTAAAAATTCATGATAGAAACTTATTTAAGCTCAATACTGTACGCAATTAGTACTGCCATCCCAGGGTATACCGATATCTTTTCTAGCCAATGCTATTAATTCTTTATATAAGCATGCGAAATTATAAGTTATTTCAGAGGCGCAAGTTGCTTACGCTAAAAGATTTCAACAACAGTTCCTCAAGTGCTGCTGGTCAATTACTTTGGCGTCTATGAAATTATACAACAAAAATAAGGCTTCCTCTTTCGCGACACTCGCTATAACCCAACAAACTAGAAATTTAACTTAAAATCTGGAAACCTTAAGGCATTCTGATTAGAAAGAAACTGCCTAAATATAATCACGAAATTTTAAAGAAAAATGTTCTTATCTTCATGGAGTACATATTTTTAAGCAGTACATTTGAGATTTTCTAGCTTTCACACGTCAGCATCCAAAATGTAGTGTGTAAGAGCTTTGATAAAAATTAATTCCAATAAATGCAAGGAAATAAGGAATACTCCTGAAAATACGACTAGACATGATACTGATGAAATACAATTCCATGATTTACAGATAAAAGGTGTGATGTCACTTAACAGAGGACGTGCAAGTTTTTAAAACGATATCTTTAAAGGAAAATACGCTTAAAATTTTTATCTTAAATCCAAGGTAAACTGCTTAGAACATGCAAACATTAGCCTTTACTAAGGCGTATTCACTTGAATTGGTATTGTAAATATGGACGTAATACAACCCGGTGCTGGGGCCTGCGAGACCATTCAGCACTAAGCTAATCTGTCGGAAAACTAGGATGCTGCTTGGAGAGGCTGGCCAGTAAGTAAGCGACATTAAAGGAACAATGCAAAGGCCTTAATGCCTAATGTATACTGCGTGTGCATTGATGGTAATACCCTTTGGTGCCTCGGCAATAGTCATTTTGACAATTTTTGCATTTAAGAACAAAGCAGCAGCTTAATCTAAGAAATGATTGGATGAAATTTGCTTCTGATGTATACGGAATTATACAAATGTAAACTATTTTCAACCAAGTGAGTTTACCTGAAATAAGCTTGATTTGCATCAAAACCATTAAAATCTATGTTCAATACTGGTCATTCTTCTCACTAACCTCGACGCGCGTTAGCCCTTCTATTTGATCAGTAAACAAAAATTCCCGGGAAAGGATTAAAGAAAGTACGAGGAAGTTCCGTTCAACCTTTCCAACGTCTCGACCCCACCTCAATTCCAGCCTCCAACACCTCACTTCAGCCATCTCAAATTTCAATTGGATTTCCATTTAACATACTAAACTACCGTAACATACATTGTCCATCGCCCCCTTTTGAGGCAGTTATTTTAAAAAATCCTAGTAGAAATCCGGTAATCTGCACAGAATCTCAGTTTTAGTAGAGATTAGATTATCTTTAAAACTATAGCTATAACGAATCGCCTGAACAGTACCTAAAAATCTCAAGATATTAGAACGTCAACTGTGATATCCCTTTCTAGATATAAGATGTAGCAGCACTAAGAAATTAAATAATGAAAGATTTGTAGTTCTACAGTATCTCTTAAAGCCATCCGCATTTTCCCATACAAGTGTCGTTATGTATACTTAACACTAATTCCTGGCACACTTAACTGAGGAAGTAACTTCACACCATTAGTTCGCAGGGAGTTACTGCGCGTTGCCCCCTACCACCCCACCCCCATCTCCCCCTACACTAGAAGTTTGGTTACTCATCGCGCAGTAAAGGTATGACAGTTCCTCAGAGCAAGGTGTACCAGGAATTCCTGTCCCACTGTACGTGTTGTAACTTAACTGACATTCGCACAGCCCACATCATCTGAAAACTTTCCGGGAATCGCCATATACAGGCCAGACAGAGTAACGGTTACTTGCATCTCAAATGATGCTGACGAAAGGAAACGCGCATACACGTACAGAATATACTATCACTCATTATATAGGACATACTGCCTGACAACTTCTTGCCTGACCAGTTTTCTTTCTAATTTAGGGAAAAGAATGTCGCTTCCTGGAACTTGGCAAATCTAGTATTATCTCGTTCGTTCGTTCGTTCGCGTGTGTGTGTGTGTGTGTGAGAGAGAGAGAGAGAGAGAGAGAGAGAGAGAGAGAGATTAGTGTCGCACTCTTAATTGGATGAAAAAAACTAGCTTGAAGGAAATGCAATGTACGGAATTTGCTTTTAATGTAAATGTATATACTGTATTATATGTAAACAGCTTCTTGGGATTTTTAACTGGGTTTCGACAAGAATACTACGGGGAATCGAGCCGAAGTCTGCCAGACCCATTTACAATTAATTATTTACCAGAAGAAAAAAAAAACAGGCGAACAATTACCAAATATAAGGGGTCAAAACTTGTCCATCAGTAGACCAGTTTTTGACTGGTGTAGCCCAGGAAACTTTCTGCTGGGACGCTGAGAAATTTTGTTTTCAAACTCTTGATACTCTTATAGAAAAAGTTATACTCACTTTCTATAAGAGGTAACCTAGCGAAGTAGATTAAACTTCAACCAAGGGAGGTTATAAACCAAGAGAAAGAATATTAAATTTGATTTACGAGATTTAGGCCATATGGGAGTGTTAGGACCAGGGAGAATTAGTAAAATTTTATAAATCTATAAATTCTGGACCATACGAGCCAGTCTTTCAAAAGTAAAATGCATTTCATTCATAAAGATTACTGTACAAGAGGTGGTAATACCTTCGCAATTATCACTTTAAAAGACTTGTGAACCAAAATGGGTTTTTCTTACCTAAACAGCTTTTAACAAATACTAGTTTCTACCAATCATGCCATTCACGTAGTCCACAATGGCTACTTAATCCATACTAAACTGTACTGACTAAATTATATGCTTATATGTATAAAATATATAATCTAACTACTCCAGATATGCTTTTCGACTCTAGTTTCTACCCAGAAGGAAAAGAATGGCACTTCCTGGTCCTTGAACAAAATGGCAATTTTCTTCAAAAGCCGAGAGAGAGAGAGAGAGAGAGAGAGAGAGAGAGAGAGAGAGAGAGAGAGAGAGAGAGAGAGAGAGAGAGACTAATGGCTTTCAAACAATGGCCCTACTTAACATTAAGTTACATCCCCTCGCCTCTTATTAAAGAGTGCGTGAGAATCTAAATTACATAGCACCTAAATGACAATCCTTCAAAAGGAGGAATGTCATTTTAACCTCTTATGGAGAATAACGCAACTAACTGCGGTTCTTTAAATATAAATATAGTTAAATATAAAAATATAACAAGGCCGCTGCTTATGACTGAAGAAACACTTAGGATCGTTAACTGGTAAATGTTCTGGAAAAGCGTTTCAACGAATTACGGCAATTTAAATGGCAGGTTCCCTTGTTAGAATAATTATGAATAACAACAAATATTGGGCGATTTTTTCATAACCAATCCCAAGAATTAATGTTTCTATGTATTTGATAGCTGAAGACAGACAATCAGAATGTTACGGAAAAAAAATTCTTCAGTCATTGAGGTCTTATTACATCAGGTATAAAATGGGAAGGTTTCAAGATTTCCAAATAACCTTTAAAATTCTAACATAGCCCACATAAAAATATAAATAAAAATCCCATGAAATTAAGTAAACAGCCCACAAATATACAAGCTAGTAAAAAAAAAAAATTAATTCTTGACCTTGGCAAGCAATCTTAAACTTGGGTGGAGACTATCACCTGTGCTCCAGTATTACCACTAAAACTGGAGGCCAAAAGAATGATTAATATTATGACATTGTCTCGCTCAAGGATAACTTAAAATGTAACTACACAACTTGCGTTATCTATCCATTTGGATTTCATTGCGATCCATTTAACTATCAGGGGAAAAATTTCAAATTTTGAAGAGTAGGATTTAAAAAAATCATACCACGGAATTAAGGAATAGAAAAAAAAACCACTTAAGAGTACATATAACAATTGTAATTTTAAATGATTTTTCATATAACCGAATTGCTTTGCTTTCCATTATTTGGTAACTTTAGATATTCTTTCGTACCCTAAAATCCTTCAATAATGTAACAATTTAACTTAGATGACTAAAGAAAATTAGGTTGAAACAGAACTTTTATATCTAAATGATTTGAAAAGATCAAGTCTTGAAGGAAATTGTGTATTAAACTTTTCAATGGCAAACTGAAAATTGGAGTTTTACAGATACGTGAGAGAGAGAGAGAGAGAGAGAGAGAGAGAGAGAGAGAGAGAGAGAGAGAGAGAGAGAGAGAGAGAGAGAGAATTAAACTTAGTAGAGATATACTGGTTGATATCTAAAGTAAGCGAATTACTAAGATTTGAGGAAAAAAGTATAGCTTGGGTAATGGATATTACTTAATCTTCGAAAATCACTAACAACAAACCAAAAGTATACGTTTTGTTGACAGTCTGTAGTGTCACCTGGAGGGAAGAAAGTGAGACTGCTATTTTAAGAGTTGAACTTTAAAGCTACACCGACGTATAATTACACACACCGATTCCAACAGCTTAAAATAGGTAAGTCTTATGATCTTTTGAGACTTCAATCAAGATAGTAAAGATAGACTATTGAGGTGATGTTTTTGCGGTAATTTTTTTTTTAAACCAAACCTCTTACAATCAAATTACCCTAAGCCCCAAAGTGAAACTTAGAAAATCTACAAAACATCATAACAGGAGAAAGACAAGTGTCCCAACCCGAGAAAGTATCACTCCTATATTAATTTAGTTACACTCGTTGCCTATAAAAGCTAGAACAGTTTTTAAGATCAGTGCCATAACTCACCAAGTTGTCAGAATAAACTTACAAATCGTGTAGGCATGAGAATAGATTTAAAATTATTGAAGCCAAGATAAATGTCTAATGTAGGTTCTAGAGTTTTCAAATATGCGGCTTCCACTAGACATTCGAAAGATATTAAGGCTTTTCAGAAGGTATAGAAAGACTTTCTTTCAAGTGCTTCGATAATGTGGATTTGGCAAAATACGCAGTGTGATTCGTAAAATAACTATGAATGTATATGGAAAACTTATTTTGTAGGTCTGCAAACAGTAGTGAACATTGTTCCCCTGCGTGAAGAAACTAAAGACATTACTTTTCACAAGATCATATGATTTGGAAGATGCTACAATCTAAGAATTGTATAAGTTATAATGAAAATGTTTCGTTAGATGATTAATATGGACCCGCCCGAGTAGTTCACTCGACTTCAGTGGAGGGTTGGATTTAAAACCAAAACACGTAAAAAGTAAGTAAAGCAGACCTTTAAAAGTTTTTGGTAAAGCAAATAAGTCAATGGATATAACGCCAGCATCCCATCCCAGCTAGGTATTTCCAGCATCACCACTGAAAGCTGTGAAAGCAGATGTATTCTCATGCCTCAACTCTCTCCCCTTGACTTCACTAACAAGCAACCTCCAGACGCTAATAAAATCCCTCTGGTAAGGAAATACCATTAAAGCGCTCAGTCATACTGGACTCTTGGGCATCGAGGATCATTGCCAATGGTACCAGAGACCACTAAGTTTTATTCATTTGAAAATAAGGTAGTTTCTATATTCTTTGAAAAAAACATTGCTTTTATAATGCTTAAATATTAGTTTGCAAGTTACTTCAGTGAAGCTTAAGGTTAATATTTTATAGGGTATGACCCTTGGTAAATTAAATTTTTAGTTTAACCATTTCAACCGTATACTTCTGCCAAAATAGCTATCTTATCTTGTCAAGATTACACCAAGAACTAAGCATATCCCAACACTAACCAAATTCTTGCCAAGTATTTATTGAAAAATCTATTAAGCAAACACTGACCGTGTTCGCTTTAACTAAAGATGAAGTTTAAAACAGCACGATTCTCATTATAAAATTAAATTTCATAATTATGTGTCACCAGAAGAGTTAATGATCAAAGTTAATGATCAAACCCACCCGAGTAAGTTTGTTCACAATGAACCTAAATAACTAGGATTCGTTGACAAAGCTTTTCCAATTCCAAGTCCTCTGGCCTTAAAAAAATCATGTTAGGCATAGGACCACCCAGGCATCCATTCAAATTTCTCCTGTGCATGTATACACGACCCCCTCCCCAATCGAGAAAAAAAAAAAAAGTGACCTGGACCAGCTCGACGAAAACCTGTTGGACAAGTTTTCTACAAAAGCCTTAATCTTAAGACTTCATTCATTAATTCAAACCACTTTTTTCCGTGACCACTTCCTTCGTGCAAGATTAACCAGATCTAAATATTAAGTTAAAATAAGATATTAGGATTGGGACTAACAACTCCTAGGGAAAGTGGATTTCTTCCTTGAACAATGAGTTCACTCGTCTCATCTAAACATACCATTACTAGAGACCTTAGGTCAAGGTAGACTATAATCTCTTACCTGCCCTCAAATCTTTCCCCTCTCGAGACATTCTCAATATCTCAAATCATTCATAGTTTGAGAAAAGCAGAAAATTCGAAGACTTGTGGAAACTAGAGGGATAAAGTTTGATTTTTAATGACGCAAGAATTAAATTTCTTTAAACTTTTCTCCCAACAGAAATAAAAATTAGATCTAAGTGTTGAAAGATCCTATATTTTCTGGAAATGGTCTACGAAAATTACGACAGTGGATTATGCAAAAATTTAATTTAAAAAATACGAAATTTCATTGTAGAATCTTATTGAAAATAACGAAATTTCATTAAGCCAAATATTACGTTATTAAAAACTACGATATTGCCTTATATAAAATGTTATGTTATAAGTCAATACACACGAGTAATACTCAAGCCGAGCTTTCTTGCATTCCAAAGGAAACCACGAGAACAGACTGACACTTCTTGTACCGGAACTATGACGACAGCTGTCTCCTGGCGTAATCTATCAGTCATGACATGTAATCCTGGTCTTGCGCTGTTCAGATCGAGTAAGCCTTTTACTTCAGCTATACTTTGAAAGTGAATAAAAAAACAAAACTTTCAAATTTCACTCTCATCTAGACCACCATAAATAGATCGATATTTAAAGTATTAAATTCACGCAGTAAAAGATTTGAAAATATGGTATTTCATTCAGTTTTTGCAATGAAGTTTCTTATACCAGCAGTAAAAAAATTGATGCCTGTATAAAGACTAACATGGACATGGTCTATTACAGTAGTAGGTATATAGTAATTTAAAGCAAATGAGGGATAATAATTTTCAATTCAAGTTTAGAGTTTAGACAAGCTACCTTCAAATTCCATTGACAAAATCACAAAATTTGTTACCCCCACTATCTCTTCTCGTCCGTATCCTCTCTTGCTATATATCTCTCTATTTCTATCTATATAACTATCCATCGATCTATCCATCTACCCATCGATCGATCGATCGATCTATATAACTATCGATCGATCTATATAACTATCGATCGATCTATATAACTATCGATCGATCTATCCATCTACCCATCGATCGATCGATCTATATCGATCGATCTATATAACTATCGTTTGATCTATATATCTATCAATCGATCTATATATCTATCGATCTATCTATATATCTATCGATCGATCTATATATCTATCGATCGATCTATATATCTATCGATCGATCTATATATCTATCGATCGATGTATAGCTATCGATCTATCTATCTATCGATCTATCTAAATATCTATCGATCTATCTATCAATAGATCTATCTGTGTGCGCAAGTGTGTGAAATGCCTAATAAAAGTGAAGACGCCCAATGAAACTCATCACCATCGTCTCAGCGACACGCCTGTGAACTCTTGCGAGACTCTTCAAAGTTGACGTAATCTCCCCCCCACCAGGTCTCAACATACCCACAACGTACCCAAACCATATTATTAAGGCCTCGTGTGGTAATAAATTGCATCATGCGATAGAGAAAAATGAGAGATGCTCAGTTTCACAGAGATAAAAAAAAAATTGCTTGCGCAAGAAAAACCAAGTTACATCAACTCCATGTTTTTCGGGTCCCTGGTTTAGTGAAGAAGTGATTGCAAATAGTGGAAATATTAAAGTATTTTAATAAAAAAGGTTAATTTAACTCTTGCATCATCAGAGATTACACCAAAAGTTCATCGGCTGCTGACAAGAATGTACTAAGATTTGAGTATAACTTTGTACCAGAGACCATTAAGTTAAAATGCCTTAAATTCAATCGTGCATTCTTTGTGTAGTAGTTTATTATAAATTAATAATAATAATAATAATAATAATAATAATAGATCATTATCATGACCCATCCCAAAAGCCCGTAGGGGGAAAGGGGGGTACCGGTCGGAGGGCATAAGAGCCGATCCAATCAGTACAAGGCTATCTGGGTTTACAAGATTTACAAAATATTCAAGCCCTAATTAAAGTTGCAACAGACAACACCAGTACTAGCAACTTGGTACACTTTCACTTGTTAAACATCTACCCCTCGCCGCCCGCTGAACATGACCCAAAATTACATCGAGAGCAACGGGCAAGTTCATTACCATTTTTGGGCAACCCCCCGTCGAGTACTACCTGAATGGCCATTTCCACTGGTAAAAGTCATTTAATGGACCCTATTCAAGATAGTTTTAAAGTTCACCAATTTAAGAAAAAGAAAATCATAAGCGACAGTCCAAAGCATGTCACCAAGTTAATCATCAGATATCTACTTCAATACTGTCATTATAAACTGGTGTTTTACCAAGCTTTAGGCTCAACTATTACTTTTGGCAATGTCATTGAGTAAAAAACAGCGAAACGCAGAAGCATGCGATGACGTTTTCAAAACTGCAAGGTCAAACTTTTATCGTAAATCCTTTGTTACCCATTGAGATACTACCGCTAGAGTTATGGGATCCTTTGATTGGCCAGACTTACCACGTTGGATACTTCTCTCTGGTTACGGTTCATTTTCACTTAACCTACGCATACATCGAAAAGTCTGGCCAATTCTTACATATTCTTTGTCCTCATACACCTGACAATAAATGATTACAAAACAGTTACTCTCTCAATGGGTTAACTACTGAACTAATTGTTAAGTGGCCACTCTCCTCTTGGTAAGAGTAGAAAAGACTGGCTATGGTAAGCAGCTCTTCTAGGAGAAGGAAGCTAGAAAACCAAACCAGTGTTCTCTAATCTTGGGTAGCGCCATAGCCTATGTACCAGAGTGTTCCTCTGTCTTGGGTTAGAGTTCTCTTGCTTGAGGGTATACTTTGACGCTATCCTAAATTATTTCTTTAACTAATGTTACATTAAAGTTTATATGGGGAATATTTTTTAATGTTCCTGTTAAAATATTATTTTGCCTTTTTTCCTTTCCTCACTTGGTTATTTTCCCTGTTTGGGCCCCCGGGCTTATAACAGTTTTTTTTTTTTTTCAACTAGGGTTGTAGCTTGGCATGTAATAATAATGGGAGACTTTCCAGTCTGGCATCACCACTTAAGACAAACCTTAATCTTATCCAGTTACACCCAAAGCATATGAAAAGTGATGTCATAATCCAGTATATGAACAAAAAGAATAACAGAAAATATCTTGCTTAATTATTATAGCTCAAAATCATAACATTTGTAAGATGTGCCCTTGCAATTTATCGCTCTTACGTATGACTTCTCTAATTATTTAGTATTGGAAGATGACTAAAATCTTACTATTATGATGCCTCAAAATTAAAAATTTGTACGATGTGCACTTTCAATTCATATCTCTTACGCAAGAGCTTTTTATTTAGTACTGAAAGGAGACTAGTTTTAGTGATAGGCTGAAACCATTAAATTACAAAGTAAAAGCTTCGTAAATCATCTAAATAATTCATGTATCTTCGAAAAAAAAAATGAAAACATTCAATTATAAACTAAAATTATTAGGCTAACTAATAACATAACTCCCAAAACAAAAATTGCTTGGAAAAAAAAGTAATGAATTGCCATTCAACTTTTCACAATTACTTACTCTTTTTGGCATTACTAAGATATTTTGCAAAAAATTAATCTTCATGGAAACATTTGTATTACAAGCTTCAAAGAAAAGCTACTTCTGAAACCCTTGGTTCACTAAAAATCGAATCATGTGAAGTATAGATTTTCCTAACACCAAAAATGGGAAACTGATTCAAACAACAGTGGAGCATAAAAGACATAGGTTCATGCACCTAATAACCCTGTATTTGTAACAAAATCTTGGCAAGTGCTAAACCGTGTCTTCAGTCTGTCTGATTACACGTTACTCAATGTTACGAGAGAACCCGTATGTACTAACTACAGAAAAAACAAAAGTTTAGAATAAGATTAGAAGAATACACGCTCAAGTGCAAATCTCCATGCAAGAAAGTAAATACTACTCTCAAACTAAAAAAAAATGGGTTTCATTTATCTCGAGTAAATCAATAAGAAAAATCATTAAATACAGAAACCAGTTAAGTTGATCATTAGTAGCCGCGCAAAAGACATACTTAGGATTTCAAGTTTTTGAAATACAAATCTAAATGAAGCACAACCAAGATTTAAAAGTAAATTTACGGCCAACTGAATATTTTGCATCACCTTTAGAGAAATTCAATCACGAAACCATTAAGAAGAGTATGCAGAAAGGTAAATATATTATTTTATTGCAGACCAAAAATCAACAGCCTACTAAGTAGTTTCCGTACCTCAGACAAAATTAATTAGAATCAACTAGGAAACCCAGCGATAATGGAGAAAATAACAGCTTGCATTGAGCCCCCAAATTTTTAAAATAGACTAATACTACAAAAAATAGCCTTCTAGATATTGGTTCTCAGGCGTAAAATGACAGAACCACAAAGCCTTTCTGGCTACCAACAAAACTTATAAAACTTCTATATAATTTCGAAAAAAAAAAAATACCAATATTGCAATCACACGTAACGTCGAAAGCCTCGTCTGTCCTTGTAAGTAATTCTTTGAGAGGTGAAATAGTTTTACCAAGCTTTATAATAAAGAGCACAGAAAATTACAAAGGTTTGCACAACAGGTGTAAAAATGTCTACGTGTGAACCTTCGGGCTTACCTCCACCATTTAGGGACATGGTAATCTGTAATCTCTAAGCACTACGTCAATACATAAATCTGATATCCAATTGACAAGACACTTTACAAATGTCCCCAAATTAACATTTAGCTCTAGTTATCAAGACCTAGTACATAACTAAATGACTTGGCATAACTCACAACAGAATATTAAATAAATTTAAATAATTACCGTGGCCTAAAAAAACTCAAGATCTTTGAATTTCGTTAATTTCCAAGCCTCAAAATACTATGGTACGAAAACCAACCAACCACCATTATAAATTAACGTGCCAACATTTTACCAATTTGAAGCCGTGCGATTTCTGAAAGATAAATTTTAACTACTCTAAATCCTTAGCACTAAACTTGCCTCAAGTCACTTAACGATATTTAAGAAACAATGACCCACATTCTAAACACTTTAAAAATCTTTTTAATGTTATTTTTGGACTAAGATTTAACCATAGGCCCTAATCACTGGAAACTTAAAAATAATTTTAATGCTTTTATTAGATTTCTTTTTATTTCCCATCACGACATGCTAGGTATTTTATGGAATTATAAACAAAACTGACCAGTTTCTTAAAAACAACCTAAGTATTTTCGTACATATAAAAAAATTCTTACTATTGAACGACAATCAAGAGAATTTCCAAGACAAACTTTGCGGTCAAACACTTATTAAAAACCCTAGAAATAGACCCCTCAAGGAAACTGCAATGTGGAGCAATTGCAATACTTTTAAGAAAAAATAACCGTCAGAGTAAAACAGAAGCTTCATAACCCAAACGAAAAATTTCACCATAGGTTCTTCGCTGACCAATCCTAACCACCTGCCGAACATAGCGGTCTTCAGGAACCGCTGAAGTTTCCTCCTGGCCTACAGCTAGGGGGCCCATCCGCCCGTTATCTATACTCTAGTGGAAATATTAGAAATTTCACAATAATAATAAAAATGCATAGTTAGGCAGCTTAAATTCCCTAACAGTCTTTGACTGAATATTAGAAACAAATTTCGCTAAGAAACAAAACATCTGAGAACAAACCTGTGGCGAGGGACAGCCAAAGCGGCGAGGCACAAGCAATGTCTGTAGTAACTCCACATCCAACCCATGTTTGTGACACACTGACCAACCCGCCTGAAAATTACGAAGGTGTGCAAAGCCGCCAGT
>NC_090734.1:126609988-126617488 GCF_036898095.1 Palaemon carinicauda
GTAGCATCGTAGTATCTCAAGAGTTGTATAAACCTCCTGTAGAAAAAGAAATCAGACTATTGACTGACCTAGAGCACTGAGTGTGACAAATACGCCAACCAACATCACTGATTATTAAAAAAAAAAAAAAAAAAAAAAAAAAAAAAAAAAAAAAAAAAAAAAAAAAAAAAAAAAAAAAAATGCTAAGACGCGACATTACAAAAACTAGGACGTGACATTAGCATTGAAATGAGGTAAAAGCAAATAATAGATTGAATTTTCAAGTGGTTCCAAAAGTACTTGAGGAATTAATTTGCTCTAATTAAAGCCATGCGAAAGACTCTGAGTCCAAAGTAAGATATTTGCCGCAAAGGAAAAAAATAATGAAATGGAAAATATCAAATTAGCATTAAAAAAAAAGTAACAAGCCATTAAAACAAGGATTCATGATAGCTACGGATACCTTTAACAGTTATTGACTTGTTCAAGAATGACGATATAAAACTCGAAAAGGTTATTGACACCGAAAAGTGTTTGATCAACAGAATTGTCACCAACAACGCAAGCATAGAATCTGATGTGGAAGGCCAATTACAGATAAATGAATGAATACATGAACAAATTAATAAATAAATGAAAAGGCAAAACAACTTGAAATGCAGGAAAATGTCTACGGGAATTACAGTTACATTTTGAAAAAAGAATTTAGTTATTGATACAACTCTGTTTTTCTGAATAAAATTCTTATTTCTTTATCCGAGAAGAATATACAAATATTTCTGCGTCTGTGTGGGAGTCTGAGTGTGTGTAAACAATCGTACACCCCACGTTTGTATTGATACTCAAACATGAATAAGAGTGCATTGTTTATTTGCCATTTCTATGGATTTACAAACAATGTGTAATAGTTCCAACGTCATTCGCCATCCTTCTATCCTTGCTATTGCTTTTTCAACAATATTTTGCATATTTATTTTATGTGATTATTTTATCTTTAGTTACTATTTGCCTTTCTTGAGATAAGAAAGACTTGACATTATTATTGTTATTTATCATCAATTGCTAAGCTACAACCCGAGTTGGGAAAGCAGAATGTTATAAGCACAGGGACTCCAACAGGAAAAATAGCCCAATGAGGAAATGAAACAAGGAAAAATAAAACATTTTAAGAACAGTAATATCAAAATAAATATCTTATATATAAATTATAAGAACTTTATCAAAACAAGAGGAAAAGAAATAAGATAGAACAGTGTACACGAGTGTACCCTCAAGCAGGAGAACTCTATGTACACAAAAACCTGAATTCGACAGGTATAAGTACAGAAGAATTGCCATTGACTTTCATCTTTCTTCGTGGCTAAATGGTATTGTCACTATCATGCCACTTTCTTGGACCAGGGATCGATTCCCTGGCCGGTCAGAAGCTATTGTCTTTGAGTGGTTTCGCCTTGGGACTCTGATCCTGAGGTCGGAAAGAGAATCCACACATTAAGGTATTAAAATATATGGCTTATTTGAATATGAAAAACACGTCTAAATGTGCAAAATTTACCATTAATCGAATGCCAAGTACAAACATACCAATTAACTACGATGGTGCAGATGGGTTGATTTCAATTCTAAGTACAAAAAACCTGAATTTGACGGGTTTTAAGTACTTTTATCTTTCTTTGTGGCTAAATGGTATCGTCGCTGTCATGTCAGTTTCCTGGATCAGGGTTAGATTCCCTGGCTGGCCAGAAGCTACACGATTTCTGCAATGTCAATAATAGTTGAAAATCTATATTAAAAAAAGTAAATAGGCAGTCTCTACAAAAGTTAAGCTAACCTTAGATAAATATATAGAGCATCATATGTCACTAAGATCAGGGTTCTGGGCCTTCAGGTTATTGAGATCTCGGAAACAAACCTTTTTTGAGCCGGTTTGGCCATTAGCGACCTTGACATTGACTTACTTGCATTAAAGTAGGGCATTATCTCGGGATTTACCTTTGTATCATTGTCCATAAGGCCCTTAGCTATAAGGCTTATACTTTGAGCCTAATGGCAATTTAAAATTTTACAAATTTTGCCTTTAAAAGCCCCTGTGACCTTGAAAAGTAGATTAAGGTCACTGAATCCGGGGTCTATGGCATATTGCTACCATAGGCTACCTATGATAATTATCTCAAATTTTTTGCGAAAAAAAAATGCGCAGAAAGAATAATAATACCAAAAACAATAGTATTCCCCTATGGGGAATCCTAATAAACGGATTTTGAGCTAAGCGAAAAATTTATTTTTGGGTGATGTAGCCATGTCGTCCTGATGGAAGTTCCTATTAGGTAACTTTCTAGGGTATATTTTACTACAGTGATATTCCCAGAGAATTTTTACTTGGAGCAAATATCCCTAAATAATCTCACAGGGATATCGCATAATATCAGAGGACGTATTCTTGACACGTCACATAGCTATCTTCGCCCCGAAAAGTATTAACGCTTCGAGGGGGGAATAGTGACAAGAATCTGAAACGAGAATGAAAAGAGAGCCGCTCATAAGGCATCTCTCCTATTCCGTTTCCAGTGTGTATCTGATGAAGGGGCGGGGTAGCGCTCTCTTTATTCATTGTAGCGATATACGAGGTGTTACAGATACTGTACTATAGGGAGGGGTCAACAGGCCCTTTTACAATAAAAGGAAGGGCGGGTCCATCAGGACGACATGGCTACCTCACCCAAAAATAGATTTTTCGCTTTGCTCAAAATCCGTTTTTTGGGCACAGGCCATGTCGTCCTGATGGAAGTTTACCAGAACATTACTGTATCTGTGGATTCTCAATCAGTGCCGTACTCTCAAGAAAGTATTTTCCTGGTCCGTTTAGACCTAGAGACCTATGATGTTACCGTCATACATCATTATCATCTAAGCATGAACTATGTTAGTGCTCCCTGCCCCCTACAGGGAAGAGTCGTACTAGACTCTGGAAAAAGTCTCGAGGAGTACATAAAAATAGGTCTCGCCCTATAAAATATAAAGCAAAGTTTGTATAAGAGTCACCAATGTCAGAATGAATTTGTGACACCTTCCCCAATGCGATAATGGTTGTATCCGCATGGAAACAAATTTTGCCTCTTTGCCACCAACCCGTTAGGGTACCACGTCAACCTTTCCAAGGAAGGGTTAGAGTGAGTGGACTTTTGCTTGAATCAGGGAACAGTCTCGAAAGACATACCATGGTAAAAATATCCATATTTTAATCTTAATGCTCAGTACATTTCTAATAAAATATCAGATCACATTTATAAAATTTATAAAAAGTGGATGATATGCGTAAAAGCATAAAGAAAAACAGTCAACAGAAAATATTTTTTCATCTACTAGGAAACAGATTTGCCACTTCAATAGAATTTTTGATGATAATGATATAGTCTGTATACTGTTTACATACACTAGCATAAAAAACGCTTGGCACAAGTGTCCGTATTATGCTATAGATTACCGACGTCAATGGAACAGTTCGTAAGGACACTTTCGTGGTCTATCGCTCAGCGTGTAGTAACATACAGTGACTACACGCGCACCCTCTTAATTAATCGTCCCATATTAATTACACTGTTCCTCGCAGACTTAAAACAGAAGGTTAAAGAATTCTACCTGCTGCTACCATAGATCTCAAAAGTTGCTCCACTTGCTTCGCATAGTGCATAAAGAACGCCTTGAATGACTACCAGCCGGTGTGCAAACAAGGATGTTCAAAGTCCATATAATTAAAAAAATTTTATGGAAGAGGCAACTTTCTTTGGATCATGACTAACGAGTGTACTGTCTGGATCCGTTCTGCGAATAACACGGGTGAATTTCGCCCTTAGTTATAGATAACTATGAACCCAGGGTTTTTCTTCCGAACAGCTGTCCTCCCATAAAGTCTGAAGTTCTATGAAGATAGACCTTTAGGCACTCCACTGGACATAGAGATGCATCTTCCTCCAGAGGGCAGATTCTCTAGGGACCCCACCTGTTGGTGGGTAGCTTGTTCCTGGTAAGAAACGTTGGGTGTGAAAATAGATTCAGTTCTCCCTCCAAGAACTGGACGTGGCCTTCCTCTCTAGAGAGAGCCACTATTTACTAACTCTGGCCCCCAAGGCGAGTACAAACATAAATATGACTTAAATTCAAAACCTCCTAAGCATATTCCTCATTGTTCATTATTTATACACAATGAGGAATCATATCTAATGACCAAGCAAATGGTCTTTGGAAGCGCTGAAGGGCTAGTTCATTAAGAACGTCGTTAGAAAGGTCGACCTGTAAGGCATATGGTATCTGACTTGTCAAGGCAGCCTTGAATAATAGAATTGTGTAGGCTGTTAAACCTTGCTCCTGAAGGTGAATGAAGAATGATGAATAGAAATCTGTCGGGAATTTTTCGGTTTCTTCGCCTTGACAAAGGATAGCTATTTCTTCCCTGAACCCTCAAAATGTCTTCTGGTTTCCTGCAAAAGTCTAAACCGACTTTTAAACACCGAATATTTTTCTCATCGTTAAGGAGAGAAAATCATGAGATGTAGGTTCTGTGTTTTCTGTTATGGAGCGAAGACAGTCGAGTTCTGTACTCGCTGAGACAGGGATGGAACCGGTAGCGGTACGAATTATAATCGTAGTTCCAATGCCAGAGGGAACCACACGCTAATTGGCCACTTGTGGGGCACTATTGCAGCTTTCTCTTTGAAGGACCTCAGCATATCGAGGACCTTCAAAAGGAGGTGTGCGGAGGGAACAGATAGATACTGGACCATCTGTTCCAGTCCAGGGACATAGCGTCCACTGCCTCTGCTAACGGATCCTCGTAAGGGGCCATGTAACGAACTATTTTCTTGTTGTCTTTCGTCGCAAATAGGTCTATCTGCAGCTCTGGGACTTGACTCGAGATGAAGGAGAACGATCCTGCGTCAAGGGACCATTCTAACTCTATAGGTGTAAAACTAGTTAGAGTGTCCGCTGTCACATTGCGGAGCCCTTGAATGTGAACTGCTGACAGGTGCCATTTCTTCGCGTGTTTGATGCATATTTTCTCCAGACTCCTGTTGCATCCTTAAGCTCTGCTCTTAACACTGGATCTGTTATCGAAGCAAACTCTAGAGAGCCCAGCACTCTCTCCTGTTTGCTCTTTGATATCCGTTTGGATTTCAATAGTCTCTTGATAGATCCTGCTATTTCTCTCCTCTTCTTACTAGGAATGGAAAGCCGATATGACTCCAAATTCCAGTGGATTCCCAACCACCGAAAGTTTTGAGCTGGAGAAAGACGAGAATTTTTGATGTTGATCTTGAATCCCAGATGTTCAAGGAACTGTATCATTATCTTAGAAGCTTGCATGCATTCTGTCCTGGATGCTGCCCACACCAGCCAGTCGTCCAAGTAGGCTACTACTTGGACCCCCTTTAGGCATAATTGATGGACGGCTGCGTTCGCGAGCTTCGTGAAAATCCTTGGGGCTATGTTTAGCCCGAAAGGCATGGTTCTGAAGGCGTTAAAGCTATCAACGTAACTTGAAGCCTAGGTAGGAGGAGAGGTGACGATTATTTGGAACACAAAACAGCCCTCCTTGGAATTTGATGGACTTAATCTTCCGGATTACTCTTTTGTCTAAGAGTTCTCGGACATATTCTTCCAGAGCGGGGGTTGAGTGTTGGAAGAATTGAGGAAATTGAGGTGGAGGACTGCTCCAGCTCCAACCTAGTCCATTCTTATTTAGGCTCTGGGCCCAGGGATCGAAGGTCCGGCGATCCCTAAAAAGCAGTAATCTCCCTCCTACTGGAAGTATCTACTTCTGCTGTTGTGGACATGAGGCCTTGCCTCCTTGACCGCGTCCTCCCCTGGATCCCCTTCCTCTTGAAGGGCGTCTAGAAGAACCTCTGGCTGTTCCTCTGGCTCTTGAACGAAAGGAACAAGTCTGCCTTTCGGAGGCTGGGTTAAGAACTGGAGACTGTGTCGCTGTTTGTTGAGGTACCAGCTGGTACGTGGTTGGAGGTTGTGCCACTATCTGAGGTACTGCGGTCACAGGAAGTTATTGTTGATGTTGCTGTCGGTAGGGATTAGCCGGCCGAGAGGATGGCATAGGCCTTTTTGTCTTCCTCTTGGGTTGGGGACCCTCATCTGGAGAAGACTTTCTCTTAAGATCTGGGCCCCACTTTTTGAGAAGGTTCTCTGTGGCAGCCTTGTTTACTACTTCTTTAACCACTTCATTGGGAAAGAGGTCTTTACCCCAAATACGAGAGGAGATCAGTTTCCTCGGTTCGTGCCTCACCGCAACCGAGGCGAACACGAATTCTCTACTGGCTCTCCTAGCTTTAATAAAGCTATAGAAATCCTTCTTAACTGTGGCCAGATGGGTTTTAGCCACAACCATGAACATGTCCTGGTACTTGGGGTCCCTTGCCATCGTTTCTAGTGTCGTTTGCAACGAAATCGATGCCGCAAGTCTTTCCTTTGTCTCTTGCTCTCTACGCAAGAGAACCTCCGACAGTTTTGGAAGCGCCTTACAGAACTAGCGTTCAGCAAAATCAGCTTCCAGTTTCCCGACTGAGAAAGTAAGGTGTACGTACTTCCAGTCTTCTTGGTCCAAGGGCAAGGTCAGAGATAACAGCTTGCACTCCTCCAAGGAGGGGCATGGTTTCCCTGCCTTATATCCCTTATATACTTAGAATACTAGACTAGGTAAGATGAGAATCGATTACCTAAATCACCGAAACTCTCTCGTATACAATCTTGGAAAAACATTCAACCATATCTTACATGTATGAAATATTTGCCTATAGCTTCAATAATATAACATTCGGAAAAAACTTATATCATGCATGGAAGTACTAGTGCCAGACCGGCAAGATCGGTACCTCGACCTGTGTCGAAATCACCGAGCTAAAACTGACGGTATAATATAAGCATTCCTAGCAGAGCTAAATAGCTAAATTATCAAAGCGTAACAAACCGGGAACGTCGCTCCAGCTAACTAAATGACCCATAAGAGGGAGCGATAGCATCCAGGATGCCTCCGGTAGGCAACAGCTCTTGTTTACGTTAAAATAACTTTTGATTTAATTCAAAACGACAAGAACTTACATTTATACATAGTAAAAATAATAATCAACTTCCTAGACACAGAAGAGGCCGGAAAAGTCATCAAAATGTTAAATTAAATCCAAAATAACGAGAGAACACAGGGAAACACCGAGTAGTTGAGCTACACGAAAAAGGAATAGAAGGGCGCTACCGCCTTCATCAGATACACACTGGTAACGGAATAGGAGAGATGCCTTATGAGCGGCTCTCTTTTCATTCTCGTTTCAGATTCTTGTCACTATTCCCCCTCGAAGTGTTAATACTGTTCGGGGCGAAGAGAGCTATGTGACGTGTCAAGAATACGTACTCTGATATTATACGATATCCCTGTGAGATTATTTAGGGATATTCGCTCCAAGGGTTAAAATTCTGGATACCTTAAGGTAAAATTCTCTGGGAATATCACTGTAGTCAAAT
>NC_090734.1:126622740-126654386 GCF_036898095.1 Palaemon carinicauda
AATTATTTAGCGAAGAAAGAGATTCTTTACCATTTAAATTTGAATTTACCTCCAAATATTCTAATCTCTCATGTACTGTTAAAACCGTAATTTTAGTATGAAATTCTCTGTAAAAATAAGTTCGTAGCCGTATTTTGCTAAAATTAAGGAGACCGTAATTTTACCTTTAATCTTATACGGTTTGCTGATCATATCACAATTCAAGTAAATAAATCTGTTTTTAAAACTGTAAAAATCGTGGAATATGTATTCCCATGCTTTTTTTTTTTTTTTTTTTTTTTTTTTTTTTTTTTTTTTTTTTTTTTTTTTTTTTTTTTTTTTTTTTTTTTTTTTTTTAAATGCAAAATTTCAAGTGTACAACTTGATTAGAAAACGTCCATGTCGAGAACTAGACTGAAACGTTATGTCTTTAATTATGTTCCGTATTTAATCACACAAATCTGCGGACTTGTAACTTTATTTGAAATTTTCCAATATACAGTAGAGCTTTTGAATAATTTCTACGATTACATCATTGCAATTTCTGATTTTGCGTGGTAATGTTTTCTAATTTGCTTTTATCTAAGATTGCCATCTTTAAATTTACCATCAACCAATCAAGCTTTCACCTTCGACAAGCTTTTTTTTAAAAGCAACCCTAGACTACAAATATTGCAATCTCAATATTTTAAAAATTACTCTCTATTCCTTCCTTCAGAGGGTTTCTTAAGCGGTGAGTAATAGGGTGGGTCTTATTGTCTGACCTTGTCTTGACACGTCATTGGTTGCTCTAGAAAATTAAGGGGCACTTTAGAAGTATGATTTTCTTCAAAATTCGAGATTCGTGTGATAAAGGGCCAAGAGTATGGCCTTGCAGTGGGAGTCTTGTGTGAAGTGCTCTCATGCGCGCATGCGTAAATTCGTCCTGTCGGTTTTTCACTCAAAATTAGTCATTTAGAAATAATAGATTTATAGGTAGTCTATAATTGTTAATACTTTAATACTTAACTAGAATTATCAATATATCTTTCAGGATTATGTAAGATTTTTTTTTAAATCCTGCCTTAACATGGAACGGTACTTGATAAAATGCTCCAAAAAATTTAGTCGAGCTTGATGTAAACAGAATATTTTTTTAGTTTACACGTGAAAGTGTGTTTTATTGCTGGTGGACCAGACTTGCTTTGTGGAAGTGTTGGTATACAAAAAGCTAATGTCTCTTCTGTATTCTAGCATTCATATGTAAACTTGCCTTCTTATACATACAGGATTTTTCAGTGTTTGAACTTAAAGTAGGTTTCAGATTAATGCATCTTCTCTCTACACACTTCACGTGAGCACAAAATAGATATATATGAGCATCGTAGTAGAATTGTGATGAATTAATTCTAGAGAAATTAGGTAGTCTTGAAATGAAGTAATTTGAGGCTTTGTTTTTGAAAGATAGCTTTGTTCATGATTTACCTTGATAAAGGTAATATAATTCGAACAAAACAAATATGCACGAGCCTTTCGTAATTTGAAAAAAAAAAAAAAAAAAAAAAAAGCTCATTGTTCGAACTTTAATAAAAAGTGCAAGTATTGCATCAGTATGTTTAAGCCTGAAAAGGGGTTTAGGTTTCTGGTATGTTTACCCGTAAATAATCTAAGACTGAAAATCTTTATTAAGGTCTGAATGCGTTCAGAAGTCTTAAGGGGGAAACAAGGAAGTTGTTTGAGAGGACTATATTTGCGCTGAAGTAGGTGATTATTCCCAAAGTACAGGGAAAACAACTCTTGATTGCCTCATTTGACAACTACAGTCCCCAGTTATTATTACGGGTCTTTGTTTATGCAATGATATAAAAATAGCTGAAGATTACTTTAAATAACTGTAGTACTAACTTTACCAAAAAAATTAGTCTGGGAAATTTCTGTACCTAATTCTTTTTTCAAATTTAAAAATTTCGCAAATGGTTCGCGCAAACGAATTTACATTTCGATAAATTTACGTATATTTAATAAGAAAATTTGATACTTTCCAAATTTCTATACTTTGAAAATATGCACATTTAGCGAATATTGAAATGCACAACAAATTTCTGGAATAGAATTTCTTCAATTTCAGTAAAATATTTATATTCCAAATTAGTAAAATCACATTCAAAGTTCCTTGAAGCCTGAAGCTTCCCGTTACAAGGTCGGGCGTCATTATGACAACCGCAAATTTTGTACGAAATGAAAAATATAATATTGCGCGGTCGAAATGACCTTCTGGTTTTTAATTGCAATCTGATGGAAAAAAAACCTAGATTTGCTGACGATGCAAGATGGCATTCTTTCCGGTATCGTTATGCATTCCTTTCGTATATCATTAGAACATAAATTCCTTTTGTTCCTTCTCGATTTTTCATTTTCACCCTTGCAATAATGATAATGGGGTGGCCTTGCCTCTTCCACCAGACTAGACGTGATGTACTCAATTGTTTTCAGACTCGCTTTTATGAAAAATATCTGAATAGATTACGTGTAAATCTTTAGTTTTTACCACTTTTAAGAGCAATGTTAGTTTTGTTGTGGGTTGTCTTTTAAGTAGGTTTTTTTTTTCTTGTTTAAAATTTTATTTTTGTCTGAATTTTTCATGTTTTTCAGAACAATTCTTTAAAATCTGAGTTATTGTCTGAAAAGTTATTGTCTGAAAAGTTATTGTCTGAAAAGTTATTGTCTGAAAGTTATTGTCTGAAAAGTTATTGTCTGAAAAGTTATTGTCTGAACCGTGTTTTCAGAACCGTGTTTTTCAGAACCGTGTTTTTCAGAACCGTGTTTTTCAGAACCGTGTTTTTCAGAACCGTGTTTTTCAGAACCGTGTTTTTCAGAACCGTGTTTTTCAGAACCGTGTTTTTCGTATCTTGCTTAAAAATTGTTAATCGTATGTTAGCAGTTATATTACAATACAGTAAAAGTATAATAAAATTAATTTAATATATAAAGATAAAATGTAAGGCGAACAAATCTATTTTATAGAAGTAACAAAAGTTAACAATTGAATGTATAAACTAACAATTCCTATTCTGTTGTCTACCAGATGTGCGCTCTCGTCCTTTCCATTTCCAATTCTTGTGGCCTCTAGATTCCTTCCTTATTGCGTGATGCAAGCAGTGACGTGCTTGTTAAGCATATGTTCCGCTTGATGGCCTGCATGCTTTATCCCCAAGCACCGTACGTGCAGGAGGGAGTGATTTGGCGTTTAGTTCCATTCTCCTCCTTTCGAACCTTTATTTAGATAACTAAATCTCTCTCTCTCTCTCTCCTCTCTCTCTCTCTCTCTCTCTCTCTCTCTCTCTCTCTCTCTCTCTCTCTCTCTATTTACAAATTATTCACGAATTGTTTTACCTAAATGTTTATTGTTGCTAAAAAACTTTTCAAAGCAGTTTTAAGGCTTCGCATCAAATAATTTTTTCCACTATTTGATCATCTAAGCTTTGTTATCATTTGAGTATTTTGTAAATTTGTTTCCTAGTCTGCATTCGAAATAAAGATTTTTGTAATAAGAGTTTATTATAAAAGTCCACATGTCCTCTCCAAATTTTTTCATCATCCGAAGATATGATATTGATGTGCACAAGTGTTTTTAACCGCATATTATGGTACAGTAATCTTTCAAAATTGTTTTTTCTTAGCGCATACGAAATCGTTTTAGATTTGCATAGTATTGGTTTCCTTGATTATAATGGACTACGATTTTAAAACTTTTGTTAGTGTGCAAATATATAGTATAATGCTTAAATCTCAAATAAGTCAAATGAATAATTTTGACTCTAAACTAAGGAAAATCTCGCAAATTGGCTAGCCCTGGTGACCCTCGACTAGTATTGTGAAAATTATAGCCACTGTGATAGATTTAAAGTTCACTCATGAATGTCAGACGCAAGGGACAGAACAATGCACACTAGAATGACCATTAAAACAAAAGAACAACGCCCAAGCCCCCTCTCCAAGCTAGCTTTGGTCACTTTGGTTGTATAAAGTATGAGATGTAATTTAGATTTGGAAGTCATTTATTTTATTTTGGATTCTAGTTCGCTGAAGATGGTATTATTCATTGTCAACTTTCAATAATCAGAAAGCAGTTGTATTCCTTTGTGGCAGGCATGGTTATGTAGCCGTACTTTTAACGCAATTATGGTTGATCGTAAAGCTGTGGAAAGTCAAAATCTTATGTAATTAAAAAGAATCTCGTTAGCATTGCTACAAAATATAAAGCTACAACAGATAAATTAATCTAATCACCACAGCTTCTGCCTGAAAGATAATCAGCTTCATTGCAAGCAGAAAAAGAAACCCCTTTCACCGGAACTTAAGTTTTGAAGTAGTCTGGATCGTGATTGGAGATTTGACTAGGACTGCCGTGGTTAACTGGATGACCACTTTTCCTTCAGGCGACTGCTGCTGCTGTAGTTATTCTTGTTTCAGAGAGTTTGTGCCTTTCAGTTCGCAGATCTATGGATTGCAGCATCTGGCAATCTTAAGACTTTCCATTTTGCCTTTTGTTCTAAAATAGCAAGATTGGTTTAGCATTTAACAATTGTTACTACAAAATTTGTCATCAATTTTGTTGAGCACGGATTTCTAACGGCTTTTGTAATTGTTAAAATTAATCTTATTTTTCATTTATGGAAACTTTGTATGATTTTATCTTATATATGGAAACATTGTATATTTTTTTTTATTCATGAACATTGTTTTATGGAAACTTTATTAAACTTATCGATAGGCATGTCTTGGATCCCATGATGAATGTGTTCACATAAATTAATTTCTTCTGATTTCTTTTAATCGTTAGACTAGGAAAGAGTTCCCTCCTTGGGAGGAGGTATCGTAATGCCTGTAGGGGCACCTCATCTCTCATTCCCTAGATGGGAGAATTCATGTCTGATAAATTTGATATTTTTTGCTTCTACTAAGCTTTGAATTTCTTATTTCACGTCCTTAATAATTACTAATGTTCCTTCGATTTTGATCGATGAAATTTAAGATAGTTGTCCAGTTATTTATTTAAATGAAATCCTAATTTTCGTTTCTACTGGGACTTATTGGGTGAAATTTTAAGAATGAAGTTTCTCTTAACGTTATAACATAATCCATTTCTATGCCTCAACTTTAGTCTTATTTTATTAACAATATAAGCTCATTACTGTAAGTATCAGACTACCAATGAAAGTCATCTGAAATTCTTCTAGCTGTTTTTTGGTTAATACAAAATCTTTAAATCATCTAAATAGAAGAGCTTTGGTAATAATGCAAGCTTGTTCTTTAAATTGAAGCACTTAGTCATATCGTAATAGGTTTTTTAAGTGTTTTGTCATTATTCTCTTGCAAACTTTAAGTATGAAACAAGCAAAAAGACATTAGAACACAATGTGAAAGGTAAACAACACAGATTAACTACTCTTGAGTCTGCCTTTTCAACCATTATAAAAGAGGCTGTTTTGGTTTTGAACTGAAACTCTTCCCCCCCCCCCAAAAAAAAAAAAAAATGCATGAAATTTGCCATGTTGCCAAGGCGTTTTTAATCCAATTTGAGATAAAATTTTCCACATCCCAGTCTTGGAAGAAAAATAATCCTAATATCTAAACATTTGCTTATATCCTCCCCCCCCCCCCATGTCCTTACCCCCTCGTTCCAACTTTATGGACCACTATTTTTGAGTTGGTCAGAACCTCAGCTAATAAATTATAATTGACTCTCTTTCTCTCTCTCTCTCTCTCTCTCTCTCTCTCTCTCTCTTTCTCTCTCTCTCTCTCTCTCTCTCTCTCTCTCTCTCTCTCTCTCTCTCTCTCTCTCAGGATCCCCCACGCTTGCAGTGCTCTACATATTTTATCAATGATGCCATTCAATTTCAACAAGTTGTTAGTTCTATCATCCGCCCCTGTTCCTTATTTGGACCTACATTCTTCCTCTTCCTACCATCTTCCTCCTCTCCTCCTACAAGAATATTCGAAAAGCAAAACCAAAGATTGTTCAACCTAATTCACCTCCTACACTGTTAAAAATTTGCATTGAAAAAAAAAAACGGTAAATATCTTGTAATATTTATTCCAGGATTTTTGCTGTTTTTTTTAAAAAAAAAAGGGATATATTGCCGTAAAGGTGTGATATTACGGTCACCAATTCTTAGTGAAATACGGCTGAAAAATGTTTTTAAAGAGAATTTCCAATTAAGAATAGAGTTTTTTTTTTAAACTTCGAAATGTCTCCAAGGGTCACCTTCGCATTGTCCTAGGAGACATTGAAAAGCTTGGGGTATTTTGTGTTTTGAAGATTAAAGATATACTATACTTTTAAACATCTATTTAAATCAATTTTCCTCTTTAAACTGTTTTCCTTGACCTTAGAAACATGGAAAAGATTGAGTCATGTAATGTTATATTAAAGATACTATAAGTTTGAACAAATTTAAAATTATCTATCGTATTAAGCGAATGTGTCACCGGGTCCTTAGAATACTTATGAATTCGGTGTATTGGACTGAAGGTTGAATACACCTACGCTGTCCATGAGTTGATACGGGATATACTTTATCATTTTGAGGTATATTAGGAAATCTATATTTAGTAGAATTCCTTTAAAGCTTTCCAACACTAGAAATACACAAGTAATTTTCACAAACTTGTAATAGTTACAAAGAAAGATAAATTTAGTTTTGATTCACTCAGTTAACGGTTGGGTGAAGTAAATCTCCTTTAGTATAGTTGACATTTTTAAAAAGTGAATTGAAAACAGTGACTTACTTTCTACAGATTTGATATTATTTTCTTTATCAGATTCAGCTTAAATTACGGTACATTCTCCAAAGATGTTTAATTTTTCTCTGGTGGCAGTTTCAGTTTGAAATGCACAACAAATTAATTCAGGCTAAAAGAAAGATTTGAACTTCTACACAAATTCGGTCACGAGTTTTAAGTAAGCATCTATCGCACCAAAATTATCATTTATTATTATTATAATTCTTTTTTTTATTTTTTTGCCAGTCACTTTTTTTTTTTTTCCCGTCATAAAGCAAGAAGATTGATCCTTCTAATCCTCCTTAAATACTGTAAGATTTGTGCGTGTTATTGGTTGTAGAAAGTAGTCTCTGGGATGTTGTTTGTCTGTGATGGTTACAGATAATGCTCCCTAAATTAGACCTCTAAACAACTTCCTGCCATCTGTAGGCTTCAGTAGGCATGCGGTAGCTCCTCTCCAGTGGGTGTTTGGTGGTTTGAACTTTTGTAATATGCATTTTATCTATTCAACTCGTTGGATATTTAAACCTTTGTTAATTTCTATAATATAATTCTGTTAATTCATGAAATGTACATTTAATTTTTTTTTAAATTTCCTAATTCCTGTTAAAATTCCTGTTAAAATTCATGAAAGGTTGCCAGAAATCAAATTTATCTTAAATTTTGTGAGCACCTTAATAGTGCAAGCGCTTATAATGGCTTTTTATTCTCTCTGAATACCTGTGTTGTAATCTAGCTGAGTTGCCTTCAATTATTCTTTTTTCTTTTTCAGGTATGTAACTTTCTTTCCCAGAGGGTAATCCCGTACTTGGTACGTATTCAAAACATTGCGTAGTCAGTAATGACGATTGTTAAGTTAGAATAAAAAAAAACTGCTTTTATACCTGAATTTCCACACTTAATGTAAAAATGGGTCACTTTTTTTCTTAATTTACGAAATGTTAATTTAGTGAGGTTTTATTTTAGTTTTATTTTTATTTACTTGTGGTTATATACAAATACACATTCTTTTCATTATAATCTTCTGGAAATTCATTCTAGATATGCCGTCTCTTGTCTTGAAATTCTGAATTTTGATTTCCTTGGAAATTATCCTCATACTTCGCAGTGTACTGGCTGAAGTCCCAATATATACCATCTATTCAGTTGCCTTAGGATTTTTTAAGATCATTAATATTATGCCCTGCTGATGTTATTTAATATACCATCTCTTCTATTGAGATTCGGGGCTAAAATATATAATTATTTTTCGTTCTGTATTACCCGTAACCCGTTGAAACCAAACCTACTTTTTAAAAATTGTTGAACGTGTAAAAAGACGTTGTTTATCTAAATCAACTTTGATAGAGTACTTGTATCATGTTTATTTGTATACACGCCAGAATAAAAACCCAAGCGAGTTTGGTCAAATAAATTTTTTTTTCTGGTATCATGAATTTCCTTCTTAACAAAACTAAACAATTGGCAAAATGTAAATTTATGCTAACAGTATCAATTGCGGGGAGAATTATTAGTAATGCACAAGACTATTGTACAACAAAACTAAAAGCAAATTTAATCTTTCGTCCATTGTTGAATTTACTTTGAACAGATATAAATGAACAAACGAGTGTTTCAGTTCACTAAGATTTGCTTATCCTTCCAATATTCTAAGATTTAAAAGATAAATTAGCATGCTTGTTTCGTAAATGTAAATTAATAATTTTCCAAGATTTCTCATAGTAGGCGAAGTTTTAGACATCCGGTTGCCTGTACGTAAATTGTATGTTTAATTTGGAGGGGGGTTTGAAATTGAAGGTTGATAAAAGTGCAAGGCAATTTTTAAAGAAAAACATGAAAGGAATTTTAGCCTGTTACGAAATGATTTATTGAATATATGTAGGATACTGACTTATGAAATTTGATGTTTTAGTTTATTTTCTTAAGGCCTTAGGTATGCTGAGTAAACTAATTTCTATTGACTCCTGTGTAGGGGTTGGGGGTTAAACTAATTTAAAGTCATTACGAAAGAAATTAAGTCATAGATAACTGAATTAATTCATTTCCGCATTTATGAAAGGGATTGTAGTAGTTGGTCGCAACACACTTTCCTTTTACTACAGGCTATTGGGATATTTGGAAAGAATCTCTCTCTCTCTCTCTCTCTCTCTCTCTCTCTCTCTCTCTCTCTCTCTCTCTCTCTCTCTCATATCGGAACTCTTCCATGAACTCAACATGTATCTCATTATTAAACCTGGTCTTTCAAGAGTTGACTTGTTGAATATCTCTCTCTCTCTCTCTCTCTCTCTCTCTCTCTCTCTCTCTCTCTCTCTCTCTCTCTCTCTCTCTCTCTCTCTCTCATATATCGGAACTCTTCCATGAACTCTACATGTATCTCATTATTAAATCTGGTCTTGTAGCATAGTGGACTTGTCGAATGCTTCTTGGCCAGGCCGGATTTTTCAAGCGTCTGGATAACATACCGTTTAGGCGTTTGTAGGTGCTGCTTGTGGCATGTTTTCTGGGATGAGTGTTGTCTCCGTTAATGTTTGTCGGCACAGATTGTGAGGAATTCAGTTTCGAGCTATGGTTGATTCTCTTGATGCTTTTAATTTTCTTAATTTTATGCCTTTTTATTGGAATTTCATAATTTTAAATATTACGAATAATTAAAATGTACAGTGGTTTATGGTTAGTCTTGTTCAAATTTCACATTTAATTAGTAAGAGTTAATTTGTAATTAATTTTCTATTGAAAAAATAAGATGGAGCTACAATGATCTCTCCATAAGTAGTGACGTAATGAGGTGTCCTATGACGACCAAGTTTTGAACAAACTTAACTGATAAACATTAAGTAAATAGATAAAAGAGAGGAAACCTCTTGGCACAAATTTAGGAAAAGGGAGTAATCATTCTGGCCCACGGTGGCCTTCAACGTGTGGTAATTGGGAAAATAGGAGTTTAGTTATCCTTACCCTCTGTGATAGTTGAAGCAAGATTTATGAATGGTGGTTGAGTTCAAAAGTCCACCAACCCACACATACGTTGGCGATTGTTAACAGTATATTGAATTTGACTGTACATGAGTGTTGCTTTGTCTATTATGAAAAAAAAAAAAGTTTTATTTTTGGAACCTATTGGAAAGCTCATTACTGAACACCTTTTATTTTCTAGGTTTGTTCCGATGCCGAAGGAAATCTATAAATAGTTCTTTATCTAAGAAGTCTAGGGCTCATAACTTATTTCGTTCCAACCATGTAATTTATGGTTATTGTTGCTGTTAGAGGGGGTTGGCTTTAAACGATGCAGTATGACATATTACTACTAATAGAAAACTTCCTTACTATAGGTCCCAACCTTATAACAATTTTCAATAATTATAATTCAGTGATTTCTTTAAGTTTACCAATTATTTCACTATTTGCTCAGTGAACACTCTCTCTCTCTCTCTCTCTCTCTCTCTCTCTCTCTCTCTCTCTCTCTCTCTCTCTCTCTCTCTCTCTAAGTACAGATGAAGGAGACTAGGAATATTGTAGTACTCAGTGACACGTATATTAAAGCTTATTGATAAGCCAATATATCAAGTTATTGATAAGCAGGAGACACGAAATATGAATGTGGTATTGTCATGTTAATGTGAATTTCTTATATTGTAGGGATAGGGTTTACGTTGGCCAATTCTCATACTTCTATGCAATTAGGAATCGTACTCGCTAGTTGACCAACAAACTCGATTAGCAATGAGGGCCAATCTTCTTAATCATGAAGGATGCATAATTATACTGATTTGAGATCAGAACATTTGTATAAGAAATTATAGTCTAATATATAGGTTATTTTAAATTTCATAAAGAATGCAGTGGGTTGATTTGATTTGAAAAAAGAAAAGAAAAAAAGAAAATTGAATTTCATTGGGACTTGATAACGCAATTTCTTATTAGCAAAAAAGGAAGTGATTGAGTTTTGATTTCCAGGAAGTTTGTTTTATTTTATTTTTATTTGTCTATTTTGAATCTAAGCATTCTGTCCAAGGGCAATAAATTTAGATTTCCTAAATCATAATGTACAAGGTCGAAATTTTAACGATAATTTACTAACCACACTGTGACGCACAGGATTTATTATAGAAATGGACTGTCACTCTTGTTTACGAAGCATAAATTGTAATATGCACAAAGGAAATCATTTTTTCAAGGGAAATTTAACTTCCTGGTCGAACGATGACGGATTTTTAAGTTTATAGATTGACATTTTTAAAGACTTGGAAGTCCTTCTTACAATATTTATTCAAAAGTACGTAGAAAAGTGAATATTAATCCATCTAATTTATTTTTTATCTTTTATTATAAAAATACAATTACATCTTAGCAATTTACATTATATACGTAATTATTCTTTACAAAATACTGATATGAACTACATTGTTTTACATAGTTATAAATGAGCTCAATACAAATTAAATCAATTAATAAATATATATGCAATAGATATTATTGTACAAACGTTCTTAACTTAAAATTGTTACATATTTGAGTAATTATCATAAATGTACTCTTTTGTAAATATCTTATTTAATTCTTTTTTTTAAGTATTTATTATTAAATATTTTGTTTTTAACATTCTATTTCTTATGAATATAAGTAAATTTGGGTCATCCGTTAACAGTCCTATAGATCGTCCATACCACACTCCAGCTAAAAAAATCCGATATCAAAACCATTGCAGTATTTTCATCCTTATTTGACACAGTTTCAAAGTCTAATTTCAAAATCTTAAGCAAACTGATTGTCTTGAATCCATTTAATTTAGTATAAAAAATGCAGATTAGAAAATATACCGAATCGTTGATTTTTATATAAAGATTAAAGATAATTCTTGATTTGAATAAAGCGAATTGTCTGACGAACCTTGTTCTGGAACTGGGAGCACTTTCAATGCTGCAATTTTTCAATTGAAATTATTTAAAAAAAAAATAAATCCTTTCTAAAGGTTTTGAATGGCTTGCTAGGCATTTGGAGAATGTTGGATTGAATTACCGGGTATAGTAAATAAATCTAGAGCAGTAATTTTTTGTACTTTTTCTTCAAGACAGTTATTATTAGTATCTTCGTAGGCTTTAAGCATTGAGTGACTAGTTACTTTTATCTTGATTCTTCCACTGCAAGAGGATTATGCAAATACGCTTTTGACGTAATGCTACTTTGAAGTGCTATGAACTGTTACCTCGTTCGTGCGTTCAAGACCGCCTTGCATATAGAAAGACACGGGCTCTTGCACTAGGACACCTTTTAAATCTGTTACCTCGGTGGTTATGAATTAATAAGATTTTTTATTCTTATTTTTTTTCCTCCAGTTAAGTTTTTTTTCTTTATCCAAACCAGCTTTTGAAAGTTTTAAGTTTGTAAATCGTAAATTGCTCTATAAGAATTTTTGCAAGTTTCAAGTTCATAACCTTTAAATTGCTCTAAGAATTTTTGAACTTTTTAATTTCATAACTCTTAAATTGCTCTATAAGATTTTTTCGTTACTTTGAGTTGAAAATCAGTCACGAAGTAATAGCTTATTCAGAATAAAATTTTGAAAAATTATCTTCGCTATGAAAGAATAGAAAATTTTCCATTGATTCTGTACTCACTCCGAATAGAATTTCGAAAGTACCATTTAATACTCCAGCTAGTAAGACTTTTCAGCTTCACAAGCACACAAGATTGAGAACCATACAATCATGCCGTGTGACTGACCATGTGCTTCTCTTAGTCACGTACCGGTCTTGAACTTGACACGCATAGTGGCCACGTTATCCAACCTTCAAACAAGCTTGTGAGGCGTAAACGATCGTAATGCTTAACTATGTTTTGTAGTCAGGGTTGCCAGGTTGGCCTTTTTCAGGCTAAAAACTTCTAATTTGGCCTTTTTAAAAGAATTGGTTAGCCTTTAGCAATATTAAGAAAAAAGGTTGGCCTTAAATGCTATACCTTTAGCCTCTTTATACTAATGCGTTGTCCTTTTAAAGCTGCAGTTGATCAGAAGTTGGCCTTTTCTCACTTAGAAAACCTGGCAACCCTGTTTGTAGTAGAGGGTTGGGTGTTTGATAATCATCAGTTTCATGGTTGGTTTAGTGTTTATTGGAATTAGAATTTCCACAGCAATAATTTGAGTAAACTAGTTCCTGTTTTAACACTGGTTTTTAAGATAGCGGTAAATTGTACATTTTGGATACCGGGGGTTATTTATATTGATTGGATTGTACATCAGTTATATACTTTTACAAACTTTAGATTATACAGTAGTATAGTTTTACATTGATTGGATCGTATTTCAATTATATACTTTTAC
Source organism: Palaemon carinicauda (assembly GCF_036898095.1). Taxonomy (NCBI): domain Eukaryota; kingdom Metazoa; phylum Arthropoda; class Malacostraca; order Decapoda; family Palaemonidae; genus Palaemon; species Palaemon carinicauda. The sequence continues at coordinate 126,635,801 of NC_090734.1, forward strand.
AAACTTTAGATTGTAGTATAGTTTTACATTATACGGGAGATTGTAATTAGTTATTTATATTGCGGTACATTGTACAAATATACACACAATTGTACATCAATTATATTACAGTAATTTCACACACACTCACACACATACTTTGAGAGTGCATAATTTTATATTACGGGACACACACACATACACAGTTCATCAATTATTTATATTACAGTAATTGGAGAGGAGAGAGAGAGAGAGAGAGAGAGAGAGAGAGAGAGAGAGAAATCTTATGTTCTCGCGCACACCTGATTATAACTAACGGACTCGAGGTGGCTCAAACCGTTAGTCCACCACAGTACATCCACAAGACGGCGTTTGTACACTAAAAGTGTGTACACTGGGGCCTATGGGAATTCAATGTAATTAACTCTGAATTCTGGGTCAACGGGGAATTGTGCTTTAATTACAGATGGTCAGGTGGCGTTATTCGAGCTTTGTTCTGAATAGTGTTGTATTGGTGGAATGTGTCCTTTTCTGTAGTGTCATGATTTGCTTTTCATGTATATATCAGTGTTTTTAAAGATACCTGAATTATTCTATTTGTTTTAGTTTATTCCCTAAATTATTCTAATTGTTTTAGTTTATTCCTTAAATTATTCTATTTGTTTTAGTTTATTCCCTAAATTATTCTATTTTAGTTTATTCCATAAATTATTCTATTTGTTCTAGTTTATTCCTTAAATTATTCTATTTGTTCTAGTTTGTTCCCTAAATTATTCTATTCTAGTTTATACCTTAAATTATTTTACTTGTTCTAGTTTATACCCTGAACTATTCTATTTCTCTGCTTTCTATGCAATTTTATGGGTAATTTAAAATGATTGGTTTGTACTCAATCGAGTGTTGATACTCAATGAGTGCAGATTTTTATTTTTTCAAATTTAGTTAGGCAATTTAATTGATTAATTGCATCTTGATTGTGTAGATCTTATGAGGATAAATACATTGATAGAAACCAGAGCTCTGAAAGAAAAAGTTCAATCCTCATTCATGTGCTAATACGGTAAAACAGTTTTATGAAATGAGTAATATTTAAGTTTTTGAAGTTTTTTCCACAGTATTTTTTATGGAACAATTTCTTTGGAGTTTCACACCATCAAACACAGGGTTTGAAAGATAAAATGATAGTAATTAACTTGGCAGATCAATTAAACAAATGGAAAATCTAAAGTTACTGGGCATCCACAAGCGTGAACCACACATGCACAAGCAAGATTCTCTCTCTCTCTCTCTCTCTCTCTCTCTCTCTCTCTCTCTCTCTCTCTCTCTCTCTCTCTCTCGAACAGATTTCAGTCTTCAGTCATGTAACTTCAAATACGCAATCACAACAGCTGACTCTGTATCCGGTAATAGATTATTGTAGAAACTGTTCTGTAGAGTCAAGGTCCTTTATTTGCTAAACTTAGCTGCAAGTTTCCGCTTAGCTAAGAGAGCTGTAAAAGTAGACCAGACTCATAGAATGTGAAACTAAGCTGCAATACCTTAGGAAAATCCCGCTTTAATAATTTACTCATTCTAGTTTTCTTGAATTTTAACTCTGGAGATTCCTGGGTCAAGCAGTAGGGTTGAAAGGGCACCATCTGCCGTTGGATTCCGTTGTGCACTTAAAATTAGTCGAGCTTGAGTTGAAGGTTGGGCTATGTTAAGTTCCAGGTTGAAATCTGTTTATTGAAATGTTCTTTTTTAAGAATGTTTGAGGCATGGCAGATTCAAGGAAACCATATATTCAAACCTATATATTTATAATCATACATTGAATAAGATTGATAAAAAGATTGATTTGTAAAGAATATATTTACCACAATCATAAATAAATTATCGTACTTAGTTGAATAGAAAATCACCATTTAAGAATATTGAAAGTACATATTTTTACTTATTGCAATAAATGTTAACGACCATTTTAAGTGATCATTCTTAAACCTTTATTAATAACTAGCTGCGAAGTGTGGAATAATTTAAACCATTAAAATCTTTATCGTAACTAATTGGTGACATCTACTTACTAAACATCTTGCATACAATACATGGTGCTGAACTTTTCCCAGAACTTAACGGTATAAAGGTAGCGCAGCCTTGCATCCTCTGTTGTCAGTGGAATGCTCTAGGAAAAGTCGTTGCTGTAATAACTGCATAAACACAGCTATTACCTCCATATGGTCCAGAGAACAAGATTCAAAGCTTGCATACCAAGGCTGCTTTTGAAAAGTTTATAGCCTTAGAAATAAACCACTATAAATGGGATAAATAAAGACTTTTAAGATGTTATTATTTTGGGTTGCGTTATCGTATCAGGATAGATACTTAAAAGTTAGATTTGTTTATTAGTGTTCAAGATTCTTGTGAAAAAGCTAATTCTGGCAGATTTTTTGGCTCTTGCACAAGAAAATGACAGTTTACAACACGTGAGGAAAATAGCTGGAAATAACAAAGGATTTTTTTCCTTTGCTGAAAATGGTTGAAATAACTTGTGGGAAGTTTTGTCATAACTCTGAAAATGATGGAAAATGGTGAGAAATAAAAAGATATAAATAGGCAATAAAACAAAGGTCATCTGGAAAGTTACGTCATATATAATGATTGAGTACGGAAGCGATTAGAAATTTTCTAGATAATTTGAAAGACTTGTTTAAACGAGAATTCTGTACCTGTTTATTTACCTCTAATAGTGGTGGTTGGTTTAGATTAAGCTGGGTGTAACTAGTTAGGGCTCTTGCCTTAAGGTAATCTTATATTAGTTTTGATTTTTAGACCGTTGTGTATATTAGTCTGTAGTATCGAAATTTTAACCTATAAACGAATTTGGTCTTTTCTCTCCTCTATAATAAAGGAGCAAGTGTTATATACATGTATACATTTATATATGTATATATTTATAAATTTATATATGTATATATTTATAAATTTATATATGTATATATTTATACATGTATATATTTATATATTTATACATGTATATATTTATACATGTATATATTTATATATTTATACATGTATATATTTATACATGTATATATTTATACATGTATATATTTATACATGTATATATTTATACATGTATATATTTATACATGTATATATTTATACATGTATATATTTATACATGTATATATTTATACATGTATATATTTATACATGTATATATTTATACATGTATATATTTATACATGTATATATTTATACATGTATATATTTATACATGTATATATTTATACATGTATACATGTATATATTTATACATTTATACATGTATATATTTATACATTTATACATGTATATATTTATACATTTATACATGTATATATTTATACATTTATACATGTATATATTTATACATTTATACATGTATATATTGTGTTTATACATTTATACATGTATATATTGTGTTTATACATGTATACATGTATATATTTATACAATATTTATACATTTATGTATATATTTATACATTTATGTATATATTTATACTTATGTATTTTGCTAACCAAACCACAACCGAAATTGGAGAAACAAAAATGACTAAGGCCCCAGTAGAGAAAGCAACCCTGTGCAGAAAGGAAATAAAGTAGCAAACTTCATAAAGGGAATTAAAAACAAAAATTATAAAATTCACAAAGATTAGTAACTTTAAATAGATCAGTTATATACAAATTGAGTTTATCTTTAAGGGATTCTGCAACCACATTTCCGCATTAGATTGATTTTTTTAGTAGCCTCATCCTCATACGAAAGCCTGTTTTCAAGGCAAACCCCCACATATTGAATAAACAGTATGAAAAGTAATGGACAAGCTCCCTGAGGAACGCCAGATATTACATTCCTTTACAATTACCTTGTAATTAAACTTTAAATTACATTAAGAACAATACCCTCTACATTAAGAACAATACCCTCAGAAGGATATTGAGTTAAAGGACGTTATAGGATTAGAAAGGAAACTAAGAGATTACTAGAGTACCATATATGGATGAGATCATGAGGGGGGTTGGTTAGATGGAGATGGTTTTGGCATGCTCTTCGCACTCCCCAAGGGAGATTCGTTCACCAAACGTTCAGCTGGGCTCCACAAGTCTCTAGAAGAGTTGGAAGACCCAGGCCTACATGGCTGAGGACTATTAAGAGCGGAGTAGATGATGAATGGAGAAGTATTGAATTCTAAGCTCAAGATAGACGACTGGCGAAATCTAACAAGAGGCCATATGCGTCAATAGGCGTAGATGATGATGATGCTAATAACCCCCTAATCCCATCCGTTGAAGCTTAAACAAGGGCGTCGAGATCAAATAAGGGTCAAAGGAGAACTTGAAACTAAGACCAATCTGAACTTTGACCACGATACAGGGATTTCTGTACAACAAAAATTTTAAAGGAATCAAGTGTTCCAAGACCTTTTGGGAAAGCTGAACAAGTCAGTAGTATTGAATAATATAAATGAGTAACAATAAAACTGATGTTGTAAAGTAATGGCCAGGGATAGCTATCACAAACATTTACCCGATTGTTTAACGATAACATTGCTCCAACATGCAAAAAAAGTAAAAATAAAAATGAAAAGCCTTCAGTAGCATTAAATTTAGAACAGACTTGGAACACTCAAAACATTCGCAGACGGGCAGAAGTGTCGTAATATAGTTTTAAGAATAATTCGATAAACTTCAAATTGATAATGTGTGTTCCATGAAGTGTCTTCAACATTCCAATAATATAACAATTTCCAGTCTCTCTCTCTCTCTCTCTCTCTCTCTCTCTCTCTCTCTCTCTCTCTCTCTCTCTCTCTGTACAAAATAACTTTTAACCATTGGTAAATTTACTTTCCAGTAACGTGATCTGATTTTTTAAGTTAATAATCGAAATAGAATGTGATATTAGATCACAATAGTATGGAAATGATTTATCCAGTCTACTAAACTTTGATAAACGCAAATTTGAAAACACTAAACGTAATGTCTCATTCCCATTTTACCGTCCTTGTAGATAGGTTACTGTACACGTTACATGTTTTTGTGATTTATCACCAGTCAGTCACTGTGCCATTTATTAACACGACCACGAAAATGACTTGGAGGAAATTTTTACGGAGCAAATTAGCGTTCTTTATACGGTGCGATAAGCAGGTTATATATGTACTGCGTGGGATTCTTTTTCCCCACATACGGAAAGGGGGTCGGGGCCGAGCGGCTGGTTTTTGCGTGTATGTCATTATTTCAGCTTATTAGTTTTATCATCTGACCTAATTATAGGTATATGAGGTCTCATTTCTCACCTTTTTTTTATCGTGGACATGTCTAATTATTTTAAGTGATTTTATTCATTTGACAGATATTAAATGGTATAGTGTTCTTGTGCTGGTATGTGTTTCAGACAATATCGTCAGCTTTGTAACAGTAGAGCTTGGTTCATTGGGCCCGTTACTCTTCCCCCTTTAATAATGATAATAATAATAATAATAATGATGATGATATCACCACCACTGAAATGCTCTGCTCAATCACTTGACGAATTTTTTACTTGCTGTGATGATTGAACAACTTTACTAAGTTTTGTGTAATCTATTCACTAACATTTTTCAAAACTTACTATAATATTCCTACATCAATAAAGACTTACTACAGTAAGCCTTGTGGTTTGCTGTTTTTTTTTTTTTTTTCTAGAATTATGACCATCCCTTGTATTTAAATTTGCCCAAACTTAACACTTACTATAATATTCCTACATCGAAAAACTTAGTACAGTAAGCCTTATGGTTTGCTACATTAGCTTTTTTTTTTTTTTTTTTTTTTTTTTTTTTTTTTTTTTTTTTTTTCCAAATTACTGTTCATATTCTCTTCTCCATCGTATCTCAATACTAAAGAGTTTTCTGCAAGATATTCTAGCTGTGGGCAGATTGTAGAATTTCCTAAATTGGTGGATAACTTCAGATGCTCGAACTTATTGCAAATGCATTTCTGTTGCAGATTGACATAAGGCAGTTTTATATTGACTTCTGTATGTAACATTGTCACTGTTATTGTTTCGTAATTCGCTTATTCATAGCTTATAAGTTGTCTGCATTCTGCACTGGGCGTCTTGCCCTGTTGGAGCCTTTGGATATGTAAAAAAAAAAAAGAAATAACAATAAATAATTCAACTAGGGTGATGGTTTGGATTTTAATAATACTACGGTGAGAATGAAGGTATGATGTATACCCAAATGGCCATTTACATTCCGTTCTAAGGCCCTACTATTGAACTAGATTTATAATCTTTCCTTCTAGATCTAGTAAGATGGACATTCGAGGATATTCCTTGTAGAAAATTTTTATTGGCAGTACTGATCCTAACGGTGATAGTTTTTAATTAATCTTGAAAAGTCTTCCCAGTCAGTAAATCTCACGAGGCGTAGTAAGGTTTTTTTTTTTTTTTTTTTTTTTTTCTAAGATCTTTATAAGGCAAACAGTTTTGTATAGGTGAATAGATTTAGTTATTGAAAATAAAGATACTGGATATTTTATATTCAGTTATTTTGATAGTTTATATTAGAAATTTTTCTTCGTAGAAAGGTTTTCTGTGACACTTAAAAACCTACTTTGAAAAATTTTGTAAAGAGGTCCCTTTTAATCCTTAGATTTAAGCTTTTTATCAGATTTGACAGTAATCTTAAATGAATCCTTTAGGATATGAAGTAAATTTAAAAAGTCAATTTCTTTCATACAAGTAGTAAATTTTCAAAAGTTTAGGTTCTCAAACTGCAACCGCTATAATTGTTTGAAGACTCATCAAGTTTCGTAATAAGACTCCTAATTATTAATCTCTTCTTAACAGGTAAGCAACCGTGAATGTCCTTCGAGCAAGGAGTTGTGGTAAGAATGGCAATTATTTTTATTACAATAGCTAATTAACAGATGTGGGGGGGACCTCTCCTCGCTAGGATCTTTAAGGTAATAAAATCTATTCCTTTAAAGTGTAGACTTTTTTTTATCAGGAGTAACCATTTAATTAACTTTAATTATAAAAATATTTTTACTAAGGTTTCCTCCCAAGGATTTTCCGAAGTGAATGGTCCGTTTGAATGACGAAATTACGCGTTTTAAGTATTTCCAAAGATACTTCTCTTGCGGTTAACTTGATTACATAGTTGGAAAATTCTCTCTCTCTCTCTCTCTCTCTCTCTCTCTCTCTCTCTCTCTCTCTCTCTCTCTCTCTCTCTCTTCTCTTAAAATTGAAGTTTTTCCTTTCATTGCCAATTAAAGCTGTGTCACATAGTTTGTGCGTAGTTCTATAACAATTCATGTCTTACTGTCGTGCAATATCCAGGCCAGTCGCTGCCTGAGTTTCAGGTTAATGATTCTAGCGTTCATCGTGAGTTCTCATGCTCATATCAATGACTTGACTTTAATTCTTACATGATGAGAGAGAGAGAGAGAGAGAGAGAGAGAGAGAGAGAGATTGATTGATTAATTGCTTTCTTGAAATATACTGGCAAGTGTTCTTGCAAAGTCGACACCTGTATTCTCCGCTTTAGAACCTAGCTGTAAATGTTCATAATAGTACATATACTTTTCGGTTTCTAGCACAAGCTGGCATAGCCAGGTCGTTAAATATTTATACCAGTGAGAGTAACTTCGTTGCTTGACCAGGTGTTATTTGCCCCACGAGCAATATAATGGCTAACAGAAGGATCCATCGCTGTCTATTCTTTTCAGATGTATATCAGATGCATGTTTGCTAGTAGATTTTATCTACAACCCACCATGGCGTTTTAGATAAGAGGTCCTTATGAATTATAGTATGCCGAGTTAAGAAACCATTTAGAGATTTTAGCAAAAAAAATCTGTTAAACTACCACTCGTATCCAGGCTAAGGTAGCTCAGAGGAATGAGAGAGACTGGCCAAGCCTTTCTTTGCCAGTGATAGAATTACTCTGGCAAACAACCTTTGTTTCTGTGACTGAGAGAGGGGGGGGGGGAGGAGAAGGTGAAATACCACGCAAGTAGACATGTTCAGACAACAGCTCTTGTCTTACGCATCCAGTTTATGCCAGTGAAGTGTGCGCTTAATAGTCTGTGTAAATTCGGTCTCAAGGCAACCGGTAAAAATTTTAATAATGACCGACCAAAGGATTTAGAAAAATCCGAAATTGGAGATCCAGCTTGTATACCATTAAATTCAAATCTTGAAGCAATGTTGTTTTGGATCATGTTAATTGTTTGACGAGAAAGTCCACAATAAATTGCATTTTCTTTTTGGCCGTGTCTTCTCTCCATAGGTCTATACAAAACTATTTCCTTTTGTTTCTGGACAAGAATGGAAATTGTTGCATATATGATAACGGCAAAGTTGACATTGAAATAATTTGAAAAACATTGAATTATAGTATTTCTTTGTTGAATCCGATCTTAGGTCTTTTATACACACTTCAGTTTGATGAATTCAGGTCTGTTAGCTTTTTAAGTACAACTATTAAAACGAAATATTATTTTCTCTTAAATCATAAGTCAACCATGATTTTATGCTTAAACCAGATTAAGCGTTTGGATCACAAGCCTCTTGAATTCCATAGTGTCTGAGACCCTATTCAGACAGTGCAAAGCTTTAAGTTAATATAATGTACTTTAATGGGTTTTTGTGTTGCATAAATTTCAACTCTTCAGGAGTCCTAAGATGAAATTTCACACGAGTGAAGGTAATGATTTGGAGTATGTGTATCGGATTGTTTTTTCTCAAATTCTTCATTGGAAACTGCATAACTTTTAACTGGGTGTAACTCCCAGTTGCTTCTTGGCTCTGAATGACCTTCCCGATCCCAGCTCAGTTTCATATGACCTAGATTCATAATCCAAATCCAGTCCTTGACCTGGGCGCAACCAAACGGAGGGCTAAAATGTAACTACAAAAGATACTCAAAAGTACAAGTATTCATTTCTGTCCGCATCTTCCAGACAAGATGAATGACAAGACATGAATACCTGATCTAGAAGGCGACTGGCTTGATAAAGTAACCCAATTTCTCAACCGTAATCACCGTGACCTTGTGTATCAGATAATTATCAGAAATGTGAGAACGTGAAATTAAAGTTCGTTTGGTTGCCGAAAAAAAAGACGAAATAAATAAGATTGGGAGAAGTAATGAAAAACTAATAAAAAAAAGGGTAATGTGTGAATATATAATAAATGATAAATATTGGAAAATTTAGTAAGTTCAGGTGAAGCTAACATTAGATTTCTATGATTTTGACAATTTTTTCTCTTGGATATTTCCATTATTTTCCAGCAGTACTCTTAGAAATCATTTCCCCCCTCCAATTATACCTAGACAAATATCGAGAATGTAAACATCAGCTTAAAACCTGGTATAATAATAAATATTCAACTTTTCAATACCAAAATCGGTGTGGTCCATTAGTGGAAGCGAAGAGTGCGTAGTAATGGTCGAAATTTTAATTAATTATCCATCTTCCAAGACAGCGGCTCTTGAGAATTTCGCTGCAAGGGAAAATTTCGTAGTTAATTAGTGGACATAAAATTATATCTTTAAAGTATTTGGGATTTTTTGGTAGGAGAGATTTTTTTCATGTGGGTACTGGCATAAGAGTGGAACTCTGTTTATTATTTCCAGAGATGTTTCAACAAACTTCATTTGAAGTAATGTATGCAGTGGTCAGTCAATAGTCAGCGGGGGTGACACACAATGATGAATTTAGTTAATTTTTTATACACTTACCGAGTTTTCTTTTTCGAAGTTAGTGTCCCTTCGAAAAGCGAGGAAAAAGTTCCCCTTATTAGTTTTTGTGTTTTCTTCTTGATCCTCACTCATATGTGGTTCTGAATGCTGCCAGCCCTCCACCGGTGCCCCTGGCACATGTCTTTATGACCATATTTTTTTTTTCTAAACATTCAACTTGCTCAACCTCAATAAAACAAAATTTTGACAAGAAAACTGAATTCCTTCTCAATATGACCATTTCTGGACACTATCAGGTCGGCTTATCAGGTCGGCTCTCCTGTTCATACACACAGTTGTAACCCAACTTAATCTCACGTATGGGGGTGGGTAGAGCTTCTGTACTGTAGGTGTTGTTAAAAGGGATTTGCACGACCTTTCGGCCCCTAGCAGCAATCCTTTTTTAGCCTTCTACTATACCTCCGTTGCCGCTTACTTTCTCGCTTCTTGCTTTATATCCACGTAACTGTTCCTTTTTACTGTAACCGTTGGGTTTTATCCCACTGTTGCACATGGATTCTGATTGGCTTCCCTGGCACTAGTTCCTGTCCTCCCTGGCACTAGTGGCTGGCTTTCTGGTCCCAATTCCTATACCAATTCTGGCTTTCGTCGCAATCATGAAAACTCCTTCGAATTTCAGCATAACCTATTGTGGGCAGTTCCATCTATACCGGGTTTCTTTATTTTTTCGTGCTAATGCATGGGCCATTGCGGAAAGTTAAATTTTCGCATTATTATTATTATTTACAGGCTAAGCTACACCGCTAGTAGGAAAAGCAAGATGCCATGAGCCCAAGGGCTCCAACAGGGCAAAATAAACCAGTGAGGAAAGGAAATTAGGAAATAAATAAACGATAGGAGAAATAATGAACAATTAAAATAGAATAAAAACAGTAACAGAATAAAGACACGTTAAAAATAGAATAAAAACAGTAACAGAATAGACACATTTTCATATATAAACTAGGAAAAGACTGTCAACCTGTTTAACATGAAAACATTTGCTGTAAATTTGAACTTTGGAAATTATTATTATAATAAGTTACAACCTTAGTTGGAAAAGCAAGATCTTATAAGCCTAAGGGCTTCGATGTGGAAAATAGCCCAGTGAAGAAAGGAAATAAGGAAATACATAGAAATTTACAGTATTTTAATAACCGTAACATCTAGACATATGTCATATATAAACTATAAAAAGACTGTCAGCCTGTTCAATATGAAAACATTTGCTGCAAGTTTAGACTTCTGAAGTTCTACAGATTTAACTACCAGATTAGGAAGATCATTCCACAGCTTGGTCACAGCTGGAATAAAACTTCTAAAATTCTCTGTAGTATTAAGCCGTATGGTGGAGAAAGTCCGACTATTAGAAGTAACTGCATGCCTAGTATTAACTGTTTTAACGGCAGTATTAACCTAATGGCTCTTATTTTGAATCGAACATATATTTTTATATCAGGAATAGAGAAACCCAAGAGAAATCTGGTTTAGTTGCTATAAAAAAACTTAACCAGCAGCAGAAAGTAGCGAGAGATAGAAACTACATTCCAGCTTATGACAGGGTGCCAAGATGCGTCCTTAGTTAGTCGCTGAAGAAAGTGAATACGAAATATAGACTGCTAATGAAAGTGATGCAGTCTTGGATAATATTTTTTTCCGGTGACTACTTTAATTATTATTATTATTATTAAATGCTAAGCTACAACCCTAGTTGGAAAAGCCGGATGCTATGATCCCAGGGGCCCCAACAGGGAAAATAGCCCAGTGAGGAAAGGAAATAAGGAAAAATAAAATATTTTAGGAATAGTAACAATATTCAAATAAATATTTCCTATTTAAACAATAAAAACTTTAAGAGAACAAGAGGAAGAGGAACTAGATAGAAAAGTATGCTCTTAATGAAACCCTAGAGATAAAAGAAAAGGCAAATAGGAGTTTTAGCCTGATGTGGGTGAAATTATTCCCCTATGGATGTGCTGGAGTAGATGCTGTTGGAGTAAGCTTTTTAAGTCTAATCAGGAGCATGACTCTAATAAATCTTGTTTGGACCGAAATTAACTTTCTCTCTCTCTCTCTCTCTCTCTCTCTCTCTCTCTCTCTCTCTCTCTCTCTCTCTCTCTCTCTCTCTGCATTCATGTCGATACGAATTTTTGTTGCAATGCGCCACGGAGCATTTGAATTTAGTTGTCCTACTTGCGTCAAGAAATTTAATGCCTTTATATTTTAGACTGTCGTATAATTATGATGCAATTTCTTAAGAGCTGGTAATTTTCAAACTTCCAGCAACTAGAGAAAAGATTGCATATTTTAATGGAATTTTTATTACTTTCTAGATAAGGTCATTTTTTAAATTTTGTGTAAGGTAAATTTTTTATTTTAGTCAAACTATTTTTTTTATTCTGAATCCATTTAATTTTTTAATTATTTGGATAAACAGTTTTGTAGAACACTTTGGCCCTCTGCCAAGAACACTTTGGCCCTCTGCCAAGAACACTTTGGCCCTCTGCCAAGAACACTTTGGCCCTCTGCCAAGAACACTTTGGCCCTCTGCCAAGAACACTTTGGCCCTCTGCCAAGAACACTTTGGCCCTCTGCCAAGAACACTTTGGCCCTCTGCCAAGAACACTTTGGCCCTCTGCCAAGAACACTTTGGCCCTCTGCCAAGAACACTTTGGCCCTCTGCCAAGAACACTTTGGCCCTCTGCCAAGAACACTTTGGCCCTCTGCCAAGAACACTTTGGCCCTCTGCCAAGAACACTTTGGCCCTCTGCCAAGAACACTTTGGCCCTCTGCCAAGAACACTTTGGCCCTCTGCCAAGAACACTTTGGCCCTCTGCCAAGAACACTTTGGCCCTCTGCCAAGAACACTTTGGCCCTCTGCCAAGAACACTTTGGCCCTCTGCCAAGAACAGCTATAATACTCTTAAGAAAACGCTATTGCATATAATTTATCAGCGCTTGAATTTAAAGTATAAATGTTGTATTTTTTTGACGAACAGATTTATTATTGTACCTAGGAAAATGCTTGGAACGAAATGCTACCCAAATAGTGGTCAACGATACAAACTCTTGTTTATAGCCAGGTTTTCCAGTATTAATTCCTTTCGACAACTAGAAGGTATGATGCCATTTAGTACAAGTTGTGCCATGGCACCCGCACCCTTGCTTGTTAAATTCGAGTAGCCACGACAAGTAAATTAGTATGAAGAAAGAAACCCGAGAATGAAGAAATCCTCGACTTGTCTCCTCGCCGTAGGTCCAAGGTCAAGCTTCGAAAGTTAATTTTTGCAGAGTAATTAACTACCTGGGCTAATTGCATACCTCATTTTGTATCTTGTGTACCTTTAGGTTTGCGAAAGAGTTGACGAAAGGTATGGGTGGAAAATTCCATTAGATACGAATACCTATAGTAGTGATATTAGTAATTTTAGTGTTAAAGTAGCAGTGAATAGTACTTTTTTTTATGATCCTTTTTGGATTTTTTAATTTAATATAGAAATTTAATGTTGCAAGTAAAGGCTTATTCATGTGAATATTAGTTTAAATTTGTATAGTTTTATTTATAAAGTTTTGGAGCTTCGTACGAGAGAAATCCATCCTTTCCATTAGTAGTTGTGAAAATTGTTTTAAAGCATATTCTTCAATTATAATATATGAAAAGATTCCGTCCTAGGACTCTTATAAAAGACCAATTTGCATAAATATAAATATTCGATTGATTATGAAGGCATTAAATTCCCTAGTATCTCTCATGGAAAATATATTAAGTTTTAGAACTGGCCAGACAGTCGTGAACTAGGTCAGCCAGTGTTAGCAAGCTCCCAAAGGGCAGTATTCAATTTAGTATAAGGAGGGGGAGATTTTTATATATAAAAAATGCATGTAACAGTATTGAACACGAAAAATTTACTTGTGTAGCTTGTTCGATAAAAACGGTAGTCATGATAGACTATGGCAGATGCCCCGAGGTTTAGTAATTTTTTAAATCATTGCGACACTAGATGGAAATGGCGTTACGTTACCGATAGTGATAAGCAAATAATTTGAAACTAATTTAAACTACCCTATTTTATGCGGAAAATTCTTTAAGGATTATTGCTATATTTAAATGAGTCTAAACTATTTTCATTTCTGGAGAGGAAGTGAAGCAAAATAGGTGAACGGGATAAATATTAGCAAAAATATATCAAAACAGCAGCTGTGACATTCCCATGAAGCTGATTTCCCTTCCATTAGAGCCAATCTTGACGGCCTTAAATTTAGTGTCATCGAATTATTAATCATGTATCGATGATTTATAGCACAAAATATTTTTCACATTAACCTTGCATCAGTCCAAGTGATTGCTGGACGTGTAATTAATGACTGAATATACACTGGTTATATCCACAAATAAAACTACGAAAATTTGACAATGATGCGGCCAAATGAAGTGCTAAAGTTCGCTGCCGGGTAAAATAAAATTTCCATTGTTTTATAAGAAATCCTCTGGGTTTCCTTAAGATTAGGATTCTTTATCAAATTGATACTTGTCTTAACCTATTCTAATTAAGATTCTTGTATTTAAACCCTCCTAAGAAAGGTCTACGGGATATTCTAGGTTGTATTGTTCGGTCTTATCTTAAATGACCAATTGGCAAAGAAATTAAATGCACAAGTAGATTGATATGGTATTGCACAATTGAGTCACTTTGAATTAGAAATATTTAATATTGATTTAGATTGAATATCCTAAAGCCCTGTCACCGATGTAAATCTTTATTTCCCTTTAAATAATAACTTATCTATGGATCGTTTACTGTAGATACGATGTTTTTCCCTAAGTGGATTTCAAGAATTATACAGTTGGTTTTCACGAAACCCTTAAATTTTCTAATTAGTATTGGGATTATCAAAAAAATAAGGTGGGGCTTTTATTTAATGGCATCACTTGCCCAAAGGTGATCCTCTTAAAATTCAATGATTAACGGTTTCTTTGATGTTGTATTTAAATCTCCATATAATAGACTAGATTATGGTACTCAACCCAGAATGACGTCACCCACCGTGAAACCCTATTTAAATTCTGGGAGTTGTTAGGAAGCGGGCAACCCGATCGCCCTGGCAAGGACTGTCCACACGGCCGTGACCGAAGTAGAGTTGACCCCAATTCCTGACGAGCGAGGGTCTTGGTTATCTCTAAGGGGTCAAGTCATGGCAGCGGAACAATCGCTTCTCGCCCGCTAACCTCTCCCCCTTTTTTTTGGGGGGGGGGGGGAGCTGCCTCTTCTATGTGGTTCATGCCACAAGTGCTATAGCGCCATAAACCCAATTAAAGTCAACCTCGCTTATGAAGTTCTAACCAAAGTTGAACTTTACCTTGGATAACATAAGAATGGCATGTCACTGATATAATTATCTTTAAATAGCTCTTTAAGGTCAGTCTTGATACCGTTAGTAGCAAATATTAGCTTTTGTTGTTTATCGTGCTTATAACTTTTTTTTTTCCAGTCATCGTTTGATCTTTCTGTTAACTAGTTTTCGCTGAGATTTCACTTAATAGATTGTTCAAAGTTCGTTAATGCTTAACATAGCCAACATTAAGCATGCATTCACTGTCAAGATTTTGAAAGGTTTGAGTTTGATTTAGATTACTATCATTTCTACATTTCATGAGATTTATTCATAATTTTATTAATTATTTCTTTTTTAAACTCTATTAGATGGAAATTCTTATAATTTAACACTCGCCTATTAATCAGACTTAAGTTGACATTTATTATCTGCTTAGAAAAAAGTTTTTCCTCTTGATTCTAACATTGTACTATAATCTCGAAATTTAAGGATAAAATGTCTATTCTGACGTCATCATTAACATATTCTTTGTCAGAATCTTGGAGCTTTCTCTTGAAGAATAAGATTGTGATATCAGTGACGGGATCCCTTTTATTCCTCAGTTAGCTTTCTCCGAGAAGGTTTCTCTCCAGCTAAAAGGATTTGCACAACGGTGACGAACGGAATATTATCGGCTTCCTCAACTGACTGTTGTAGGGGGGGAGGGGTGGTATTAATGAGACATGACTCTGCAGAAGTTGATGCCGAATACCAAGCAGATGACCACCATTAAGCATGCAGTCGCTCAATCAAGATTTGGATGTTTTTTAGTTTATCTCCCTGACTTGCATTTCTAAATTTAATTTATAGGAAAATTTATTCTTTATAAATTACTTTTGTTTTACATGAAACTGTTTCTTAAATGTAAATTCTTTCATTTTTATTATATAAAACTTTAACTTCTACCGTTTTTTAGCAAACTTAGTTTGGATTAATGTAATTCACGTTAGTCTGGTTCCTTCGTTTTTTTAATGAAATAAGTTTAAAGTAGAAAGTATTACCCACGTTAAATTTAGTGACATTCTTCTATTTACATCTATTTAACTGATTGCGTATTAACTCAAGAAACAAAACCGGAATTATATGCAGATGATTGAACTATGACCTTCCATTTCACCAAATTAATTTAATCTTCATAATCTGATATTTTTTAAATGTCCTCGTAAAATTAACAAAACGGCTTAATCCTAATTTAAATTACTCAAAATCTTTCGTCAAATCCTAGTATATAGAAACAGGGCCATTACCATTTCATATGTAATGGTGAACTGATGAGTGGGAGTTGTGCATTTCTAGATTATCATTTCTGGCCAATTAACAGGGAAAAAAAATCTGCGTGTGAAAGGCTCTGAAATGTAGGCTTTTAATATTGATGAGAGGTTGTTTATCCTAGGTATTGTTTCATTGCTAGACTTACGAATCAATCTCTCTCTCTCTCTCTCTCTCTCTCTCTCTCTCTCTCTCTCTCTCTCTCTCTCTCTCTCTCTCTCTCTCTCTCAGAGAGAGAGAGAGAGAGAGAGAGAGAGAGAGAGAGAGAGAGAGAGAGAGAGAGAGAGAAAAACATTCAGTGGATGTAGTGAACAGTGACACGGTAAACGAATTCAAGAATAAGTTAGACCAGATCATAAAAACGCTTAAACTAATTTGCTCTACCCAAGAGCAAATGGAGTCTCCGTAGTTGGACTAAAGATGGAGAGAAGAGGTAGGTAGGTAGGTAGGAGCAGGGAGCAAGGGACGTTAGTCTTGAAAGAGTCACGTTTTTAAAATGGGATATACTTTTAATTTATAATTCATATTGTAATTACTTTATCTATACTATTACATTTATTGATGCCTAAATTTTATCCCCCCCCCTCTCTCTCTCTCTCTCTCTCTCTCTCTCTCTCTCTCTCTCTCTCTCTCTCTCTCTCTCTCTCTCTCTCTCTCTCTCTTTGTTCGGCAACATACATACCCATTGCATTAACTACTTCAGCTCTCCTGAAAATGAAATTTATCCCTGTACGTGACTTAGTAGTAGAATAATCCAAGCAGATCTATAAAACATTTTGCATATTTAATGTATTTCAATCCATAAGAAACAAGTTCTGGAAAAAAGATAATTTGAAATCAATTTAGTGTAAATCGAATTCCACATGAGTTTTAGAAATTGAGAGAGATAGCATCTCATGAATAAGATCCTAACCAGATCTTTTCAAACTTTCAAGTTTAGTTCAGCTTGTCTTTTCTCTAGGTAGTAGGTTGGCCAGGGCACCAGCCGCCTGTTGAGACACTACCGCTAGAGAGTTAGGGGGTCCTTTGACTGGCCAGACAGTACTACGTTGGATCAATCTCTCTAGTTACTATTCTTTCCCTTTGCCTACTTACACCGAATAGTCTGGCCTATTCATTACAGATTCTCCTGTCCTCGTACACCTGACAACAGTGAGATTACCTATCTATTCTTCTTCACTCAAGGGGTTGACTACGGCAGTGTAATTATTCAGTGGCCATTTCCTCTTGGTAAGGGTAGAAGACACTTTAGCTATGGCAAGCCGCTCTTCTAGGAGGACGACACTCCAAAATCAAACCTTTGTTCTCTAGTCTAGGGTAGCGCTATAGCCTCTGTACCGTGGTCTTCCACTGTCTTGGGTTAGTTCTCTTGCTTGAGGGTACACTCGGGCACACTGTTCTAACTAGTTTCTCTTCCGCTTGTTTTGTTGAAGTTTTCATTGTTTATATAGGAAATCTTTATTTTGTTAATGTTCTTGAAATATTTTCTTTTTCCTTGTTTCCTTTCCTCACTGGGCTATTTTCTCTGGTGTCCCTGGGCTTATAGCATCCTGCTTTTCCAACTATGATTGTAGCTTAGCATTTAATAATAATAATAATAATAATAATAATAATAATAATGATAATGATAATAATAATAAATGGCATGGTCCACTTTTGTTAAGGTTTTGGAGTTATCGTGTTCTTGTACTGATTTATTTAAATTTCTTTAGATTGTTTAGATATGGGATTTCCGTTATCAAACTTTGTTTTACTGGAATACAAACAAGGGAATGTTCCTATTTACAAAGTCTTGTTTGTAATTTCTTTGTAATTTCTGCGAAAGTAGAGAAACTACACACACACACGCACAGTGTAGAGAGAGAGAGAGAGAGAGAGAGAGAGAGAGAGAGAGAGAGAGAGAGAGAGAGAGAGAGAGAGAGAGAGAGAGAGAGAGAGCGCGCTAGTAGTGAAAGTTTTGGATCAGGAAGCGGGTAGAAGACTGCCCAAGTTTTTTAGTAGAGGAACATCTTGACCAGTCTAATTATATGTAACTTTTTTTCTTTGTATAATCCTTCCTACGGTTATTTGGTACCCAATCTATTTAATATATATATATATATATATATATATATATATTATATATTTATATATATATATATATATATATATACACAGTATATAATATGAAGAAAAACTAAATTCTGTAAATTTAGTCTTAATTCCCTA
>NC_090734.1:127019886-127029886 GCF_036898095.1 Palaemon carinicauda
TCCTTCTCCTAAAAGAGCTGCTTCCCATAGCTAAAGAGTGTCTTCAACCATTACCAAGAGGAAAGTAGCCACTGAACAATTACAGTGCAGTAACCTCTTGAGTGAAGAAGAATTATTTGGTAATCTGTGTTGTCAGATGTATGAGGACAGAGGAGAATATGTAAAGGATAGGCCAGACTATTCAGTGTGTGTGTGTAGGCAAAGGAAAATGAACCGTAACCAGAGAGAATGATCCAATGTATTATTGTCTGGCCAGCCAAAAGACCCCATAACTCTCTAGCGGTAGTATCTCAACGGGTGGCTGGTGCCTTGGCCAACCTACTACCAACCAAAGGGAAATTATTTAAGGCTAACCTATATAGAGCTCTCTTGAAGATATCTCTACATTGTTGCATTTACCTTCATTTTCTCAGTAGAAGAAAGCAATTTAAAATACCCTTCGGCTTATAGCATCTTGCTTTTCCAACTAGGGTTGTAGCTTAGATAATAATAATTATAATAATAATAATAATAATAATAATAATAATAATAATAATAATAATAATAATAGGGAGAGAGAGAGAGAGAGAGAGAGAGAGAGAGAGAGAGAGAGAGAGAGATTAGTATATTTTCGCATTTCATAAGCAATGATAATTACATTGGCATTAATGTTGTAACGTAGGATAGAGATAATGAGTCACTCAACTAATTAAGAACATTACAGAAGAGAATGATTTTGATAATTAATTTAAAATATTTGAGGCCTTCAAAATACATTAATGTCATTGTTTGCGATCTAATTTTGTTATATCTAAAACAAATTGAATATCGCAGCAATTTTGTTAAAAAAAATCAATTAAATTCATTTAATTTTTCTTGACGGAAATACACAGAAAAATCTATGTTTTCTACTGCATTTAAAAATTCTTCACATTCAATGTGGTTACATTCCTTTAGTTGAAAAAAAAATCAATGTTTTGTTTCTTAGTATTTTGAAAATAAATTTTCTTAATAAGAATCCTTCATACACTTGAGATGGGGTCTGAGACATAAGGTTCCACTCTCTTATCTTATTCTTATCTCAAATAAGCTTCCCAGGTAGGCGTTCCAATCATATCTAATCGCCAAGCAGTCACACAATCTTGATGTGATTTGATGTGGTCCATCACACGTAATGTAATTATTTGGGAGGTTAGCCCACCTACGTGGGGGACCTGGCTGAGTCGCAAATACAAGCAGCCTTAATGGTTCCTTTGTTATATTAGATAAGCTAATAGATTAGATATACTCCTTACCAGGTACGAGACTCATAAGAAAATGAATGAGTTAATAAATGAACGAATGATAAAAACTTTAAAAACATAGGAACAAATTGTTGATTTTTATCATGTTGTTTGAGCCTAAATCGCCTAAATGTATGACGTCACAAAAATAAGAACAGCTCTTCTAAGAGGACACTCCAAAATCAAACCCTTGTTCTCTAATCTTGGATAGTACCATAGCCTCTCTACCATGGTCTTCCACTGTCTTGGGTTAGAGTTCTCTTGCTTGAGGGTACACTCGGGCACATTATTCTGTCTTATTTCTCTTCCTCTTGTTTTGTTAAACTTTTTATAGGAGATATCTATTTTAATGTTACTGGTATTAAGATATTAAATTTTTCCTTGTTTCCTTTCCTCACTGGGCTATTTTCCCTGTTGGAGCCCTTGGGCTTATAGCATTCTGCTTTTCCACTTAGGATTGTAGCTTAGCAATTGATAATAATAATAATAATAATAATAATAATAATAATAATAATAATAATAATAATAAATGCAGCCGTTTCTATTCTACTGCAGGACAAAGGCTGTAGACATGCCCTTGTTCATGTCAGTTTCCATCACCACGCTGGCCACTGCGGATTGGTGATGGTAGGAGACTTTAGTGTGATCGCTCACAGCAAACCAACCTAGCATGAGTGTCCCTGATTAGTACAGCTTTGTTGATCATGGCAATACGCAAGCCCTTTCACCACGATAAGGTATCCTTCCTTAGGCAACAGTTACGCAAATCGAAGGTCGCCGAGGATTATTATTATTATTATTATTATTATTAATTGCTAAGCTACAACCCTAGTAGAAAAAGCAGGATGCTATAAGTTCAGGGGCCCCAACAGGGATAATAGCCCAGTGAGGAAAGGAAACAAGGAAAAATAAAATACTTTAAGAACAATAACAACATCAAAATAAATATTTCCTATAGAAGCTATAAATACCTTAACTAAACAAGAGGAAGGGAAATTCGATAGAATAGTGTGTTCATATATAAATAACAAGCATTTCTTAATCACACGTACAGTTTTCTTTTTTCATGAGGAATTTTTCCTTATGAAGAGCCTGTAACAACTTACCTGAGCCCAGGACCGGTTGGCCACCTGAACAGAGCAAACGCACCTAGATCCGGATGTATCTCTTTGTATAATTGGAAGGATATAAATTAAATACAAACAGGTGCGGGTGACTACTCAAACTCAGCTCCACCATACAGCGCACTGCAAGCATCACCGAGGGGTCTTTGAGGCACCCACATTTTGGTCCTGTACTTTACCTCTGTCCTTAGTTCCTTTCTTCTGTCTTTTAATATTTATAACTTCTTATTGCAACAAGTTTTCCCCCATTTGTACCTCGTCAACGAATGGATGAATGGACATGGAGAGGAGGGATATGGATATGGATAGGATGGGACTGGGGGAAGACGATGCACGGAAAAGAAATAGATGGAGAAAGTTAATTCGAGCGGTCGACCCTCTAATATAGTGGTACTAATAAGATCGAAAGGTAAAGAAATTAAATGTGTTTCAGTCACCAGCTCCGAATAAATATCCATGAATCCAATCCAATCTCAGTCCAATTTTGTTGATGGAAATAAAGTCCAATCGCTCTTAGCTGGGAAAAACGGGGTTTCACCTGGGCGTGCAAAGAGGAGATTAGGAAAGCCCACATGATTGGTGCGTGCTGCCGATGCAGTCTACTGTGTTATTACACCTCGGGGGTCGTGTTCAGGACCCGTAGGGGGAAGGGGCTTCGTTGGGAACCCTCAGGATCCCAGTAGGACCTCTCGGTCCTAAACGAATGCAACAGATTCCCTAAACGGAGGACGTGGAAGGAGGGTATATCCACTTCAGACTTCAGGCATTCTCTCTCTCTCTCTCTCTCTCTCTCTCTCTCTCTCTCTCTCTCTCTCTCTCTCTCTCTCTCTCTCTCTCTCTCATCAATCAGGCCCATCCATGTCTATGGGACAAGGTATATATCCTTATGAAAGTTATTGAAACATATTTGTTGATTTGACTACTAGTGCAATCGAATCCTCAATGGATCCCTCATACAAAAAAAAAAAAAAAAAAAAAATTAGTAAACTCAAATGCACTTCCATGATTCACCAATGTCCCCAAAGTAATGTATTGGAGGTATACCATTAAGGGTAAATCGTGTTATTCTTTAATTCATGATAATTCATTTAAAATACATTTTCCTTTCACTGCACATATTTTTACTTTTATATACATAAAATACAGTTTTTTTATTTGTTTATATTAAATTGTTATATTGTTATTGATATGTTGGTCTGTCTCTTCTATTACCCAGCTTTGGAATTTTCTTTTTGTCAATGTTTCCCTGGCTAATATCCTACTTTCTTTTTAGAAATGTACCTATTGCGGTTATGTCTCACACATTTTACTTTCTTTTCCTTCAAGTCTAGGCTAGAAAAATATATTACGTTACCGTTCAATAGTTCTTTAAAAATTTTCATATCAAATTTCATAGTCGTGTACCCAAATCACGTCTCTCACGCAGTTTTTAAAACCAATATAAATCAGCATCCCTAAATTACTTTTGATTGATAATTGTTGGGACACAAGTAGGACACAGGGGTCCAGAGAGGGATGTCCCAATTGTCCACGAATTTCTATCTCTGCGGTTCCTCTTGAAATGTAACCCGGCTGTGATGAAGGTTACACTAATTCACATTTACGATTTGCATTTCCTTTTTTAAAGTATACACACACACATACACACATACACACACACACACATATATATATATATATATACACACACATATATATATATATATATATATCATCACCCATTACTAGTCCACGGCAGAACAAAAGCCTCTGACATGTCTGCGCAAACTTCCTCAGTTTGTCGATCCATCGTCTTTTCTTACACACGCACACACACACACATATACAGTATATATATACATATATATATATATATATATATGTGTGTGTGTGTGTGTGTGTGTACAGTATATATTTCTTTCCTGTCATGCTCAGCGGCATTACCACACATGTGACTACTCGGCCTCTCTCCGTCCCTCGGTCAGGGGGAGAGGGAGTGGTCATACCCTGGTGAAGGGGCTATCCTGAGGGGTATACTCAGAAGCCACAATCTCGCACAAATTGCCAAAACTGCCTAGTTATAGTTAGGAAAGGGAGAAGGGGTGGGAAGGGTTGAATCTGTGTGCGTGTGCCTTTGAGTGTGTGAATATCTTTCTGAATATCTAAACGTCATTCTTGACGCCACGGGTACAGTAGTATATAATTAGTGCATTAGCAATATTTAATAGTTGGATAATGGATGATCCTCTCTACAGAAAAATAAATACAGCATCAATGTTAGCTGCTTTTATATGGAATACTCAACAGCAGCACGTTGAGGACTGCTAAACGCACTAAGCCATTCACTTCTCTTGCTCTCTGCATTTCATCTTATCTTCTAAGTTCATCTCTGGCTTTTATACCTAACACTGAGCAATCCATTCTTTAATCCACATTAGGCTTACCCATACTACTGGAGATGCCCTGACTCAGAATTCTTTCCTGAACCCGTGAGGCCAGGGTTTGGCCAGATTCACCCGTCAGATTGTCAAATCTCGATCCCAAGTTAATCCTCCGACAGCGTACTGGTACTTAGTCTGTTTTACTCAGACCTTTGTTTATAGCCGATAACTATTTTCTTGTGCTATTTTATTAGCGATGGTCCCTTCCTGTGATGCTTTATTAAAAAAAATAATGTTAAACTTGTTGCTCAACTTATTGGTGAATCAGTTACAAACTCCTGGTGATAATGAACTAAAGTAAAGTCGTTGACCTTTATAGCCCTCTATGGATGACATTGAACACAGCTTGTGATAATCTCACAACTGTTGTTATTGATTTTTGCGTGAAGGCAGTCAGCGGATTTTTTTCGTACAGCCGAGAGCAGCACAGGAAGGAGCCATCGCTAATGAAGGCACAATAAGGGTTACCGTCTCTAAACAAAGGTCTGAATAGAACTGACTACAAATTCCAATACAGTGACAGAGATTAACTTGAAGGATCAAGAACTGACAGTTAGAAGGGTAAAAACCTGGCTTCCCTTAATCCGGGTCAGGGCATCTCCAGTTATTTTTCCTCCGCCTACCCCGTCCACCTTCCTCGCCAGAAGTTATTCTTCTCCTTTTCGTCTTTACAACTTCAACCTTTTCTCTGTTATTTGTCTTCAGCATTCCCACCTTCCTACATTCCAACGTTGGTTTCCAGGGACACTCCAGTTCTCTTTCAAACCTACAGTACACATAATGCTACCCTCATTTTCACATGTTAAAAGCTTTGGCTATGCTCTCCTCCAATTGCCATACATAATAATTACTCCCAAATACTTATCAACCACGTAATTCTTCCGCCTTCTATGTTCGTATACATTGCCCCTATTTCTTGATTCTCAACCTTTAAAAACTTATTATTGTTTACATCTGCTCTTAACTTTCTCCACTTGTTAACACTTTCAAACTTCTGACTTAGTGTTTACAGTTTCTATACTATCTACAATAACAAGTGTATAATTGCTAAACATCAACAACTCCAAACTCTATTCATAAAACCTTTTCTTAGCTCATTGACTTCGCTTCTACATTTGCTGGCCTTCTCTGTCTCCTGCATCTCACCATCGAATAAAAGTATTAACCAGACATGGAGGCACAACACGTCCTTATTTTAGACCGACTTTTACACCCAACCAGTACCTCTCCTGATAACATATTCTAACAATAGAAAATGTTGTTCTCAACAAACCATCCTTTTTACTATGTAACATCCGTATACATTCATTCATAATTCTTCAAGTTCATACATGCCATATACTGTACTGTTTTTGCACCATTCTCTAAAATTACTACGGGCTGCAGTATTGCAAGATCCCGTGTCTGGCTACAGGAGCCAGACATTCTAAGAGCAAGCAAGCAAGCTCTAAAACTCTGCAATAAAGAAATAGATCCAAGCACCCTCTTCCTTGTATAAAACTAAACATCTCTTCCCATATCAGAGCCTCTGTTACCTGTATTACTTTCTCAGTTTAAACCCTATTGTACAACTCCACTGGTATACAAAGTAGCATGAAGAATCTTTAATGACTAAAGTCTCCTCTATCACCTCACTTTTATACAAATCTAAAAGTTTCCCATAATCCTTTTCTGGATTATTCTCTCTTCTAGAGGTATCTTACACACCCAGGTCAGTTACAGCATAACACTTTCACGACTGTATCGTAAGTCCCTCGTTTGTATTCCAATTAAATTCTTGGGTTTTTTCCATTCTTTCATAGTCTCAAACTAATAGGCTAATAATCCCTTCTACATCCGTGACATTCTGATCTGTTTGTCTTCTCTCTTCCATATTCAACAAATATTGAAAATATTCTCAACACGGAGACTAGCCTATCTTCATTCAATGTTTCTACACTTGTACCTTCCATCCTGCTCTCAATATCTATAGTAATTTTTTTAGGTTTTTCATTATTAAAATTTAACATAAATGATACTACTAATAATGATATTTATCACTATTACCATTATCATCATTATCTCCTTGATAAGTACAAACACTGCATTCAACCTCTTTAAGAAACAGCCTATGTAAGAATTACGATGAAATTTTGTATCAAGCTTTTCTATTCTTCATCTAATTTCTCGTCGAATTTCACATGGAAATTGATGACTATCTAATACTTCTTTAAATACGTAAACATATTAAATTCAGTTGAAATATCTCAACAAATCCTCAGTAATTTCAAATTGTGCAATGGAAAAAAAAAAAAAAACTGTAATTGTATTCGGAAATTCTCCGTAAAAATATGCTGTTCTCAGCCGTATTTCAGTAAAATACAAGGGGTCTGTAATTTTACCCTACTTTCTTAAAATCTTGTACGGACATGTAACCGTAATATCACTCCTTTACGTCAATATATCCGTTTTTAAAACGGTAAATATTTGGCAACATTTATGTCATTTTACCGTTTTTAATGCAAATTTTTAATTGTACGGCAACTACATCATTGAAGGCCAAAAATCAATTAAAAACATTAACATTTCATGATATTTCAAGTACAAAAGATAATAAGCGCATTGCTTAAGAAAAATAAGAGGGTAAAAGTTATGTCAGGGGAAACAAAGCTGAAAGAATTGACAAAGCTGAATGAAAATGACAAAGCTAAAAGAAAATGACAAAGCTGATGGAGAATGACAAAATGAAAGATAATGACAAAGCTGAAAGAATTGACAACGCTGAAAGAATTGACAAAGCTGATAGAAAATGACAAAGATTAAATAAAGATGACAAAGCTGAAAGAAAATGACAAATCTGAAAAAATTGACAAAGCTGGAAGAAAATAAAAAAGCTGAAAGAAAATGGCCAAGATGAAAGAAAATGACAAAGCTGAAAGAAAAGGATAAAGCTGAAAGAAAATGACAAAGCTGAAAGAAAATAACAAAACTGAAAAAATGACAGGAAAGAAAAGGACAAAGCTGGAAAAAAATGATAAAGCTGAAAGAAAATGACAAAACTGAAAGAATTGACAAAGCTGAAAGAAAATGACAAAGATGAAAAAAAATTGACAAAGCTGAAAGAAAATGACAAAGCTAAAAAAAAGTGACATAGTTTGGCAGTTAAAGGAAATGACCGTATAATCTTAAGAGGAATAACGACTTTCAATGAGTAAATGAGGAAAGAAGTGGTTTGTAGAGTTACTCTTATTATCATTATTATTATTATTATTATTATTATTATTATCATTATTTGCTAAACAACAACCCTAGTTGGAAAAGCAGGATGCTATAAGCCCAATGTCTCCAACAGGGAAAAATAGCCCAGCGAGGAAAGGAAATAAGGGAAATAAACTACAAGAGAAGTAACGAACAAT
Organism: Palaemon carinicauda; assembly: GCF_036898095.1. NCBI lineage: Eukaryota > Metazoa > Arthropoda > Malacostraca > Decapoda > Palaemonidae > Palaemon > Palaemon carinicauda. Next base: position 127,028,088 of record NC_090734.1, read on the forward strand.
TAAAATATCGTATCAGAAGAGCAGTAACAAAATTGAAATACATCTTTCATAAATAAACTATAAAAAGAGACATGTCAGCCTGTTCAACATAAAAAACATTCGCTGCAAGTTTGAACTTTTGAAGTCCCACCGATTCAACTACCCGATTAGGGCGATCAATCCACAACTTGGTCATAGCTGGAATAAGGCTTCTAGAATACTGGGGCATCCATTGAATGAAGTCATCGGATCAACTAGTATTAAAAGGGTGAACATGACTCATGATTTTTTTCCCTCTTCCCATCTTCAATAAAAATGGTCTAGCCAGACCAAGACCAATTTTGGTGGCAATCAAATTCAACACAACATTTCACCGCGCTCGAAAGATTTTGACTGAATCTCATTTCATTAATAGTTACGTTCGCAAAAGGCCATTGCTTTCGGAAGACTGATCTCGTTCAAAGCAGGGGTCGTAATTGATAGGAATGTTAAATGAATTACGAGATTTGTGCAATAGTTCCGATTGCCACTTTAGTGAGATTGTTCTTGCGCAAAGATGAAATCATTCTTGTTGTTCACAACCCATGAAGTATCTCTTATAATCATGAACTTCTGGACAGTATATCGTCTCATGTTGTTTTGTCTCTTTAGTTACAGAATAATGTTTAATGGCGAAATAAAAGCAAGGTTAAATAACCTGTATAGGGATATGAAAATCTAAATATAATGATATATCTAACTAGACTCTGTTCATTATTCGTGTGCGCGGACAGCCAGATGTTTTCGATGACGTCACTGGCCAGTGCACATGGAAGAAGGACTGCATATGGTGAATGCAGTATCCCTTCCATGGTTCCCCTTCCCCCCCCCTCTCTCTCTCTCTCTCTCTCTCTCTCTCTCTATGTATAGTTATGGTTATCGTAAACATAAACTATTGCCTTAAATCTTTCATCTTGAAATGTAACACAGACAAATAATGACTATATATATATATATATATATATACATATATATAAAAATATACATACACACACACACACACACACACATATATATATATATATATATATATATATATATATATATATATATATATATATATACATTAGATGGCGACAAAATATGCTCAGAAGTAAGATAATGACGATAAAAATAAAAAATCTAACCTTAACTTATAAGTTTCTTAAGTCTTTTATTTTCATGCAAGTTTTCGAAAATGAAATTAAATATTCAAAATCTGTACATTTTGGCAATGGGATCTTCCCTTAACCATTCATATCTCTCATAAACTGTAATTACTGTACGTGTTGAAAGTTACAAAAGCCACTGGGTAAATTCATATGAAAATCTGCAATGATTTATTTCCTAAAAAACAAATAGATTAAACAAAAAACAAAAAATCTGGACTTTAATTTTTTCCTTTTATTTTTCCAGAATATCTTTTGTTGTAATTACAAACTTGTCTTGAATAGCTGTGTCTGTCTTGGTTACTCCCATATTGAAATCAACATTGTTATTCAAAATGTTTATATATATATATATATATATGTATATATGTATATATATATATATATATACATATGCTTATATACATGAATATATATATATATATATATATATATAAATGCTTATATACATGAATATATATATATATATATATATATATGTAAAATACTTCAACAGGTATTCTCATATTTGGCATTTTATATTCTAAAAGTCTTGGAGTTATACGAAAATTATTTTCCTCTTTAAGCTGCAATAGTTCTTCCAATATCCGTCGCTTTATTACCACACTTATCGACTTTCTTTCATTAATATGC
>NC_090734.1:127034886-127044886 GCF_036898095.1 Palaemon carinicauda
AATACGCCTTCATAAAAAGTCTGGTATTGATAGGAAAGCCGAAAGCGTAATGGGTATATTATTATTATTATTATCATTATTATTATTATTATTATTAGTAGTAGTAGTAGTAGTAGTAGTAGTAGTATCATCATCATCATCATCATCATGATCATTACTATTATTATTATTATTATTATTATTATTATCATTATTATTATTACTAATAAACTACAACACTAGATGTAAAAGTGGATGCTATAAGCCAAGGGCTCCAACAGGGAAAAATAGCCTAGCGAGGAAAGGAAATAAATAAATTATAAAAGTAATGAAAAATTAAAATAACATATTTCAAAAACTGACAATATTGAAATATATCTTTCGTACAAAAACTATAAAAATACTTATTTCAGCCTGTTCAACGTAAAAAGATTCGCTGCAAGTTTGAACTTTGAAGTTCATCCGATTCAACTACCTGCTTATGAAGACCATAACACAACTTAGTCCCAGCTTGAATAAAACTTATGGAGACTGTAGTATCGAGTTTTATGATGGAAAAGGCATGACTATTAGAACTAATGGCCACGTCTGACTTATCTGGTGACATTCAAAGCCTTCCAGAGTCGGCAACGGTAGAATAGGAGCCATATCAGTGAGTGAATGCAAACACGCAAGTCACCTTTAGCCTCATCTCTCCCTCCGTTTTGTACGGCGGAATTTTCACAAATCATCGACATCGTCTCTGATAATCACCTTCGGGGCATTCCTGTGGCCTCTGCATCGGAGATTTCGCGCAATCTTCAGATTTATGGCCAAACCACCGCTATTATGCTGAACTACTGGAGATTTGCAGCGATACGAGAGAGAAAAGAATTGCTTGTGGGAATCGCTCATAACAGCGATTATCGTTAGATGGAGCGATGATGACACTTGGGTTTGAGATATCCAAAGGTGATTTCAATGCGCTTCAAGTAGTTATCTGTCGTATTCACTGGCATTTTTGTTGCAAGAATTCTTATTCGTTTCTTTCTTTGTTGCTAAAGCATACATAGAAGATTATTCTTGAAGGTCTGATAGTTTCCGTCTGTTATTCAGACTTGTAAGTTTCAATACTGGTTTTATAATTCGGGGGTTAAATGTTTTCTGAAGGTTTTTCAAAAATGATTTTTTTTTTCAAACGCGATGAGACGAGTGATATTTAGCATCGTGAAGAGTTGTTTTTCGAGATGTAGAAATGAACACCATTTGGTAATGAATGATAATATTTTATATAAAACTCAAGTATATGTTTTTCTAAAATACATTTATCTGGCAACATAATCTTGAGGGAATTGGTAATAAAAACATGTATAGCTTAAGCATATCTTCAAAATTTTTATCTGGTTTATACTGTTTTTTTTTTTTATAATGCTGACACGGGTTCTTTTTAACGACGTTTTCCTTGCATATTATTATTATTATTATTATATTATCATTACTATATATATATATATATATATATATGATCGAAATAATGAACGGGATGTGCTTAATACATAATAGAGAGACGGAGTTAAAAAAGGAGGGAAATAAATAGAAAAAAATAGAAAAAGAAAAATATAATAAGAAAGAGAAAATCCTGAAAGGAAGGCTGCGAGGAGTGACAGGAAACAGCAGATTAGGAATAAGGGAAGGAAAGAGAAGGGAAAGCAGGGAGGGAAGGGAGACAGAAGAATAAAGAACAAAATAAAACTTAAACATTGTAAGAGACCTTCAGAGAAAAGATAACCACTCTTTTATTCCTTTAAGACCAGACGCCGATGGGAGGGGCAACTTTGTGTTGTAATCTATCCCACGGCCCATGGAAAGGGGGGAAATGGGATGGAAGGATTGAAAGGGTGAGACTCGAGAAAACTGAATAAAAATATTTGTGAATTCATAGTACATCTAATGTAACACCTGTCAGGCCACTCACTCTCACTTTTCCTACCTTCTCTTATTTCCGTCTTTTATCTGATAATTTTATATCCTAATTATATATTTTTTCGCCTTTTTCATTTTCTTAGTGTCTTCTTCTTTCTATCTTCTATCTAATAATTCTATATCTTTCTTATATCCCCTTTCGCTTTTTTCATTTCCTTATTTTCTCATTTCCATCTTCGACTTAATAATCTTGATTATTTTCATGTATTCTCTTTCGTTGTCTATTTTTTCTCATTTCCCTCTTCGATTTTATATATTTACTGTAACCTCTTTTGTTTTTGCCATTTCCTTATTTTCTACCTATTTCCAAGTTCGACTTCAAAATCATGATTATCTCCAAATATTTTCTTTCGTTGTCTATTCTTTTTATTCTTATTTTCCTCTTCGACCTAATAAATTTATGTAATTCCCGTAACCTCTTTCGGTCTTTCCATTTCCTTATTTTCTTCTTATTTCCCTCCTCGATTTCATAATCATGATTATCTTCTTATATTCTCTTTTGTTGTCTATTTTTTTCTCATTTCCCTGTTCGACTTAACAATTTCATATCATTCCTATGACTTCTCTCGGTGTTTCCATTTCCCAATTTTCTTCTCATTTCCATCTTCGTCTTAATAATCATGATCATCTTATATTCTCCTTCATTGTTCATTATCCCCTTCCATTCTTATTTCATCTTTGGCTTTATATTTCTTATTTTCTATCTCATTTTCCTCCCCCAGCCAGGCGTACATTTCAAGAGAGCGGATGTACCAAGATTGGTAGGGTAGGAGAGAGGTTAAACTCTGACAGTGACAGGGTGTTGTTAAAGGGGGGGGGGGGGGTTACTGGGGATAGGATGGAGGGAAGTTGGGGCAGGGGTATATGGAGGGTCACAGTTCCCCCACACCCGAGACTTGTCTGTGGCTTTTGGGTAGATTTACAAGAAGGGACGTAGGAAAGGAGGGTGGTTTCAGGGTGCATAAAAGAGGACATGAACACAGAGAGAGAGAGAGAGAGAGAGAGAGAGAGAGAGAGAGAGACTCGTAGGCAAGCAAAGACAAAAATAAACACAAGTAAAAGGATTGCAGTAAGCAGTGCTCGTTTAAAATATTTTTATCTCCTTTAAAAGATTTTTTTTTTCTCATTTTCATTATAACAAAGGTTAACATTAATGTCTACTTTCCCATTGTTATCCCTAAATTAAGGGGTCGGTTGCCTGATGCGAACTCTCCAATGCCTTCTACCAAAGCCATCCTCTTCCATCATACCTCTCTAACATTAATGAGTTTATCAATGAAGTTACAGTAGTAGTATTTGTAAAAGTAGTTGTAGTAGAAGCCGTAGTAATAGAACTATTTTCTCCAAAAGAATAATGATCTCTCACGCACACGTAACTCATAATAACAAAAAAATCATATCACTGATGATGATAATCATTATTTCAATGTGATACAATAAGCCAGAAACATAAAAAATAAAAACATTTTTTTTTCTTATCTAATAATGACCGCAGCTGAGCGCGACGTGTTCTATACAAGACAACTTTCGCTCGTCCGGTCACTCCTGTGGCTGATTTAAGCAGAAATAGGACACGGCTTCGGGTTACAATATCCCAAGGTATCCCACCTGTCCACTTTTGGGTCCTTTATCCTGTGATGTGGTCCATTTTTCTTTCTCGCTCTCGTTATTTTTTTTTGTGGTGAGAATATTCGTCTTTCTGTCTTTAACTTGTGTAAAAAATAAAATTTCAGCTTGTTTTTTTTTTTTTTTTTTTTTTTTTTTTTTTTGTGGTAATCAAACAGATCAGCTATTATAGTTCTTGATTAAATCTTTCAAGTTTCTACAAATTGTAAATGTATCATTTTCTTATTTACTGTAACTATCTATTTCATAGACTTCTTTAATACAGCTCCCGTGAAAAAAATATTAAAAAAGATTTTAAAAGATTTTTCAAATGCAGCAAAGAAAAAAACCTAACAAAGAAACCAAAAGCAGTAAGGAACCAGTTTTAAACGACCCAAACACCCGAAAAAAAAAAAACTCCTGAAAGGTCAAATGGAAAAGCCTTTAGGAGTTTAGGGAGTTTATCGATAATATTGGAACGTCAGTAAATTCGGAGGTTTATTCTTTTTTTTATCTTCTGATAAGTCATGACCAGAAAAAAAAAATCTTTTTCTCAGAGGCTATTCCACTCCTCTTCCTCCTCGACTTCTTCTTCTTCTTCTTCTTCTTCTTCTTCTCCTTCTTCTTCTGCCACTGCACAGGTGAAAGTTTGAAGGGCAAAGAAAGCCATTTGCGCGCCAAACGAGAAGCTCTCACGGGTCCACTTCATTTTTCGTGGGTTGTTCTTTCATGTGCCGGTCTCGTTACCATTCCGTAAGCATCATACAACCAGCCTCGGGTGTCGGTTGCCTTCGGTGAGGCAAGTGTTCGGAGTAACTGCATAAACGGAACCACCCCCTCCCAAAAAAGGGAAAACAATACCCCGTTGATTCTCGTGTAAGCGTCTTTGAGCAACGGCTTTCGAATGAAAAGCCGTAAAGAACAACATCATTTCCTTGTAGCGAACCTATTACTTACTTAACTTAAAGGGCTGTTTTTCTAGTCCTATACTGTAAGGGGGTGGGGGGACTATTCTCTCTACTGGACCTTTCATGATTTATTTCTTCGTTTACTTAATTTAAGGGCTGCTTTTCTGGTCCTATACTGCAGGGGGGGGGACTATTTCTTCTACAGGACCTTTCATAATTCCTTTTATCGTATATATTCCAACGCAATCAGCATTCCACACCGCATATTTCTCGTTTATTGTCAAATCCACATTATCGAAGCATTTCAAAAACAAGAAAGTCTTTAGTTTCCTCTTGAAAGCAAATACTTCTTTCCTTTTGGGTTAACAAAGAGCGCCATCTCTTTCTCTCTCACTGCGTTAGCATGAGACCAGATCCCACATTATGAATTCACCTTTGAAAATACCCAATTATACGGCGTTGTCCGATCATAGTTTCTGCCAACAAGCCGTTGTCACACTTGGGGACGGTTTGGGAACAGGTGGTTGGCACGGTCAGCCAGGGCAGAGAGTTCCCACAACGTGAACGAGCCCGAAAGAAGAAGAAGAAGAAGAAGAAGAAGAAGAAGAAGAAGAAGAAGAAGAAGAAGAAGAAAGTCTTTCTCATATTGAAAGACGTCCATACGGAGTTTTAATTAACAGTTCGGACTCTTGGATGAGAACAGGTGTCAGAGGGCGTTCAAAGGTGTCTGAGTGGGTATTATTTTCTTCGAAATCTTGAAATGGGCATTCGATCAATATCATGATTGAAGGTAAATTATAAAGGGTATAATTATCCCATGAGAAATTTAATTAAAACATAGTGAAGGATATAAATGCTGCTACTAAAATATTTCTAATTATAGTTTATACGTATTTGTCAGTTTAGAACACAACGTTACTTTAAATTGCTGTATAAATTAGCAAATACAGCTTAAGATGATAGTGAAAATGAAAGTTATTGCCGTGAATATGATAATGGTTGAACAAGATTCAAGATACTTTCGGTTGGTCTGGTCTTATTTTTTCTCGTGGTTTTGAAACGTGAGATAACAGTTTCATTTTTAGAGGCTGATATCATCCAGCTCTGAGACGCGTCATTCTTGTTGAACCAGTTGTCTAATAGTCTGATACTACTACTACTACTACTACTACTACTACTACTACTACTACTACAGTACGTACAGTTACGGAGTATTTATAAGTATTTAGGGGAATGGCTGGGAGGAAGGACGCTGGTGACTGGCACAACACATGAACATACGCTACCAGGGTCTAAGCAATGTTAAGCAGGGCAGCCGATCGGGACTACGGTCTACCCTAAAGTCAAAGCAAAGTCCTTCAAAAAGAAGAAATGTGAAAAAAGCACGTTAATAGAAGAAGAAGAAGAAGAAGAAGAAGAAGAAGAATAGTAGCCTACACAGAGAAAGGAAGTAAAAGGGAGTAAATAAGAAAAGCCAAACATTGCCGTACGTGTCCAAGATATACGTAAACGCGAAGACAAGAGTAGAGTATGAAAATGACATTGGAAGTCAGAAAGAAAGTATTTGAAACAGTTGTTGTACCAACAATATTCCAAAATTTAGAGACAATGGGTGAAATAAGAGATAAAGATATATAATATCTGGAAATCCTACAATACAGAATAATAAGAATTATGTATAAACAACCATCAAGTACTCCAAATTGGAGCATCATAGCAGAAACAGGAATATGGCCGGTGTCTTGCAGAATAGTTTATAAGATAATGCTGTTTCATAATATAAATTGATGAAAAGAGTTTAATGAGAGAGATAATTGAAGAGCAATTGCAGAAACCTTATGGAAAGTGCTGGAGTACAAAATATAGAATTAAAATAGAAGGAATAAGAAATTGGGGAATAAAGAGATGAAAAAGTAATTACGATAAAAAATGCTGGCATAAATAGAGGAAACAATTGAAAGGGAAGAAAAAATCGAGGTTCATAGATGGAAATAGCTAGCAGCCTTATATTAGAAAAATGGATATGGATAATGTAATCTTAATAATGAAAGCAAGGTTAAACATACTCAAAATTAATGAAAATTTCGGTGGAAATACACAGATGATGTGTGTAACCTGTACAAAGAAGAGGAAGATAATACAGAACATTTATGTTTTGCCCTAAATTAGCAAAAAGATAATAAAGAACATTTATGCTTTCCCAAATTAACAAAAAGATAATACAGAACATTTATGCTTTGCCCAAATTAACAAAAAGATAATACAGAACATTTATGCTTTGCCCAAATTAACAAAAAGATAATACAGAACATTTATGCTTTGCCCAAATTAACAAAAAGATAATACAGAAAATTTATGCTTTGCCCAAATTAGCAAAAAGATAATACAGAACATTTATGCTTTGCCCAAATTAACAAACAGATAATACAGAACATTTATGCTTTCCCAAATTAACAAAAAGATAATACAGAACATTTATGCTTTGCCCAAATTAACAAAAAGATAATACAGAACATTTATGCTTTGCCCAAATTAACAAAAAGATAATACAGAACATTTATGCTTTGCCCAAATTAACAAAAAGATAATACAGAACATTTATGCTTTGCCCAAATTAGCAAAAAGATAATACAGAACATTTATGCTTTGCCCAAATTAACAAAAAGATAATACAGAACATTTATGCTTTGCCCAAATTAACAAAAAGATAATACAGAACATTTATGCTTTGCCCAAATTAACAAAAAGATAATACAGAACATTTATGCTTTGCCCAAATTAGCAAAAAGATAATACAGAACATTTATGCTTTGCCCAAATTAACAAAAAGATAATACAGAACATTTATGCTTTGCCCAAATTAACAAAAAGATAATACAGAACATTTATGCTTTGCCCAAATTAACAAAAAGATAATACAGAACATTTATGCTTTGCCCAAATTAACAAAAAGATAATACAGAACATTTATGCTTTGCCCAAATTAACAAAAAGATAATACAGAACATTTATGCTTTGCCCAAATTAGCAAAAAGATAATACAGAACATTTATGCTTTGCCCAAATTAACAAAAAGATAATACAGAACATTTATGCTTTGCCCAAATTAACAAAAAGATAATACAGAACATTTATGCTTTGCCCAAATTAACAAAAAGATAATACAGAACATTTATGCTTTGCCCAAATTAACAAACAGATAATACAGAACATTTATGCTTTCCCAAATTAACAAAAAGATAATACAGAACATTTATGCTTTGCCCAAATTAACAAACAGATAATACAGAACATTTATGCTTTGCCCAAATTAACAAAAAGATAATATAGAACATTTATGTTTTACCCAAAATTACCAAACTTAAGACAACAAGATATAGGGGTGGGTATGTTGCAAAACCCTAGCAGAGAGCTGGTGGTATTCTCAAATCGGGACATAAATCTAAAAGAAGAGTTTCAAAATACCACAATAGCTTGCCAAAACCGTTAACGAGGTATAATCCCAACTTATTTTAAAGTAAAACTTAAGATTTCATTAAGATTGTTATTTGTGGGTACAGGAATAAGTTCAAATGCCGTACTTAATTATAACCTAAGAAGTTTTGAACCTATTTAGTTGATAGAGTGCCCGCAAATGTGAGCAGTTAGAAACCAGGAACCAGTGCTACTATTATAGTAATTATTGCTGTTTTCATTGTGCTGGTTATGATGATGATGATGAGTATTATTATTATTATTATTATTATTATTATTATTACTATTATCATTATTACCGAAGAGGTTTATCAGTGTCACGAAAGCCATTTTTTTAGCGAGGCAGATGTGTACCGACTCGCAGCGGTGCCCTTTTAGTTCGGAAAAGTTTCCTGATCGCTGATTGGTTTGAATTATCTTGTCCAACCAATCAGCGATCAGGAAACTTTTCCAAGCTTTATAATATGGCACCGCTGCGAGTCGGTGCAAATCTGCCTTGCTAAAAAAATTGACTATAGTTCATCTCATCTGACTATCTTGTAATAAAATGGAATTATTTGAATTGCAATAAGTATGAATGAACTCCCCTTTCCTCAACTAATGACAAACTAACCTTTTATGAATTCAACTCAGAAAACCTAAAGGATACGCGAAAGAAGGAACAGACTATGGTGAAGTGAGGTCGAGTCTTTATCTCCTTCAAATCCTATTTGAAAGTATATGTCTATCAATTCATATTACTATTCGCTTGCATTATACAAATGAATAGATACTGTCCATAATGACGGTAAGAGAAGGACAGGACCGAGATTAAGGTACATCAAGGTGCATTCATTCTGCATACTTATATGGGGGACAGAGGCTGTTGAGACGTGTCTAAACATAGACTGCTTATAGACATTGACTGTAAATAGACGGACTAGACTCTTGTTACCACACGCAAAGAAAAGACAAGAAATTTAATTCACTTCTGTATTTGTTCAAATATATGTATTATCTAGTACTGTATATATTACTTTTTCAATACAATAAGTAAAATAAATTCACCTCAGCATTTGTTCATATATATATAAATATATATATATATATATATATATATATATATATACATATATATATATATATATATATATATATATCTGGTACTGTATATATTACTTTTTTCAATGCAAAAAGTACAACAAATTCACTTCAACATTTATTCAAATATACAGTATGTATTATCTGGTGCTGTATATACTACTTTTTTCAATACAATAAGTAAAATAAATTCACGTCAGCATTTGATCAAATATATGTATTATCTGGTATTGTATATATTACTTTTTTCAATACAATAAGTAAAATAAATTCACTTCAGCATTTGCTCATATATAAGTATTATCTGGTACCATATATATTACTTTTTTTTACAATACAATAAGTAAAATAAATTCAATTCATCATTTGTTCAAATATACGTATTATCTAGTACTGTATATATCACTTTTTCTAAATACAATAAGTAAAATAAATTCCCCAGTCAATGTTTAATCTAGATTCTCATTAAACTTAATGTCCAGTAATTACGAAGACATCTCGAGGCTAAACAAACAATCCATGGCATTTTCGTGTCCTTGGTTAAGGCACAGATAGGGAAACATCCGGTTCATTGAATGGAGAGAGAGAGAGAGAGAGAGAGGAGAGAGAGAGAGAGAGAGAGAGAGAGGAGAGAGAGAGAGAGAGAGAGAGATCCTATATGCAACGAAGCTTATAGAATTCAACTCCACAGGAGATGGCTATTTGATAGTTAAGGTAAATAATAACGTTCGTAAATGGTTAGGGGATTGCAAGAGCGAGAGAGAGAGAGAGAGAGAGAGAGAGAGAGAGAGAGAGAGAGAGAGAGAGAGAATAATCTCCTTTGTCAGGAGACATCTTTTATCTCCGTCTCTCTCTCTCTCTCTCTCTCTCTCTCTCTCTCTCTCTCTCTCGCTCTCTCCCAACCATCAGACAAATTGTCCCGTCTGGAAATAGTGTTTACGCCGTGTCTGAGTCTCTTAGCGCACCAAAGATGTTCCGGGAGACTCGGAGAA
>NC_090734.1:127047386-127049886 GCF_036898095.1 Palaemon carinicauda
GTAACGTGATTGCCAGCTGTACGATAATGCTTTGGCAAGATCGGAGAATTTTTCACGCATTAGAAATTCTCTAATTATTTCTCCAAGGGCAAAATAGTTCTGCAATAAGTATTGGGAATGAGTTATGCGTTTCCTCTTGATTGGTATCCATTGTTCTGAGTCGGGAGGGGCTTCTAAGATGAGATATGAAATTTAAAATATAAAATAAAAAATCTAAGGTGTTGTTATATAAATGTGAGGTATATAATATCTCCTCTATATAATAAAATATCTCTCTCTCTCTCTCTCTCTCTCTCTCTCTCTCTCTCTCTCTAGATATATATACTGTATATATATATATGTATATATATATATATATATACACATATATATGTATATACATAGATAAATATGTATATATATACACAAACACACACATATATATAAATATATATATATATATATATATATATATATATATATATATATATATATATATCCAGTCACACTGCCTTCCTGGTAAGATGTAGTTAGGAAAGGGGGAGAGGTTGGGATGGGTTGAATCTGTATCTGTGTGTGCATACATATCTCAATATTTAGCTGTCATGTTTGGCAGGTAGCGTACACTAGTATAGAATATAGAATGTAAAATATATAAGGCTTATCAAATATAGAACATGAAATATAAATTATAGAATATATAGAATATGAAAAATAAAAATAAGATTTTGATATAAAATTATAAAATAGGATGATCAACATTCCGATCCATCTATTGCCAGCTAATTAGAGTCAAACTTTAAGGCTTCAAATCCTTTATTTTGTCAGCACAAGGTCGTTGGATGCTCAGAACCTTTGAGACTCTCTTTATAAATTACAAAGATCTTTAGGAGGTATAATCTAATGTCCTTTTCTAACCCAGCCCCGAAGGCAATAGAATCAGGAAGAGAATTTCAAAGCATAACAGTAGAAGAAGAAGAAGAAGAAGAAGAAGAAGAAGAAGAAGAAGAAGAAGAAGAAGAAGAAAAGACGCAGATTTTGAGCATTATCCTAAAATAGCATATTTCAGGCAGAAAATATTACTGATCGCTTCAAAATCTGGTTGTAGTTTTCTTTTTACTTTTAAATAGCGAAATAAACGTTCTTCTACCATTACAGAAAGTTTATTGTATGTGTGGAAAATTTGTTAAACTCTTTATCAAAGTCCATATGCACTTCCTTAACGAGCAAAAGGGCGTTGAACTCCTGTTCGAACCAGCCCCGGGTTCCGCTTGCAGCTCTGAACTCTTATCCTATTACAGCAAGAGGAGAAGCAGATCATATTTGCAACGAGGCTTATAGAATTCAACTCCACAGGAGATGGCTATTTGATAGTTAGGGTAAATAACAGCTTCCATAAATGATTAGGGGATTGCAAGAGAGAGAGAGAGAGAGAGAGAGAGAGAGAGAGAGAGAGAGAGAGAGAGAGAGAGAGAGAGAGTTCTCGCTGACTTTCATTCACTGCTATTAACGAGCATGCACAAAAGATCGTCCATTCGTCATCGTGATTTCAACTCAGGGAAACCAATTTCCTATAGACCTATAACAAGGAGTAAACCTCACGTTTTCGAACTAATCTCATATACAGATTTCTCTGCTTTCCAACTCCAGATTTCCCGGTTTTCACTGACCAGTTTCTTATCGGCGCAGCAAGTCAAAATGAGGCCAAAGACTAAACTGTCCATTTTAGAATCAAACATATTCTTTTTCCCAGTTCAAAATCGACATCACGATCACACGCAATAATCTTTCACGATAATCGGCTGGTGGTCTTTCCGATAGCGCTTTCGCAGAGGTCGCAACTAACGGAGCGGGTAATTTAATCGACGCTTTGCTCGCCCTTTGGCTCCGCCTTACAGGCTCCCTTTGCCCCTTCGCCTTCGGGTTTACGACGTCGGCGAAACGGTGACGATGAGACTACCAGCTACGGTTCTTCTTCAGCCTCTCTTTACCTTAGCTGATGTGATATTGCTTCTTTTCCTGCTGCTGTTCATGTTTCTGTTTCTATCATTGTTTCAGTAGATACTGCTGCTCATACTTCTGATTCTTTTGGAGATGTTGTTTCAGTAAATACTGCTGCCATGTTTCTGTTTTTATTGGTGCTGCTGTTTCTGTAGATATTGCTGCTCATGTTTCTGTTTCTTTTGGAGATGTTGTTTCGGTAAATATTGGTGCTCATGTTTCTGTTTCTATTGGCGATGTTGTTTAAGTAGATACTGCTGCTCATGGTTCTGTTTCTTTTGGAGATGTTGTTTTAGTAAATACTGCTCCTCATGTTTCTGTTTCTTTTGGAGATGTTGTTTCAGTAAATACTGCTGCTTATGTTTCTGTTTTTATTGGTGCTGCTGTTCCTGTAGATACTGCTACTCATGTTTTATATTTTTATTGCTGATGTCGTTTCAGTAAATACTGCTGCTCATGTTTCTGTTTCTATTGGCGATGTTGTCTCAGTAGATACTGCTGCTCATATTTCTGTTTTTTT
>NC_090734.1:127054886-127057386 GCF_036898095.1 Palaemon carinicauda
ACATATGCCGGTTTTACCTTTACCAGGTAATTAAAATTTTAATGACATTTTCATTCAAGCGAGAGAAATGTACATTGACCCGTCAAATTAAGTCTTGATAAGTACGGAAATGATACACGTCTCAAGAAGTCAGTTTCAAAATGAACTCTTGATAAGTGCGGAAATGAAACACGTCTCAAGAAGTCAGTTTCAAAATGAACTCTTGATAAGTGCGGAAATGAAACACGTCTCAAGAAGTCAGTTTCAAAATGAACTCTTGATAAGTGCGGAAATGAAACACGTCTCAAGAAGTCAGTTTCAAAATGAACTCTTGATAAGTGCGGAAATGAAACACGTCTCAAGAAGTCAGTTTCAAAATGAACTCTTGATAAGTGCGGAAATGAAACACGTCTCAAGAAGTCAGTTTCAAAATGAACTCTTGATAAGTACGGAAATGAAACACGTCTCAAGAAGTCAGTTTCAAAATCACTTCTTGATAAGTACGGAAATGAAACACGTCTCAAGAAGTCAGTTTCAAAATCACTTCTTGATAAGTACGGAAATGAAACACGTCTCAAGAAGTCAGTTTCAAAATCACTTCTTGATAAGTGCGGAAATGAAACACGTCTCAAGAAGTCAGTTTCAAAATCACTTCTTGATAAGTGCGGAAATGAAACACGTCTCAAGAAGTCAGTTTCAAAATGAACTCTTGATAAGTGCGGAAATGAAACACGTCTCAAGAAGTCAGTTTCAAAATGAACTCTTGATAAGTGCGGAAATGAAACACGTCTCAAGAAGTCAGTTTCAAAATGAACTCTTGATAAGTACGGAAATGAAACACGTCTCAAGAAGTCAGTTTCAAAATCACTTCTTGATAAGTACGGAAATGAAATACATTTCAAGAAGTCAGTTTCAAAATGAACTCTTGATAAGTGCGGAAGTGAAACACGTCTCAAGAAGTCAGTTTCAAAATGAACTCTTGATAAGTACGGAAATGAAACACGTCTCAAGAAGTCAGTTTCAAAATGAACTCTTGATAACTGCGGAAATGAAACACGTCTCAAGAAGTCAGTTTCAAAATGAACTCTTGATAACTGCGGAAATGAAACACGTCTCAAGAAGTCAGTTTCAAAATGAACTCTTGATAACTGCGGAAATGAAACACGTCTCAAGAAGTCAGTTTCAAAATGAACTCTTGATAACTGCGGAAATGAAACACGTCTCAAGAAGTCAGTTTCAAAATGAACTCTTGATAACTGCGGAAATGAAACACGTCTCAAGAAGTCAGTTTCAAAATGAACTCTTGATAAGTGCGGAAATGAAACACGTCTCAAGAAGTCAGTTTCAAAATGAACTCTTGATAAGTGCGGAAATGAAATACGTCTCAAGAAGTCAGTTTCAAAATGAACTCTTGATAAGTACGGAAGTGAAACACGTCTCAAGAAGTCAGTTTCAAAATGAACTCTTGATAAGTACGGAAATGAAACACGTCTCAAGAAGTCAGTTTCAAAATGAACTCTTGATAAGTACGGAAATGAAACACGTCTCAAGAAGTCAGTTTCAAAATGAACTCTTGATAACTGCGGAAATGAAACACGTCTCAAGAAGTCAGTTTCAAAATGAACTCTTGATAACTGCGGAAATGAAACACGTCTCAAGAAGTCAGTTTCAAAATGAACTCTTGATAAGTGCGGAAATGAAACACGTCTCAAGAAGTCAGTTTCAAAATCACTTCTTGATAAGTACGGAAGTGAAACACGTCTCAAGAAGTCAGTTTCAAAATGAACTCTTGATAAGTGCGGAAATGAAACACGTCTCAAGAAGTCAGTTTCAAAATGAACTCTTGATAAGTACGGAAATGAAACACGTCTCAAGAAGTCAGTTTCAAAATGAACTCTTGATAAGTACGGAAATGAAACACGTCTCAAGAAGTCAGTTTCAAAATCACTTCTTGATAAGTACGGAAGTGAAACACGTCTCAAGAAGTCAGTTTCAAAATGAACTCTTGATAAGTGCGGAAATGAAACACTTCTCAAGAAGTCAGTTTCAAAATGAACTCTTGATAAGTGCGGAAATGAAACACGTCTCAAGAAGTCAGTTTCAAAATGAACTCTTGATAAGTGCGGAAATGAAACACGTCTCAAGAAGTCAGTTTCAAAATGAACTCTTGATAAGTGCGGAAATGAAACACGTCTCAAGAAGTCAGTTTCAAAATGAACTCTTGATAACTACGGAAATGAAACACGTCTCAAGAAGTCAGTTTCAAAATCACCTCTTGATAACTACGGAAATGAAACACGTCTCAAGAAGTCAGTTTCAAAATCACCTCTTGATAACTACGGAAATGAAACACGTCTCAAGAAGTCAGTTTCAAAATCACCTCTTGATAACTACGGAAATGAAACACGTCTCAAGAAGTCAGTTTCAAAATCACCTCTTGATAACTACGGAAATGAAATAAGCTTCACAGCCAGTTTCAGTAGTTCGGTCGGTATGACATATATATGCATGACTATTTTTT
>NC_090734.1:127067386-127072386 GCF_036898095.1 Palaemon carinicauda
AAAATAAGCAGAGGTATTCCAATTCAAGAATGACACCTAATCAATGGTTTTTTTTTTGCTCACGAAATATCACACCTCAAATATTAATGGAAACTTATTAATATTTAATATAATTTATGAAATCTGAATGGCAAATGGCAATTCAGCTCTAAGATGCCAATTGGGGAAACCTCAAAATAATGACAACCTTCGTGGCAAGTCAATCACGGCAATAAGTCCGATGGTTCCCGCGTTGTCATTACGAATTCAGGATAGAAGGAGCCCAATTAAAAACCGAAAGGATTCCATGAATATACAGGAGCCATTAGATATCCAATGCCGGTTTGCTTGGTTATGACTTTGTAGATAAGGACATGACAGGTTGTTTTCCTCATTTTTTGCTTTTTGTTTTTTCTCTCTCTCTTTGTTTATTTTTGTCTCTTGTTTTTATATTTTTTCGATTTACAGTACAGCTTCTTGGCTTATTTTCTCTTTCTCACGTTTCATTTTCATGCTTTTGTAGTTTTGCCTTTTACTCCCATTTCATGCGTATTTCTTTTTTTATATTCAAACCATATCTCCATATTTTTCTAATCCTTGTAACATTTCAATCAATTTTGATATTTCAGTTAAATATCAAAATTACTCCTTAGCCTGAAATTATAACGAATTTCTTTGAGTGGCGAGGACTCTAATTTCAGTCCGGTAATTCACTGTACTTCACTCGAATGGGGTATCAGTCACATTTTCCCCCTTTTCTTTGATACCTGGTTCATCTCAAGTCCTCTTCTCAGATTTAACCAATTTCTATATGGGTTCTTCTCAATTGCAAAATATAAATACCACACGCTGCTTAGTAGATTTGAGGATATATACTTATATGCTCTAATCCAGTGGTTCCCAACCTGGGGGAAATTTCCCCCTGGGGGGAAATATGAAGCTTCAGGGGGGAAATAATTACACTACCTACTAACTAAAACAAGCGGAAAATGTACTTATAGTACGTGCGGCAATTTGTTGTTAGCCATTCAATTGTGATATGATCATATCAGTTCTCACTGACATGATATTCAAGTGGAGAATTAGAGTATCATGCCCATTTCTGAGGCAGGCGAGTGGGCATGAGGGCTGGGCGGGGTATGAAGGGGAAAATCTGGATGGATGAACTGGGGGGAAATGACAGAAAAAATGTTGGGAACCACTGCTCTAATCTCTTTCGGGCTTATTAAGTTATTTAATTTTCAGCCATAGAAACTTAATCATTCTGTAATACATAAGTAAAGAAAGTAATGCGGTGTTTTTCCCTTTTAGTACAGTTCAATTAATTTCCTGCTAATCTTCTTACGCAGTGTATTTGTCAGCAGGTTTACCAGCTGAATCATCAAGTCATTGATTGGCCCTCCCTGGTCCTAGATTGGGTGTAGAGGGGGCTTGAACGCTGATCATATAGATATACATGGTCAGTTTCAAGGGCAATGTCCTGCTAGGACATTGTCACTGTCCCTTGCCTCTGTCATCCATGAGCGGCCTTTAAACATTTATAGTATGGAATTAATGGTCTTTTATTGGATAAAATAAGCAGAGGTATTCCAATTCAAGAATGACACCTAATCAATGGTTTTTTTGCTCACGAAATATCACACCTCAAATATTAATGGCAACTTAATAGTGAAAATTTATCAATATTTGATATAATTTATAGAATTTGAATGGCAAATGGCAATTCAGCTCTAAGATGCCAATTGGGCAAACCTCAAATGTAATGACAACCTTCATGGCAACTCAATCACGGCAATAAGTCTGATGGTTCTATCGTTGCCATTAAGAATTCAGGATAGAAGGAGCCCAATTAAGAACCGAAAGGATTCCATGAATATACAGGAGCCATTAGATATTCAAGGCCGGTTTGCTTGGTAAGGACTTTGTAGATAAGGACATGACAGGATGTTTTCTCCTCATTTTTTGCTTAATGTTTTTTTTTCTCATTTATTTTGCTTATTTTTGTCTCTCATTTGTATGTATTGTTTTCTTTTCAATTTACAGTACAGCTTCTTAGTTTATTTTCTCTCATGTTTCTTTCTCATGCTTTTGTAGTTTTGCTTTTACACCCATTTTATACGTATTTTCTTTTTATATTCAAAACATCTCCATAGTTTTCTAATCATTGTAAAATTTCAATCATTTATATATTTCATTCAAATATCAAAATTACTCTTTAGCCTGAAATTATAACGAATTTCTTTGAGTGGCGAAGACCCTCTAATATCACATACATACATATACCAAAGGCACTTCCCCCAATTTTGGGGGGTAGCCGACATCAACAAGAAACAAAACAAAAAAGGGGACCTCTACTCTCTACGTTCCTCCAGCCTAACCAGGGACTCAGCCGAGTTCAGCTGGTACTGCTAGGGTGCCACAGCCCAACCTCCCACATTTCCACCACAGATGAAGCTTCATACTGCTGAGTCCCCTACTGCTGCTACCTCCGCGGTCATCTAAGGCACCGGAGGAAGCAGCAGGGCCTACCGGAACTGCGTCACAATCGCTCGCCATTCATTCCTATTTCTAGCACGCTCTCTTGCCTCTCTCACATCTATCCTCCTATCACCCAGAGCTTTCTTCACACCATCCATCCACCCAAACCTTGGCCTTCCTCTTGTACTTCTCCCATCAACTCTTGCATTCATCACCTTCTTTAGCAGACAGCCATTTTCCATTCTCTCAACATGGCCAAACCACCTCAACACATTCATATCCACTCTAGCCGCTAACTCATTTCTTACACCCGTTCTCACCTTCACCACTTCGTTCCTAACCCTATCAACTCGAGATACACCAGCCATACTCCTCAGACACTTCATCTCAAACACATTCAATTTCTGTCTCTCCATCACTTTCATTCCCCACAACTCCGATCCATACATCACAGTTGGTACAATCACTTTCTCATATAGAACTCTCTTTACATTCATGCCCAACCCTCTATTTTTTACTACTCCCTTAACTGCCCCCAACACTTTGCAACCTTCATTGACTCTCTGACGTACATCTGCTTCCACTCCACCATTTGCTGCAACAACAGACCCCAAGTACTTAAACTGATCCACCTCCTCAAGTAACTCTCCATTCAACATGACATTCAACCTTGCACCACCTTCCCTTCTCGTACATCTCATAACCTTACTCTTACCCACATTAACTCTCAACTTCCTTCTCTCACACACCCTTCCAAATTCTGTCACTAGTCGGTCAAGCTTCTCTTCTGTGTCTGCTACCAGTACAGTATCATCCGCAAACAACAACTGATTTACCTCCCATTCATGATCATTCTCGCCTACCAGTTTCAATCCTCGTCCAAGCACTCGAGCATTCACCTCTCTCACCACTCCATCAACATACAAGTTAAACAACCACGGCGACATCACACATCCCTGTCTCAGCCCCACTCTCACCGGAAACCAATCGCTCACTTCATTTCCTATTCTAACACATGCTTTACTACCTTTGTAGAAACTTTTCACTGCTTGCAACAACCTTCCACCAACTCCATATAACCTCATCACATTCCACATTGCTTCCCTATCAACTCTATCATATGCTTTCTCCAGATCCATAAACGCAACATACACCTCCTTACCTTTTGCTAAATATTTCTCGCATATCTGCCTAACTGTAAAAATCTGATTCATACAACTCCTACCTCTTCTAAAACCACCCTGTACTTCCAAGATTGCATTCTCTGTTTTATCCTTAATCCTATTAATCAGTACTCTACCATACACTTTTCCAATTCATGGTACCTCACTTAAATGGGGTATCATTGTCACAGTTTTCCCCTTTGGCACATGATTCACTTAAATTCTTCTTGGCTTTAACCTATTTCTATGTATTCATCTCAATTGCGAAATCTAAATACTTCACGCTGGTTAGTATCTTTGAGGGTATATACTTATACACTCTAATCTATTTTGTGCTTATTACTTATAAGTTATTTACTTATCAGCCACAGAAACCTAATCATTCTGTGGTACATAAGTAAAGAAAGTAATGCAGAGCAGCGGGTACATTTAGAAAGAGGAAGAAGAATGATTTCTCTTGTGTTTTCCATTTTAGTTCGGTTCAATTAATTCATTAACTTGCTTATATAACTTGCTAATCTTCTTATGGAGTTTATTTGTTAGCAGGATTACGCAAAAAGTTATTTGTGAATTCGTACGCAAATTTTCAAAAGGTGAACATTGTGATTAACAAGTGATATGATTTTGGGAGAGATAGGAATGGAACCTCTGGAGATTTGGGAACTTTTGGTTATTAGATTCCTCAGCCTTAACACTAATTTTGTTTTTAATATATATTTTGGATATTCCATATGTAGCAATTTGCTAGTAAATTACAAATAATAATAATAATAATAATAATAATAATACCTGTAAAAGGATGAGGCATGCAACTTTATTCATAAATACTTGATAATTATAATAAAGATAATTATAATAAAAAAAAAAGAAGTAGAAGAATACCAGTCCGTTTGTTCAATCAAAATAAACGTGTACAGAGATAAATAGAAAATTATTAATTGCATTGTTTTAACGAGTATACAATTTAATGAAACACGAAGCCATCAACATTGTTAACGAACACGCCATTAAAAATAATAAATTATCTTTTGTTTTGAATCAACTTTGAGGAGTAATGCCAGAAGCGCAAAATCATCGGAATCTTAGTTACTATTTAATCTATATTTCTACTGGAGTTGAAATTATTATCCATGATAAAAGAAGTTATAACTTATATCTTATCCCCCCCCCTCTCTCTCTCTCTCTCTCTCTCTCTCTCTCTCTCGCTTGTTTATTTCCTTACTGGTGTACGCAATCCGTCAAAAATGACGTATAAATATTTAGATAAATATGCACACACAAACACATACACTCAACCCTTCCCATCCTCTACTATTTTCCTGAATATAACCTGCTGGTTCGGCAATTTGCGGGAGAGTGTGGTTTCCGAGTGTATCTCTC
>NC_090734.1:127092386-127094886 GCF_036898095.1 Palaemon carinicauda
AGAGGAGAAATATTTTTTTTAATTAAATCTCCATTAGTGTTCAGTTCTAATGCAGACGTTTGTACGACATGAATAATTTCGTGATGCTGACGTTGAAATGTGCATCTGGATTCCTAAATGAGACTTTATAGAATACCTGGAATGAATTAGCTCAAAGCATTGCAATACAGATGGATAGTAAGATAGGTACAAAGATAGATAGAGTAATTAACTCTACCTCTTCTAAGGAATATAGATGGATATATAAATAGATGGAATCATTAACTACCACTCCCAAACAATGCAGAGGGATAGTTTGATAAATGAATAGAGATAGAATAACTAACTCTTGCACTTCCAAGTAATTCAGATTGGTAGATAGATAGATAGATGAAAATATATATAGAATATCTACCTCTAACACTTTCAATTAATACAGATAGATACTTAGATAGATAAATAGATAGATAAGAGTAACTACAGTAACTCTACCACATAGGTACATAGATAGATAGAATAACTAACTCTGCCATCCCAAGCACTTCAGATAGATAGATAGATAAAAGAATAGATAGAAAGGCTATCCAATAAATAACTTAACTAACTCAACAACTCACAAGCAATGCTAATGAATCTGTAGATAGATAGAATAACTAACTCTACTTCTTCCAAGCAATGTATATAGATAGATAGATAGACGAATAGACAGACAGGATACCCACCTCTCACTCCTAGGAGACGCAAAACCCAGTGAATGAAGGTCATTCATTGACAGCTTTTGTGATGATGCCGACTTATACAACCCACCTCCCTCCCCCTCTCTATCCCTGTCTCCCTTTATCACTCACTCCCTCCCCCTCCGAAACAGGTTGTAGTGTTGTCAGAGAATCGACTGCAGGAATTTCCTCCGTGTCTGCTGAGCTTGCAAGCCCTGCTGAGGCTGGATCTCTCCCGTAACCAGCTGCGCTGCCTCCCGGATTCTCTCGCTGCCCTGGGCAGGTAATTTTGGATTCTTCGCCTTTATTTGCAATTATGGTTAATAATCTTCTCTCTCGCTGTTTTGAGTCTTCTCTTTCATTCTCTCTTGTTTCCTCTTTTTTTTCCATTCTTTCTGTAGTTTTATCTTTTTTTTTCGTTTTTCTATTAACTTTATTTTTAAGCTTGTTTGTTTGGCTACAACAAAGGAACCTGGACTGTGCCTAAATTTGACATCTGAATACCCTTCTTTAGAATGCCGTTTTCTCTCTCTCTCTCTCTCTCTCTCTCTCTCTCTCTCTCTCTCTCTCTCTCTCTCTCTCTCTCTCTCTCTCTCCATCTGTACAATACATATACTGTATGTAAATATATTTATATAAATGTATGTACGTAGTATATATATATATATATATATATATATATATATATAAATTATATAAATATATATATAGACATATTTATATATATATATATATATATATATATATATATATATATATATATATGTGTGTGTGTGTGTGTTTGTGTGTGTGGGTGTGTGTGTAGAATGATGCTCTCTCTCTCTCTCTCTCTCTCTCTCTCTCTCTCTCTCTCTCTCTCTCTCTCTCTCTCTCTCTCTCTCTCTCTCTCTCTCTATATATATATATATATACATATATATATATGTATTTATATATATTTATATATTTATATATAAATATATATATATATATATATATATATATATATATATGTGTGTGTGTGTGTGTGAGAGTGTATGTATACTGTATATGCATATATATGTAGATAGAAATATATATATATATATATATATATATATATATATATATATATATATATATATATATATATATATATATATATATATTTGTGTGTGTGTGCGTGCGTGCATGTGTGCATATGTGTTATACCTCGTACAGATCCTGAAAACTTTATTTTAAAATCTATATAGCTTTCATTCTCATTTTAACTATAGTATTTCACGAATTAGATTTTACAGTATACATTAAAACAATAAATTGTTATTAAGATCAAAAGTTTAACTTTTTAATATTTCAAAGGAAATGAGGAACTTTGATGTAATTATTATTATGACAATCAATAGCGTTGTTGTTGTTGTTGTTGTTGTTCCTGTAACTAATAGATAAATGGATCAGAAGAACAGAATTCAAAGATTGAATGAAATTAGTAATGGAATGATAAACGAGAATAATAGATGAGGCTATTTGCCTTCCCGGAACCCACAGGGTACTACGCCCAAGTCTAACATTCGAAGTCTGACCTTTGAATACCCTGTTTGAAATTCTCTCTCTCTCTCTCTCTCTCTCTCTCTCTCTCTCTCTCTCTCTCTCTCTCTCTCTCTCTCTCTCTCTCTCTCTCTCTCTATGAGCAGACAGGAGAATTCAATCCATTGGATATG
The DNA here is from genome assembly GCF_036898095.1 of Palaemon carinicauda. Lineage (NCBI taxonomy): Eukaryota > Metazoa > Arthropoda > Malacostraca > Decapoda > Palaemonidae > Palaemon > Palaemon carinicauda. Next base: position 127,094,761 of record NC_090734.1, read on the forward strand.
TGTTATAAAAAGAGGTAGTAGGTTGGCCAAGACGCCAGCCACCCGTTGAGATAATACCGCTAGAGAGTTATTGGGTCTTATGGCTGGGCAGAGAGTACTACATTGACTGCATCTCTCGCTACGGCT
>NC_090734.1:127099886-127102386 GCF_036898095.1 Palaemon carinicauda
AGATAAAGGGAAGACGAGGATAAGGGAAAAGAGGAGTGTAAGGGGTGAAGATTGTGAAGGAACAGAAGAGAATGGGAGAATAGAAAAGGATGAGGGGGAAAGGTGAGGGAATAAAAGATGATAAGGGAAGAGGATGAGGGAACAGAGTGGATGGAAGAGAAGAAGACGAGGATAAGGGAAAAGAGGAGTGTAAGGGGTGAAGATTGAGAAGGAACAGAAGAGAATGGGAGAATAGAAAAGGATGAGGGGAAAAAGGTGAGGGAATAAAAGATGAGGATGAGGGAACAGAGTGGATGGAAGAGAAGAAGATAAGGGGAAGACTATGATAGGGGAATAAAGGAGGATAAGGGGTGAAGATTGTGAAGGAACAGATGGGAATGGGAGAATAGAAAAGGAAGAAAAGGGTGAGGGATTTAGGGATTTAAAGATGATGAGGGCTGTGTTGGCCTGGCGTTCTGCCGGACTAGGGTTCGAGTCACGCTCAAGCTCGATAGCTTCTTGTGGTGTCAGCAACATCACCCTCCTTGCGAGCTAAGGATGGGTAGGTTTGGAGGAGCCTATAGGTATTCCTGCTGAATCATCAGCAGCGATTGCCTGGCCCTCTCTGGTCCTAGCTTGGGTGGAGAGGAGACTTCGGTCCTGATCATATGTATAGTATATATGGCGAGGTGAAGGAATAGAAAAGGGTGGAGAAAATAGGATTAGGGTAAAAAGGAGGATAAGAGAAAGAAGGTTAGGGAATAAAAGAGGAAAATGTGAAAAGAAGGGTAAAAAGAAGTCGGAAAAGATTGGGAGAGGGATATGGAAAAGGTAAATGGGAGTGGAAAAAGAGTTAAAGAAGAGGAAGATGAAAAAGATAGAAAAGGCAGAAGGAAAAGAAAAGGAGGGGAAGAAGTGAAAGTGAAAAAAAGAGACGGGGAAGAACAGAAGATGATAAAAGAGGAAAAAATGAGAACATGAAATTAGAAGAAGAAAAATTAGTATTAAGAGGAGGAAGAATAAGAGAATAGGAGGGGGAAAGGGAGTTGGAGGAGAGGAAGGAGGAAGATTAGCAGACGAAGAAAGAACTAGGAGGAATGGGAGAAGTGAAGAAAAGGTAGTAGTAGGAAGAGTGAAGATCGAAAGAAAGATAAGACGAAAAAAAGGAACAGAAAAAAATATGAAATATAAAGAATGAGAAAACAAGAGAATAATGAATAATATCTATTAAGCATTTTCTACATATTGAAATAACCAGAAACAGCTTAACTCATCGGAATCTAATTAAGAAGGATTTTTTTTTTAATTAGTTAAGAAGGATTTTTTTTTTTTTTTTTTTTTTTTAAAGATCGTAGAAAGCGCATACTGATGCTTATAAAAACAAAGGTATCCCAGATTTTAATCTGACTTCTAATCGATCTAAAAATCTGGTTAGATTGTCCATTGGACTTATTTCACATTTCCAGAAAAATTAATTGAAATTACATTTCTTTTTCGAGATGTTTTTGGACAAATAAATACTCCGGGAAGGAGCAATGCATAGTATAAGTTTTTTTTCATGTTCTGACTAGTGATGATTTATACCAATTTGGCGATAGTTTGGTTATATCTTCAAACGACGGTTTAATTTTAATTTTTGTTTATCAAAGTTATACGCTTTTCTTTAATTTTTATATTTTTTTTTTCCATAGCCTTTTCCTATCAGGATGCCAAAATTCTTTATGTTCTCTATGAAATACAGGCACTCCCTAGATATCTATACCTATCTATCTATCTGTCTTGAATTTAAGTATGAATCTTATATATATATATATATATATATATATATATATATATATATATATATATATATATATATATTGTATAGTACTTGGCCATTTTACTGTACGTTTATTTGGAGGACAGTTTGTCAGGAGAGAAACTATCTTCGACTTTTCAACCCCACCAAGACATTGTTTATTCATTATACACACACACACACACACATATATATATATATATATATATATATATATATATATATATATATATATATATATATATATATATATATATAAATATATATATACACACACATATTTACACACACACACACACACACACACACACACACATATATATATATATATATATATATATATATATATATATATATATAATTTTTAATCTTCCCCCGTAATTTACTTTACAATTCTTTTTTATTCTATTTGATTTTCCTTTTTTCTTGTACTTACGGGTAATCTATCCTATCGAGCAATGATTTGCAAGTTAATACATAAATATTAATAACAATGGTAATGATAATAAGAATTATAAAAATAATCAATATAACTCCAAATTTGACACTTGCCTCACCAACAAATCGAAAACGTATCCCCATAAAAAGTATTAGGAAACATAAATAAAAGAGTTTATTGCAAGTCATACGTCAAATTTACATAGAAAATATAGTGACTAATTCTTTTTTCTGGTAAAGTCATGAAGAGTCGAAAAAATTAGAGGAGACTTTCACTTTTCAAAC
>NC_090734.1:127106518-127111518 GCF_036898095.1 Palaemon carinicauda
TCTTCTTATTCTGTGGAAAGAATCACGAACAGGATACATTAAATGAAATTGGTTTCAAGACTGAAACAATGACAATGCTAGGTCAAGAGTGAGCTTCTTTTTCTTATCTTCTTCTTTTTCTTCTTCTTCTTCTGTGAAAGAAACCAAGTCACGAACCAGGATTAAACTAACTTTTTGGTCTTCAAGGTTTCCTCATCTTTCCCCATTTATACTGAAATAATATTTGCCCCAAAATTCTTTTAAACATCGCCGTCAAAATTTGCAGAGTACCCAATCTTTGCGGCGATATTAGGACACTAAACATTTACACAAATGTCATACCAGATTATCAAACACTTGAATTGATATCTGTCCCCAGTATTATTCCAGGGGTCATGTTGCTGGGGCAACTGCAACTTAGTGGAAAATATACCATGACCAATAGTATTAGGTGGAACAGTTCCTTCATCCAACATTCCACTGACAGTTTTATTATTATTATTATTATTATTATTATTATTATTATTATTATTATTATTATTATTATTTGCTAAGCTACAACCCTAGTTGGAAAAGCAGAATGCTACAAGCCCAGGGGCCCCAACAGGGAAAATGGCCCAGTGAGGAAAGGAAACACAGAAAAATAAAACATTTCAAGAACAGCAACAACACCAAAATAAATATTTCCTATATAAACTATAAAAACTTAAACAAAACAAGAAGAGAAATTAGATAGAATAGTGTGATGAGTGTACCCTCAAGCAAGAGAACTCCAACCCAAGACAGTGGAAGACCATGGTACAGAGGGTATGGCACTACCTAAGACTAGAGAACAATGGTTTGATTTTGGATTTTGCGGACTTAATTTCTTGTTATACTGTAGGCTTCCAGAAAACGTGCCAGTGTTTCTCCTATTAGCTCTACTGACGTCCGGAAGCTTGTCTTGCCTTCTGCGGTCAAAGAAGATCCCTGAACTGCTCTGACAACTTTTTATTTCATTTTTCACCGCTGGAAGATCACGGCGCGAGAGAGGTAAAACATCTCTTCCCGTTTGGAAGATCTTGAGGGACCATCACGGTTTTTTTTTCTCTCCCGTGGAATTCATATGAAATTTTTTTTATATAATTTAATGACGGAAGTTCAATTAGACCTATTGTAAAATTCTGTCAATTTCTTAATTATAAATTAGTTGTGTACTGCCTCAGTGTTATGGATAAGGGAATGAATAAGTAAATAAACAAGTAAGGGACAATTATTTATCTTAAATTGTTTGCCTTTCTGTTGAGTATGTTGAGATAGTGACTAGACACCTTTGTTTCAGTATCAAAATTAATGAATTACTAAATAATAACAACTCGTATCTGTTTTTAACTGGATACATACATACATACATACATACATACATACCTATATGTATATATATATATATATATATATATATATATATATTTACATACATATATGTATAATAATAATAATAATAATAATAATAATAATAATAATAATAATAATAATAATAATAATAATGTGTCCTTTGCCTATATCATGGATTAGATGAAATTATATAGATTATACGACACATATGAATGATATTTCCTTAGAGAGAGAGAGAGAGAGAGAGAGAGAGAGAGAGAGAGAGAGAGAGAGAGTCCTAAGACAATGAAGTGTCTGGCGATGTTTATCGGTCTTCTATGAGCTAATGGAAAGTATGGTTGGGTTTAAGAACATTTTTTTTCATTCCATAATGTTATTGCGAAAATACTCTCTCTCTCTCTCTCTCTCTCTCTCTCACTCTCTCTCTCTCTCTCTCTCTCTCTCTCTCTCTCTCTCTCTCTCTCTAGTAGAAAATCCCATATGTTGCGCTAAATTCATTTGAAAAATTACCTACATAAACTTCCACAACAACTAAACGAAAGGAAGCTTCGTCCCCCTGAAATTGATGTCCCTTATCTCTGCCATACACGCACACCCATAAACAATGGCAGCATTCCTAATGTCTTCCAGATATGAGATCATACCGAAGAGATTCATCATGAGCTAAGAAAAGAGAGAATTTTTTTTCTGCGCAATAGTTTTTCTTAAGTTTCGTCAAATTGCAAAATCAAAGTTTCAGTTTGCAAACTTTATGCAATATCATCTAAAGGTTAAGTTTACTTGACCTCTGGCTATATTTGCAGTCCAGTTGCATCAGGGATGTGGTTGAAGATGCAACTTACAAAGGTGTTAGTCAAGCATTGAAAGTAGTATTGTATTATTATTATTATTATTATTATTATTATTATTATTATTATTATTATTATTATTCAACCCAACTTTTCTTATTTGCCGCTGAAGAAGGTACGTTGACATTAGGAACATTGAAATACATTATATTATCTGCAAGTTCTTTCAAAAGTATGTTTCATTTACTCAAGAAAAAAGACAATTGTTCGTCGTCGATATATATATATATATATATATATATACATATATATATATATATATATATATGTGTGTGTGTGTGTGTATATATATATATATTATATATATGTATATATACGTATATATTATATATACATATATATACACACATGTATGTATGTATGTATGCATGTATTTCAAATAAGCCATATATTTTAATACATTAATGTATGGATTCTCTTAACGACCTCAGGATCAGAGTGTCGAGGAGAAGTCACTCAACGACAATAGCCTCTGACTGGCCGGGATTCGAACCCTGGTCCAGGATGCTTGTATGACAGTGACTGTACCATTTAGCCCCTAGGAAAGATCTATCTTCGTGGCTAACTGGTACGGTCGCGGATATACAAGCATTCTGGACCAGGGTTCGAATCCCGGCCAGTCAAATGCTATTGTAATTGAGTGATTTCGCCTCGAGACTCTGACCCCGGCTTATTTGAAATACGAAATATGAAAAAAACACGTTTACATGTGAAAAAAAATTTATCAAATTTATTACACACACACATATATATATATATATATATATATATATATATATATATATATATATATAAATAAATATATATATATATATATATATATATATATATATATATATATATATATATATATATATTTATATATATATATATATATATATATATATATATATATATATATATATATATATATATTTATATGTGTGTGTAATGTATGTACGTTTGTGTGTATAAAGTTGGAGTGCATAGTATTATTTCAATCAAACAACAAATTATAGATATTTCTCGAGAAAATGTTATCTCAATCTTTTGTTTTATTTATGTTAAAAGATAGTAATATTTTTTCCCCTCTTAAGTTAAAAGTGTAATGATTTCCATCTTCCAAAATATGAGAAATTATAAAGGGAACAATTAAACGAATTATAAAACAATGGTTTACAATCCCCACTTTCGACTTCGGGGAGGAACATTCACCACGTGAAAATAAAGACTCGGTGGGGGCCATTGCAGTTCAATACCGTCCTTTTAATGGTCCGCTGAAGTGACAAAGTGGTTCAGTTCTCGTCTGACCTCCATCTGTGTCGGTATACTTCCTGTGACGGTCCTGGGAACATTGCCGTTGTTTTAAAATCAGATAATACTTATGGCTGCCAACGTCAAGGGATCGAGTGTTGTCCAAAGATTAATGTCGTTGAACCCATTGCTATGATGCTTTATATCGTCACGATAGACATAGACTATTGAGGAGGTTTTGATTTTGTTTTCCTAAACAAAGATTATGGAAAAGTTTCAGTGCAGTGATAATGTGAAAAAGTATCATTTGATATAAGTGCGCAAGAACGGATAAGATATGTCAGTTCAATTTTTTGTTTTGAAAGCGTGAAAAGTTATTATCATCAGAAGCCAAACTGTGATATTGGTTTGAAAAATCAGAGGCTTGCCATACTTAGTCATAATTAGGAAAACGACCAAAACTGATTGCAGTTAAAAAAAACTATTATATAATTATTTTTACGATATGATAAATAAGAACACCCACGTCCATCCCGTCATCGAAGAGGAAGAGGAAGAAGAAGAAGAGGGAGAAAACGCTGCTAAAGATAAACAAACGGAAAGGCGCAGCAGAAACAGGGAGAAGAGGAAAGGTAGTCCTGCAGCGTTGCGTTTGTGCCTGAGTCCCAGTCGATGGTCTGCAAATAACAGGAAAAACCCATCGTCCAGGGTACTCTGCCTCGATGGCTCGCACTTGAAGGTTTGGCTAGCATGTTGGAAGTTTGTTTCTCTCCTAGTGACGTGTTTCCTCGATTCTAAGTTTATGAAAATTAGTGTTCAACTTCTTAAGCCTAATTCTAGCGCTCTCTCATATTCATGCTTACAAGTAAATCGTGTTTACATATGACAAAATTTACAATACATATGTGCAAATTACACTGTTTTTGGCAAACAGTACCGAAATGGTCTAGGAACATTGTGTTGTTTATCAATGTTTTACAAAATTATTAGAATATATTAAAGTTTGCGAAACGCCCTTCAGGTACAAGATACTAGTGGTACAAGTTTTGTCTTTTTTGACATCATGGTCAGTCATTTCCCTTGAAATTTACATGTCATGCTAACGACCTTTTGCGTGTTTTGTGCGCGAACATTATGTTTCTGGGTTAGTAGTTGATTGTTGCGCGATCGCTTATTATCGAGTCATGCTATAGATGACATTCGTATTGTTTTCAAGTGGATACATAAATACACATGTCAAAACTAAATGCAAGATAGAGCTGAAATTAGTGTATTGTTATTATCATCTTCAAATAGAATCGTATGTTTTTTTTTAGAGAAAACGAGTAGAAATCATTAATTCCCCGATGGCTATGTTCAACCACTGTTTCTTTCCTTGCTCTGCAAATCTCTGTGATTTTCTTATTTCTCTTTTCCTTGATACCTAAAACGCGTGTTTTTTTTTCTTTTTTTTTTCTTTTTGTGTGGGGGGGGGGTGGGGGGGGTGGGGGAGAGCAGTTCTATCGCTTCTGCTATAGTTTGGACCCCACCCATTTTACCTTCCCTTTCCTTTTTGTTGTTTTCTCT
>NC_090734.1:127121518-127249018 GCF_036898095.1 Palaemon carinicauda
TCAAGACTAGAAGTAAGATATCATCCAAGGCGTCTTACAAAACTCGTTTTAGCCAGGTGAGTGAAAACTTTCTATTTTCTTTGTATTTAAAGTTGACCTATCGGATGAAATATGAGTTATACATTACGTGTACTGTATACTGTTTGAGGAAATAAATCACCATGCAGTATCATTATCACTAATTGTATGTAAACCCTTAATAGTACAGCAATTAATAGTATTTATACAGTACAGTAGTGTCATTATTGTTATGACTATTTTCAGAAATCAGATGAATGCAGTCCCTCCCTGGTTGGTGTCCAGCACAGAGGCCAGTTTAGTAGACGTCAGCTACAACCATCTTTCATCCTTGCCTGCTTTTTTAACCTCGGGGCATTTGCGACGCCTCCACACACTTTCAGCTCACCATAACAATTTATCTGTGCTTACCATACCTCAGAGATCATCTATCAATCCTTTATCTTGTCAAGACCAGTCACTCAATCCCTATGGAAGTGCCAACAGTCCTTACAGATCTAGCCACAATGGATCTTGTGCATCTCGCAGCTCTACTGTATCCCACACCTCTATTGTTCACTCTGGCGTCAACAGCCTACATGAAGAACCCCGCCTCTGCTCCTTAGAAACACTCCTTCTCCACCATAATAAGATAACTTCTCTTCCATCTAACTTGTTCTCTTGGTTAAACAGGTAATTATCTATAACATTATTATTCAAAATAAGTCTGAACCACTCAATTTATTCTCATTCCTCCCTCAGTGGTAAAACTATATTTCAATTTCTTTCTTCTGGAAGGCCAAATCTGCTCTCACTCAAGCTACGCTTAAAGGATAAGAATAAATTAGTGGTGTAAGCAAGTAGAACTGGTAGTAGCCTACTATTGGTAACAATGAGAAAGAGGAATGTATGGGCGAGTAGAACTTTTTTTTTTTCTCCATCAGCTGAATAGGTAGCAATACAGTTAATTATAATAACAGAACACAAAAAGGAAGTATATAAATGAAATAGTAGATATGGTGATTAATACTCTATCAAATTTACTTACAGTCAAACACGTATAAATGTAAAGTTACATATACTATACTGTATTACTACGTAATGAAATGTATTCGGATGGATGTGTTAAATAAATTTTGAGTACAGTATAGTGACAGTTGTTACCAAAAATATATCTTTTTCCAATATATTTTTTCTTCCATAATAGAGTACAGTAGTGCTTATATTGTTCGAAATTATGTATTCCCAAGGTCATATGACAACTTACAGTCAAACCTGTTAGAATTTTTCTTCCTTTAGATATGAAATAGATACCGAAGTTAAAAGAGTTTGACCAACAGTAGACATCACTAAATATCATAGAATCCCTTTAGTCTCTACATAGCCATCTACTGAACTTCTCAAATTTTTGTATTGCAAGAGTTTTTACTGCTCATTGCAGGAATAGTTCTTTGAGCCAACCTCTATAAGTCTAGAGATAAATTCATTAATCTGGTTAATTTTCCTCAAAATAACAGTTTTCTTTTTCAGTTCAAAATTCAATCCAAATATCTCTTTCTACAGGTTGAGAGTGCTAAATATCAGTGCAAACCAGATCAAGGTTCTGCCTGCTATAACTGAGGGAGGTCGCAGCCAACGGGAAACCAGTAATTCCGAAGAGGATGTCGGAGGTCCTAAAGCAACACTCCCCTTACAAGAGTTTTATGCTGCCGCAAACAACCTTCGTGACCTGTCACCTCTGCAGCACTGCAGGGCACTTCGCATACTACATGCCCCCTACAATAAAATATCCAACATTCAAGACAGGTAAGAAAAATAGTGATGGATTATGCAGTAATGACCACCATTTACATTATCAAAATGGATAGGTCTTGTACAGGTTTTCATATAATTAAGTTTTCTCTATTCTTTATCTTATGTCTTTTTTACATGAATAAACCTCTCGAGTTGAGGTTAGAAATTTCTTTTCTCATAATTTTTGGGCACATACTTGAGTATTCATCCTGCTATTTCTATAGCTACTTCTGTTGTTACTAAGCTACCCTCTCCCCTCTTATTATATACAGTACTGTATCATAGAGCCATAATTAATATTCATAAAAAATAATTAGTGTATGAATGTCACAAGGATTATGCCAATTTAGCAATTCAGTACATTACTTGATTTTACATGAATTTTCAAAAGTGAAAATTATCAATGCAAAATCTCCCCAAGTGCAAGTTCAATACTGTAACAAACTCGTGCTTATTGTCATATTCCAAACTTACATATCCATAATCAGAACAATAAAATACTTTACTGTACACTTGATTATTTGACATGAACAATGCAGCCCTTAAAGATTTGTACTTTTCAAAAAGTAATTGACATCACATTCTTTATTCTTTTCCCATTTTCAGGGAAAACTAATTCGGTGTTTTAAATACCAAATAGATTCATGGAAAGTTGGGAGCTATTACAAAAATCCTCAGTTTTGAAGTCGTAGACGGAACTTAAAATTGTAAATGATATACTGTACTGTACTAGACTGTATTCAATAATACAGTAAACAGATGCTGTACAATATAGGGAAAAGTAAATGGATTGTTTTATAAGGCCCTGACTTAAAATCGCAATATATTAAAGGATAAAATAATGTAAAATCAATAGTACAATTCTAAAGATTGAAAATTTACCAAATTTTCTATTTTTTCTGATACAATGACATTCCAACAGGTTAGTATGGTCCTGGGAACTATTAGAAGAGTTGATACTCTCAGGAAATCAATTGACAAGTGTCCCCGCAGGAGTGTCTAGGCTACGGCGTCTCCGGGTCCTCAAAGTTCACTCCAACCCCCTTCGCAGTTTGCCACGTTTGGCTCACCTCTCAGTTCTTAAGGTAAAGAGCCTTTTGTTCAACAATTTAATTTCTTAAAAGCCATAAGCATAACTGCTAAGTGTTAATCAAAGCATACAAGGGACTTTTGTTAATATTCTGTAATAAAGCCTTAAAGAAGATTTAAATACTTCTTCAACTTATTTTACAGCTCTTGTTATTTAGAGTAACCTTTTATTTCAAACAATCAGCTTCTTTTTCTGGGATGGAATTTAACATTTGTCTTCCTCTTCACGTTTTTAAGGTCGTGGATGCTTCTCACTGTCAACTTGGTCGAGTGGAACTCGAGGAAGTTGTGTCCCCAGGTCTGGTGGCCTTAGACATCTCGGCAAACACTGCATTGTCCCTGGACCATCACCAGTTTACAAAGTGCAAGTAAGTATAATATACGGTATGTTTGAATTTTTTAAACCTTTTTTTATACTGTTCTTTTAAAGTTTATTACAGTACATTAAAATTACATCTATTATACTTCTTTATATTCCTACCAGTTATAATGTATTCCGTTTAAGTACAGTACAGTACTTGGAAATAGTATATGCCTAAAACATATGCTTACTTTCTAGATCTAGAAGACCCGTCAGTGTAGTTGATGTTACCAGTCGCTGTGGTCGGTCTCTCCCACTGACAAGACCCAAGGCATCGGTACAGAAGGGAGATGCTAATAGCACTAATGAAAATAATCGTGGTTTGGTATCAAAACTCCCATGGAGTCTTGGATTTGCTGAATCTGTTGGCCGAGACTCAAGGTTCATGAGAATTTATTTCTATGCATTCTTACTCATAATTTATCTTTAGTTGTATCCTATAGTTTTTATTTACCAAGGAATTAAATGTAAGATTTAATTCATGAATCTAATTGAAGCATTTCTTTCAATCTTAGAAGACCTCACATTCCTAGAATTATTTTAATTGATGAAATCAATTCTGAATCTACCTTCCATTTGTGAATTTTCATGGTTAAACATTTGAAATCATTTATTAAAAACATTTGAAATAACAGAACTTATATTGAAAGATTCTCTCTAAAATTTTTCAAAATTTTTTTCCTACATCTTTCTGGCGCATCAGACTGACAGTGGGACAACTTCGAGTGCCAGATGTAGGCGGCCTTGGAAGAGTAGGTTTGGCAGCAGTAGCAGATGGTGGCAACGAAGCCGGAAGTATAAGTAGCCTGCTGTCTGCATTACCAACGCTATTGCAGGAAGAGCGTGCTTGTTCACACACTCACACCTATTCTCTCAAATATGCTCTTCTTACAGCGTTAAGGTTGGTACTAGATTGTAGGCATTTGCGATAACCAAATGTAAGGCAGAATCATTGCTTAAGCTTAACTTTTCATTTGTTAATCTCCTACCTCACACACACTACGACAGCAAAACTTTCAGTGAAGACTGTTCTTTATGTCACTAGTGTTTCTAGGTAAAGATAAAAGGTAAAATCCATCTTTTATGTTAACATATGCATTCTCCCATGAAACAGGAGGCTACGATCACAAGGATCAACCTTGCCAGATGCTGTGTGCGCTGCGCATTTGGAGTCGGATCCTTCTAATCTTCACCACTTTCCCGTTCTGAGACTATGCTGTTATGGGTCTGTGTCAGCAGCAGTCACTACTGTTCACGCAAAGCCTGTGGTGCTGACCACATCAGCAAACAAATATCAGAGAGTAAGTAGTTACTTCCATTACTATTCCTAAATGAATGGAAAAAATATACACAACAGACAGGGAAATATATTAAAATTTACATAAATACTGTATAACAAATATAGTCCAGTAATAATAGGTGAAGGCATGTTATTATTATTCTGAACTAGTTCAAACATAGCACCAAGTCATTTCTAGAATCTCAAAGAGCTAACCTGTGAGATTTGTTCTTATAAAAAGGTGAAACTTGGGGCAACACAAAGTTAAAAAGAATCAGATAGTTGGGTAAGAAACAATCAAATCAAAACCATAAAAAGGGTACAAGCCAGAAATTAGTGCACCTTGAGGTTAAAGAAACATGATATTTTGATTATAAAATAAATTTTTGAATATACTTACCCGGTGAATATATAATAGCTGACGTCTCCGACGGCTCGACAGATTCCAAAAACTCGCGAGCGATCGCCGTGAAGGTTGCGGGTGTGACCACCAGCGCCGACTATCGGCCAGATACCGCATATACTTGTAAACATCTCCAGTTCTTCTCAGTCCCCTAGGTCTCTATCGGGGAGGAAGGGAGGGCCTTTAATTTATATATTCACCGGGTAAGTATATTCAAAAATTTATTTTATAATCAAAATATCATTTTTAAATATTAAACTTAGCCGGTGAATATATAATAGCTGATTCACACCCATGGTGGTGGGTAGAGACCAGTATTAATACAATAAAGGCGTATATGCTCAAGAGTTTTTGACAATTATTCAAAAAACAGACTTAAGTATAGGTACCTGGTAAGGAAGCAGACTCTGATTATTACTCTGCCTCATTAGTCCGCTATCCTCATGAAGCCCAGCGATCCTCTTAGGATGCCGAAAGACTCCCAGGATCTGCTATAACCAGGGTGAACACCTCTATAACAGGACCTCATCAATACCCTTAATCTGGGCGCTCTCAAGAAACAATATTTTGACCACCCGCCAAATCAAAAAGATTGCGAAAGACTTCTTAGTCTCCCGTACAACCCAAAATAAGATTAAAAATTTCAAGAGTAGATTAAAAGGATATTGGGATTAAGGGAATGTAGTGGTAGAGCCTTCACCCACTACTGCACTCGCTGCTACGAATGGTCCCAGTGTGTAGCAGTCCTCATAAAGAGTCTGGACATCTTTCAAGTAATATAAAGCGAAAACCGACTTGCCTCTCCAAAAGGTCGCGTCCATAATACTTTTAATGGGTCTATTTTGCTTAAACGCTACAGAAGTTGCTATCGCTCTAACTTCATGAGCCTTGACTTTAAGTAAATTATGATCCTTCTCACTTAATTGAGAGTGTGCCTCACGAATCAAAAGTCTAATGAAATAAGACCACGCATTCTTAGACATAGGCAAAGAGGGCTTTTTAACGGAGCACCATAAAGCCTCTGAACAACCTCGTCGCGGTTTAGTTCTGGATAAACAAAAATTAAGAGCTCTAACGGGGCACAGCACTCTTTCAACTTCATTCCCCACAATCTCAGAAAGACTGGGGATTTCAAATGATTTAGGCCAAGGACGAGACGGAAGTTCATTCTTGGCCAAAAAAACCAAGTTGAAGAGCGCATACTGTTTTATTAGCGGAGAAACCGATGTTCTTGCTACAAGCATGTATCTCACTAACCCTTTTAGCCGAAGCCAAGCTCACCAAAAAAAAGTGTCTTGAGGGTAAGATCCTTCAGGGAGGCTGAATTTAATGGTTCAAACCTGTCTGACATAAGGAACTGTAGGACCACGTCCAAGTTCCAAGCAGGAGTCGAAATATGACGCTCCTTGGAAGTCTCGAAAGACTTAAGCAGGTCTTGGAGATCTTTGTTATTAGAAAGATCCAAACCCTTATGCCTGAAAACAGAAGCTAACATGCTTCTGTAGCCTTTAATGGTGGATGCAGAGAGGGAGCGACCGTTTCTCAGATAAGGCAGAAAATTCACAATCTGCGCTACAGAGGCACTTGGAAGAGGAAATAGAGGAGGACTTGCACCAGTCTCTAAATACCTCCCATTTCGACTGATAGATCCTGATGGTAGAAGATCTTCTAGCCCTCGCGATCGCTCTAGCTGCCTCCTTCGAAAACCCTCGAGCTCAAGAGAGTCTTTCGATAGTCTGAAGGCAGTTAGACGAAGCGTGGGGAGGCTTTGATAAAATCTCTTTACGTGAGGCTGTCGCAAGAGATCCATCCGTAACGGCAGACTTCTTGGAACGTCTACCAGCCATAGAAGTACCTCTGTGAACCACTCTCTCGCGGGCCAGAGTGGAGCAACCAATGTCAACCTGGTCCCTTCGTGAGAGGTGAACTTCTGCAGCACCTTGTTTAGGATCTTGAAAGGTGGAAAGGCATAAACGTCCAGGTGAGACCAGTCCAGCAGGAAAGCGTCTATGTGGGCTGCCTCTGGATCTGGAACTGGAAAGCAGTAAGTCGAGAGCCTCTTTGTCAGAGAAGTCGCAAAAAGATCTATGGTGGGTTGACCCCATGTCATCCATAGCTTCTCGCACACAGTCTTATGCAACGTCCACTCCATGGAGATGACTTGTCCTCTTCTGCTGAGGCAGTCCGCCAAGACATTCATTTTTCCTTGCACAAATCTCGCCAAAGGAGAGATGAGATGTTACTTGCCTTAAATGGAGTTCCTTCTGATCCGTGGATCAAAGACCCGAGCATTCCAGACTGTCCAGTGGAGCTCCCTAACCCAAATCCGATGCATCTGAATACAACACATGGTTTGGGTTCTTGATCGCAAGAGAAAGACCTTCTCGAAGTCTGATATTGCTGTCCCACCAAGTCAGACATGTCTAGACTGAGTTGGAGATTGGGAAAGAGATACTCTCTAAGCCCTTCTCCTTGTTCCAATGGTTTAGGTGAAATTGGAGAGGGCATAGGTTGAGTCTCCCCAGAGAGATAAACTATTCCAGCGATGAAAGAGTTCCCACGAGGCTCATTCAAACTCTTACAGAGCAACTGTTTTTCTCTTGCAAGTGAAGGACTTTTAACAGAGCTTGTTCCATTCTTGTGGGAGACGAAAAGGCCCGAAAAATCAGACACTGTATCTCCATTCCCAAATAAAGAATAGTCTGGGATGGGGTACTGTAAGTTACGACTTCTCTACGTTCACTATGAGACCCAGCTCCTTGGTTAGGTCTAATGTCCATTAGAGGCTCTCCAGACAGCAATATAATGACGACGCCCTGATTAGCCAGTCGTCAAAATAAAGGGAGGCTCTGAATCATCAAAAAATGTAGAAAGCTTGCTACATTTTGCAAGGGCCTTGTAAAAACAAGAGGAGCAGGAATGAGGCCGAAGTACAGTGCTCGACATTGGTACATTACTTTCCCGTCCACAAACCTCAGATGTTGTTGAAAGTTTGGATGAATCGGGATGTGGAAGTATGCATCCTGAAGGTCGAGAGAGACCATCCAGTCGCCTTCCCTTACTGCTGCCAAGACAGATTTGGTAGTCTTCATCGTGAAGTTTGTCTTGACAATGAACACATTGAGCGCACTTACATCTTAAGTACTCCTGCAGTGAACGTGGCTGCCAGATCATTGGAGCCATCCCTTATATCCTTGTTCCTGCAGTGAACGTGGCTGTCAGATCATTGGAGCCATCCCTGATAGCCTTGTTCATGCATGACATAATTGTACAGCAATACATTGACAGCTGGAGAGACCTTCTTACTTAAGGCTCCCAGGGACCAATCCAACAAATAAAAACTTTAAACGCTCGAAAAACTCCTAACAGGAGATGGTCTAGCTCTGAAGCCGACCATAAAATCTTGGAGCGTCTCATGGCCAGGCGACGGGGAGAGTCTATGAGGCTTGAGAAGTCTCCCTGGGCAGAGGCAGGAACTCCCAAGCCGAGAACTTCTCCCGTGTCATACCAGACGCTCGCTCTAGAAGCCAGCTTAAAAGGAGGGAAAGCAAAGGCTGTCTCCCCCAAACTCCTCCTGGTGATCAACCAGTCGCCTAGCAAACGTAAAGCTCTCTTAGAAGAGCGAGAGAGCACTAGCTTAGAAAACGACGGCTTCGAAGTAGCTAGGCCTAGCGTAAACTCTGACGAAGGCGAACGAGGAGCAGCAGTTACAAAATGGTCCGGAAAAAAATCCTTAAAAATCAGCATGATTTTTTTAAAGTCCATAGAGGGCTGAGCAGCTTTAGGCTCCTCTCCGGCTGACAAAGTCCCCAAAGGAATATCAGTAGGAGGAGGATCAGCAACTTCCTCATCTGAAGGAACCTCGTCCGACAATTGCCGAGTCTCATGAAAAGGAGAGACCTGCCGCGGCGGCAACGCTTGACAGGCAATGTCAACAAGCAAAGGAGCAGCAGTAGCAGTAGAGGAAGCGACGTCACGCCGCTGCTGAAAGGACTGAAATCCTTGTGACTGACCAACAACAACAACTGAAGTTGATTGACGCTCGACGTCAAGTCGGAACTGCCTTGACTGCATAGACTGAGCAGGCAAAACAACCTTCGACTGCGGTGAATGACGCTCAACGTCAAGTCGAGGCAACTGAGCCGGTCGGCGAACGTCAGGTCGGGGCTGCGGCGGCAGCGGCTGAACGTCAACACGAGACTGCGGCAGCGGCTGAACGTCAACACGAGACTGCAGCGAGGGAGGATCCATGTCACGTGACTGACGTGAAAAACTACTGACATCACGTTTCAAAGTACAAGAAACGTCAGCACTAACGTCAAACGGACGAGTAAATGCTCGTTTGGGCGGCTGACGGCCAGAGTCTCGTTTAGCGTAACGGCGACTCGAAAGCGAAGGTTCATCGTGAACCTGCTCAACGTCATACTTCTCCATAAGGGAGGCAAGCTTAGTCTGCATGTCCTGCAGGACAACCCATTTAGGATCAACGGGAGTCGGAACGGGCCGAGACGACGGTAACGTCTGTGTTGGCAAAACATTGCCTTTACCGCGACCCTCGGACCCCGTGTTACGCTTGCGTTTAATAGGCGAACAGTCTTCCGACGACTGCAAAGGGTCAGAGCTGTCCCAATGGCTACAGCCAGGACGCTGGACCTGTCCTGAAGGGACTGACTTTCGCTTCAAGGGTCTAGAAACCTTGCGCCAAGGTTTCTTTTGCGAAAAGTCTTCGGATGATGAGGAGAACACAGTCTCACCCGTCTTATGGTAAGGGCGATCTTGACGAGAAACGTCCGATACCAAAGAGGGAACGTCTGTACGTTGGTTAAAGCCTCTCGTCCCCTTAAGTCCTACGACATTACTTCTCCCTGGTGCAGGGGAGCCTGAAAGAGGTCTCGGACTAGGGGAGCGACAAGCACGAACAAATGAACCCTCCGCAACACAGAACATGTTTTTTGCACTTACTTCACTGATATCGTATTTTTCAATAATTTCACATTAGGCATGAACAAAACTGATTTCTACCTGAAGCACGCAATTCTCCCTTACATCAAAAGGTTATAATTGCGAAATGAGTCGTATAATGTAAGCACATTAGTACAAAATGAAACACACATGCAAAAATCAATAAACATATACATATATATCGAATAAAACGGAAATATATAAAGTTAAAAAGGATCAGTGACTGGGGAGGAGACTAAACACTAGTTCACTAAAGACTACGTTTTCAATCTCTCACCGTACAGTGCCTTGGGACGAGAATAAAAACTAAAAATGTTTTATCCTCTCTCCCCGTACAGAGACTTGGGACGAGAGTAAAAAACTGAATCGAGAACAACGTTACTCGCTCCCAAACTCCTTGTACAGAGACTTGGGACGAGAATAAAGATCGGATCGTTCTCTCTTTCTCTCTCTCTCTCCGTCTCTCTCTCTCTCTCTCTTGTCACACACAAGAGAATTGCCCACTCACCCTTCGTCAATAAACAGGTTATTTGACCAAAGGAAAAAACTGAAAGGACTAAGAAATTGAAAATTAACAAGTTCCTTTAAATTAGTATCTAAAACACTTCAGTTTGAAAGAAGAATGAACAAAACGTCAAAATCGATTTACTCTTTCTGCAAAGTGAAACCGTGATTCTCTCTTTCTCTATCGTAACGATAGAGCGCAAACTGCGTAGCATAAATAAACCAAACGTTAGTTCATCTTTGAAAAAAAAACAGCACGAAGACTATTCAAAGAATATATTTCTTAAAATATTTTCTAAAAAATATTCATTTCATAACTCTTACAGAGCAATTGATTTAAACTTAACAAAAATAAAAGTTGAATGGGCTCAACGTTGTTTAACTTCGTTTTCCAAGTTAGGACCGCCTACAAGGAATAGGTAAAGGCCGCATATAAACAAAACATAAAATTTATCTTGATGTTTAGTATAAATGGAAAGCTAATCGAAGAGGCCTAATAAAGGCGGGTGAGATATAAAATATATAGAGGAAAATCTATAAATATCAACAATAATTTATAACGTGATAAAATAATTACTAAAAGCCTTAAACACACTTCCGTACACTGAGGGAAGGGTCGGCCATCTTTACTCTATGGAAAAACCAGAGATAAAAAAAAAAGCAAGGGCAAAACACTTTTCCTCTCCTTTCAAAAGCATTTCTTTTGAAGATAGTATTGAATAATCCAACACGGCGAAAGCAATAAAACCAAAACCAAGTACTTCACCAATTCGGTAGAAAACTCGAGGTCATAAAGCGAGTGGAACCAACTTGTCGACAAGACCGACAGAGAAGAACTGGAGATGTTTACAAGTATATGCGGTATCTGGCCGATAGTCGGCGCTGGTGGTCACACCCGCAACCTTCACGGCGATCGCTCGCGAGTTTTTGGAATCTGTCGAGCCGTCGGAGACGTCAGCTATTATATATTCACCGGCTAAGTTTAATATTTAAAAATTGTAAATAACCCTCGGTGCTGCATACATTACACCAGACAAGGTACACTTCAAGTTACGATCACATTCATAAGTGACACCACTGTGTAATTTAATTATCGTTCACAAGTGAAAAGAATGATTTTATTTGTTTGTAAACTCGTTTCGAATTGTAAGAGCTCATCAGTCCATATATCAAGAATATATTTAACATAAACTGTTAAAAAAATCTTTACTGGTTAAAAACTAAGCCATTTTCGTTAATATGCCCCGAAATAAAACGAAACATTTTGAAATGCAAATGATAAAATCAGGGCTGCCAATCACAAGCAATCTTCCTAAACGATGACGATAGAAACTTCGCCTCCCTGATTCAGAAATGTTGGCATGCCTGAGAAACCGTGAAACAATGCTGCAACTTGTCAGTTGATATAAGCGACATCCAGTATTTAATCTACTTCTCGCTTAGCTGACGTTGAAACACTAGAGCATCACGGGCAACATCAAGTAAATTCTAGAGCTGAAAGACAGGAAACTTCAGTAGCTATATCCTCCCCATCGAAATTAGCTGTAAATCATAAATAAGTTGGACAATAGTATTCAGATGGATCAAATGTTTCAATGAAACCTCAGGAATCGGCCTAAAAATGGAAGACCCCTGTGCACTACTTTAAAGCAGGATAACTAGATCATTGCTAAAGTGAATTATCGTGTTTTTATTCCTTTTTATCCTTTATGATTGTTAACAACATATTTTCATCAGTAATTATCATATGCAAGTCAAGTAGGCTGATGCCTAAAAATTTTCAGACCAATAGACCTAGTATTGAGAATTGATTCTAATGATTGCTTGACAGTTGAAACCATAAATAATTAATGATGCATTTTTATCTTTTTAGTTTTTCCCTTTTAACTTTTTTCCAATAAAAACATAAGTCTGAAATTACAAGTAAGCCACTATGATAATTTGAAAGATTGTATGTCCCTTTAAATCAGCTTGCTGCCCAAGTGCTGTAGTTGCCAGATGTTGCTTTGAAGGTGACAATTTGTCCAAAAAATTAAAGTACAAAGAATCATCACTTACGAATGTGACCGTTCTAATCATAAAGAAGAAATAAGGAATTCTTGACTCAACGTAAAGTCCACACACTCTGAAGTATACTGTCATTTGTATCTTCTTCCAGATGGAGACAACCAGATGCTATGAGGGATCGAAATGTGTGCTGACTGAAGCTCCATTGATCCCAGATCCACATACAACCGAGCTACACCTGGGACCCAGTCATACAGCAGTTATTATTGCCAGTGCCAGGTAATCAAATCGGACCAAAACTTAACAGTAATTTTTAAAACGTATTTATCTATTAATATTTTTTACTAAATCCAAGAGATAAATATATTTATCTCAAAGCAGCTAGGAAAAAATATTCATGCCGTAATATATATAATCACAGGTTTTAGTACTTCAAAAGTATCAGTACTTTAGTATTTTTCTCAAATTTTTATTTAACGAATGCACATTGTATTCCCAGATAGAGCTGTGTAGAGTAACTGTATGGAACTTAACAATTTTTAACCAATTTCTGAAAAAAAATTCAATTTACAATCCTAATATCAAGGGATGGTAAGATAACCATCATTATTCAAGTGTCCCCCCAAAATTTTAATGACTGAAGTATGCTTTGTATGATGTAAACTAAGATCAAGAATATTGTTGTTACCTTTAAATTCTGTAAATGATGACACAAAAATACTCTAATTAGGTTCTTACTTAATATCTGAAATACTGTATTTCAAAATGTATGCCTTTAATGAGCATGATACAATAGTTTAATTAGTGCACAGAGTTGCATCTCTAGACTATTGCTGGGCTGATTAAAAGTTTTTTTTCATCAAAAGGAAGAAAAATAATATAGAAAGGTAAATTTTGGAGTTTTCCACCAAACTAAAAGCAATACTGTATTGTAATAACTTTTCCCATCCACTTATTATTTAGTCTGATAAGATGACAACGTTCAGTAGTGTTATAGTATTTTTCATTCGTTCCGTTAGACTCAAGACAATCTTATCTGTCAAACAATTCCTAACAAAACCATACTTTACCTCTATTGGTTTTTCAGTTTCTGGGAAGTAATAGACCCTGAGGAAGCTGGAGATGTATGCAGCGAAGTTGCTGAACCAGGTTTAGCTGCTAAAAAGCTACTGGATCTTGCTCAGGCCTATGGTACAAGACAGGCCCTGAGCATCATTGTTGTCCGACTTTTGCCGCCTTCACCGTTACCCCACTTCAACACTCCTATTACCACCAGTTCCAAACTTCACTCCAAGTCTTCACTGAGTGGAAAATGTAGAATAAATCAAGGGAACAATGAATACAAGAAAAGCAATGATTGTGTTGGGAAAAACATACCTGTGAGTTTAGAAAAAAGAAGAAACAGCAATTTGCAAGGTCAAGCCAATAGGAATAACACTGCCCTGGAAATCTCCAATAATAACTTTAGTGAATTTAATGCAAAAAGGAAACACTTATCTGCATACAATATTTCTAAGTGTAAAAGTTATGGATTAGGAATTAGTGATATTAGTGGTAGCTTTTCTAAAACTCATGTAAAAAATAGAATATTGTCAAAATCCACTCCAAACTTAGAAGAGCTTGACAGATCTTCTCCTAGTGGGCAAAGCCAAAGTGACAATAGTGAGCATGATGCAGACATACAGAGGTATCCCAATATCACAACTCGTGAGTCAAATTTAGTAACTAATCAGAGAGAAGTAAGCAAAAGCATTGAAGACCTATATGCAAAACCCCACAGAAGAAAGTGTGACATAACTAAAACAAGTGAAACTGATATGAATTCATATTCAAACCAGAAAATTAACAACAGAAAAGCTGTAACATACTACCATTACCCTCGACCTGATCCAAATATTTCACCACCACAGAATCACCTTACGGATCATCTACTAACAATGGGTCAAATGATACACCCTCCAGGTGTTTTAGCACCACCTGCAGGTTTTGGTGATCCTGAGAGTGATTCTGAAGGTAGTGACAGTGGACTAAGTGGAGTGAGTGCAGGACACATTCATTCCGAACAGAAACATCCAGACGATGACCTAACAGATAGCCCAGAACAGGTAAGCATATTGTTTGATTCCCTGCTCGTCTTTCCTTTTATAAAGACATTGTTCTCTTCACTATCATTATTCCCCATATTGAGGAACATATTACGATAATTTAAGTGTCTATATTAACTATACTTTCTTTTTATTTCCTGAGAGATATCAAAGAAGAGGAGGTGGGAGGAGAGTGACTGCTCCTCACACAACAGTTTTGGGGTACAGTATCTGAAAGTGCATGGATGTAGTATGATAGAGAGTAAAAGATGTGAGATTGGATGTATGTTTTGGAATAGAAGGATGGATATATTAGCCTTACGTGGGACAAAGATAAATGGGAAGGGTGAAGTGATGTTTGCTGAAGTGACAAGTAGAGTGTCTAGAATTGAAACAGAAAGAGCAAGAGATTGTGGCTTTATTCCTGAGTGCATAGATGACGGGTAAAGTAGTGGAATGGAAGGTGTCATCTCGGTTAATGCGGATTTGGGTTAGATTAGGTAGGAAATGTTGAGCTTTGGTTAGTGCGTATGGGACAGGTTATGAGAAAGTGAAGAGAAGAATGAATTCTGGAATGAGGTAACTAAGTGTGTAGAAGGACTGAGTAGAAGAAATATTGCTTACAGAGAGAATCTTTTCTTATAACTGTAATGCAAGTTTATATTTTTCATCAGCATTTCATGATCTACTGTACATAGTGCATGTGACAAGACAGTGAAATGGTATGATTTTGAAAAACCTAAGGAATATTTTCTATGTATAATTTGTTAATAAACTATAACTTTTCAATTGTTTCACCAACAGGTTACGGAAGAGCAATTTAGAAGTTGGGAGTATCTCCTAGCAAGAAATGCTAAACTTCTCTTCATGCGGGAACTGGACACCTTGAGTAGATCAAATTCTAAGGCCAAAAATTTACCCACAGCTTCTGCTCCCGATCTACTCGCTGCAACAGCTGCTGAAACAGAACCTAGCGGGCATTTCCTCCGCAATACAGTTAGAAAATCTCGTCTAGGGAGGGGGACTTTCCGACTTATCCAAAACAAGCTCAGTGCCACAACCAGTAAATTCAGTACCCTACAAAGATTTAGAAGTAATGCCTCCAAACACGAGAGTAATTTCCGTCGATTTGGCAGCCTTCAGAACTTAAAATATTACCAAGAGAACAGACCTCGACCTCCACATTATCCACTAGTGCAGCCAGAATTAGATACGGAGATGCAAGAGAGGACTACGTTGGATTCCCTTGAACTCGAAACAAGGATGCATCACTACTGGCATACAGGTGTTACAAATTTTTAAAGACAAGAGTTGAAAACATGTTGCCAACACAATAAAATGCCAAATTTTGTAAAGATTTCTCTTCCAATGAAAGATAACAGATTATGAAGTAAACAACTGGGTTTTTATTTACAACATTGAAAAATTATTTCTACTTATTCAAACCAGTTTCAACAGTAGTTACAACAACCTTGATTTACATGGAACAATGCTGTCACATTCCAAAAACTTGATTAGGTTAAAAGAGTTAATCTCTCTCTAAAGGGTATTGGATAGTTTGTTAGGTAAATGAGAAGAAATTGGTACATGAATATTGCCTCAAGTGTGAGGAATGACGAGACAAACCACTGAAAGAATTATGATTGATTGAAATATGTTATTTTTATAATAAAATAAATTTTTGAATATACTTACCCGGTGATTATATAAGCTGCAGCTCTGCTGCTCGACAGAAAACTCTACGTTCAAAATCCGCCAGCGATCGCTATGCAGGTAGGGGGTGTACATCAACAGCGCCATCTGTCGTGCAGGTACTCAGTACTCAATGTAAACACAGAACTCAATTTTCTCCTCGGTCCACTGGGTCTCTATTGGGGAGGAAGGGAGGGTCCTTTAATATATAATCACCGGTAAGTATATTCAAAAATTTATTTTATTATAAAAATAACATTTTTCAATATTAAACTTAGCCGGTGATTATATAAGCTGATTCACACCCAGGGGGGTGGGTAGAGACCAGCAATAATTGTTTACATTATTATGAGCTAAGGATTTTTTATTTCATTTTAGCATTTATTCAAAATAACAAACATAAAATAAATAAGTACCTGGTAAGGAAGTCGACTTGAACAATTATTCTGCCTTTTTAAGTACGTCTTCCTTACGGAGCCTCGCGATCCTCTTAGGATGCTGAGCGACCCCTAGGAGCTGAAGTATCAAGGGTTGCAACCCATACTACAGGACCTCATCAAAACCTCTAATCTAGGCGCTTCTCAAGAAAAGAATTTGACCACCCGCCAAATCAACCAGGATGCGAAAGGCTTCTTAGCCTTTCGGACAACCCAAAAACAACAATAAAAAACATTTCAAGAGAAAGATTAAAAAGGTTATGGAATTAGGGGAATGTAGTGGTTGAGCCCTCACTCACTACTGCACTCGCTGCTACGAATGGTCCCAGGGTGTAGCAGTTCTCGTAAAGAGACTGGACATCTTTAAGATAAAAAGACGCGAACACTGACTTGCTTCTCCAATAGGTTGCGTCCATTATACTCTGCAGAGATCTATTTTGTTTAAAGGCCACTGAAGTTGCGACAGCTCTAACTTCATGTGTCCTTACCTTCAGCAAAGCTTGGTCTTCCTCACTCAGATGGGAATGAGCTTCTCGTATCAACAGTCTGATATAATAGGATAAGGCATTCTTTGACATAGGCAAAGAAGGTTTCTTAATAGAACACCATAAAGCTTCTGACTGTCCTCGTAAAGGTTTAGTTCGTCTTAAATAGAACTTAAGAGCTCTAACAGGGCATAAGACTCTTTCTAGTTCATTTCCAACCATATTTGAAAGGCTTGGAATATCGAACGATTTCGGCCAAGGACGAGAAGGTAGCTCGTTTTTGGCTAGAAAACCAAGCTGTAAAGAACATGTAGCCGTTTCAGATGAAAATCCGATGTTCCTGCTGAAGGCGTGAATCTAACTGACTCTTTTAGCTGTGGCCAAGCAAACCAGGAAAAGAGTCTTTAAAGTGAGATCTTTAAAGGAGGCTGATTGTAGCAGCTCGAACCTTTCTGACATAAGGAATCTTAGTACCACGTCTAAATTCCAACCAGGTGTAGCCAAACGACGCTCCTTCGTGGTCTCAAAAGACTTAAGGAGGTCCTGTAGATCTTTGTTGTTGGAAAGATCTAAGCCTCTGTGACGGAAGACTGATGCCAACATGCTTCTGTAACCTTTGATAGTGGGAGCTGAAAGAGATCTTTCTTTCCTCAGGTATAATAGGAAGTCAGCTATTTGGGTTACAGAGGTACTGGTCGAGGATACTGATACTGACTTGCACCAGTTTCGGAAGACTTCCCACTTCGACTGGTAGACTCTAAGAGTGGATGTCCTCCTTGCTCTAGCAATCGCCCTGGCTGCCTCCTTCGAAAAGCCTCTAGCTCTAGAGAGTCTTTCGATAGTCTGAAGGCAGTCAGACGAAGAGCGTGGAGGCCTTGGTGTACCTTCTTTACGTGTGGCTGACGTAGAAGGTCCACCCTTAGAGGAAGAGTTCTGGGAACGTCCACTAGCCATTGAAGTACCTCGGTGAACCATTCTCTCGCGGGCCAGAGGGGAGCAACTAACGTCGACCTTGTCCCTTCGTGAGAGGCGAACTTCTGCAGTACCTTGTTGACAATCTTGAACGGGGGGAATGCATATAGGTCTAGATGTGACCAATCCAGTAGAAAGGCATCTATATGAACTGCTGCTGGGTCCGGGATTGGTGAGCAATATATTGGGAGCCTCTTGGTCATCGAGGTTGCGAAGAGATCTATGGTAGGCTGGCCCCATGTGGCCCACAGTCTCTTGCACACATCCTTGTGTAGGGTCCATTCTGTTGGAATGATTTGTCCCTTCCGACTGAGGCAATCCGCCATGACATTCAAGTTGCCTTGGATGAACCTCGTTACTAGAGAAAGGTTTAGATCTTTTGACCAGGTGAGGAGGTCCCTTGCGATCTCGTACAACGTCATAGAATGGGTCCCTCCTTGCTTGGAGATGTACGCCAAAGCCGTGGTGTTGTCCGAGTTCACCTCCACCACTTTGCCTTGAAGGAGGGACTTGAAGCTTTTCAAGGCCAGATGAACTGCCAGTAGCTCCTTGCAGTTGATATGTAACGTTCTTTGATGCGAGTTCCAAGTTCCCGAGCATTCCCGACCGTCTAATGTCGCACCCCAGCCCGTGTCCGATGCGTCCGAGAAGAGAACGTGGTTGGGGGTCTGAACAGCCAGGGGAAGACCCTCTCTGAGGCTGATACTGTCCTTCCACCAAGTCAGGGACGACTTCATCTTCTCGGAAATGGGGATCGAGACCGCTTCTAGCGTCTTGTCCTTTTTCCAGTAAACAGCTAGGTGAAATTGAAGGGGACGGAGGTGTAGTCTCCCTAACGAAACGAACTGTTCCAGGGATGATAGCGTCCCTATCAGACTCATCCACTGTCTGACTGAACATCGTTCCTTCTTCAGCATGTTCTGGATGCATACCTGGGCTTGACTTGTTCTGGGGGCCGACGGAAAAGCCCGAAAAGCTTGACTGTGAATCTCCATCCCTAAATACACAATAGTTTGGGATGGGACCAGTTGAGACTTTTCCATATTGACCAGGAGACCCAATTCCTTGATCAGATCTAGAGTCCACTTTAGATTCTCCAGACAGCGACGACTGGAAGAGGCTCTTAGAAGCCAGTCGTCCAAATAGAGGGAGGCTCTGATGTCCGCTAAATGAAGGAATTTGGCTATATTCCTCATCAGCCTCGTAAACACAAGAGGAGCTGTGCTTAGGCCAAAGCACAGGGCTTGAAATTGGTAGACAACCTTTTCGTAAACGAACCTCAGAAAAGGTTGGGAGTCTGGGTGGATGGGGACGTGAAAGTATGCGTCCCTTAGGTCTAAAGAGACCATTCAGTCTTCCTTTCTGACCGCTGCTAGAACGGACTTTGTGGTCTCCATGGCGAACGTCTGCTTTGTGACAAAGACATTCAGCGCACTGACGTCTAGCACCGGCCTCCACCCTCCTGTCTTCTTTACCACTAAGAAGAGACGGTTGTAGAAGCCCGGGGATTGATGGTCCCGGACTTTGACTACCGCTCCCTTTTCTAGTAAGAGAGACACCTCCTGCTTCAAAGCTCGTCTCTTGTCTTCCTCTCTGTACCTGGGAGAGAGATCGATGGGACACGTTGCTAGAGGGGGTTTGCGTACAAACGGGATCTTGTACCCTTCTCTGAGCAGCTTCACAGATTGTGCATCTGCGCCTCTTTCCTCCCAGGTCTGCCAGAAGTTCTTGAGTCTGGCTCCCACTGCTGTCTGAAGAAGGAGGCAGTCAGACTCTGCCTTTAAAGGACTTGGTACCTTTCTTCTTCCCACGTCTCCTTTCGGCACGAGCACCTCCTCTGCTGGAGGCTCTGCCACGAAAGGGCGGAATGAATCTGGACGCTGGAGTGTCCATCCTGGGTCTTGACAAGGTAGGCAAAGGGGTGGCTTTGCGGGCAGAGGACGCAACCAGGTCATGGGTGTCCTTCTGAATCAAAGAGGCAGCAATCTCCTTAATCAAGTCCTCTGGAAAAAGGCACTTTGAGAGAGGAGCAAACAGAAGTTCTGATCTCTGACACGGTGTTACTCCAGCTGACAGGAAGGAGCAAAGGTTCTCCTGTTTCTTGAGGACCCCGGATACGAACGAAGCCGCAAGCTCACTAGATCCGTCCCGTATGGCCTTGTCCATGCAGGACATTATGAGCAAGGAAGATTCCTTGTCAGACGGGGAGATCTTCCTGCTCAAAGCTCCC
The DNA here is from genome assembly GCF_036898095.1 of Palaemon carinicauda. Taxonomy (NCBI): domain Eukaryota; kingdom Metazoa; phylum Arthropoda; class Malacostraca; order Decapoda; family Palaemonidae; genus Palaemon; species Palaemon carinicauda. The sequence continues at coordinate 127,141,815 of NC_090734.1, forward strand.
AGACACCAGTCCAAAAAGTTAAAGACCTCGAAGGCTCTAAACACTCCTTTCAACAGATGGTCTAGGTCCGTAGGAGACCAGCATATCTTAGAGCGTCTCATGGCTAGCCTGCGGGGAGAGTCTACCAGGCTTGAGAAGTCGCCCTGGGCAGAGGCAGGAACTCCCAAGCCGAGAACTTCTCCCGTGGCATACCAGACGCTCGATCTGGAAGAGAGTTTCGCAGGGGGAAACGAAAACGTTGTCTTCCCTAGGTCCTTCTTGGACTGCATCCAATCTCCTAAAACTCGTAAAGCTCTCTTGGAAAAGCGGGCGAGGACGAGTTTCGTAAAGGCAGGCGCGGATGACTGCGTACCTGAAGCAAACTCTGACGGAGGGGAGCGTGGAGCCGCAGACACAAACTGGTCCGGATACATCTCTTTGAACAGAGCAAGAACTTTCCTAAAGTCCAAAGAGGGTTGCGTGGTCTTGGGTTCGTCAAGGTCCGTATGTGGGTCATCAATGTGTGCCGCGTCGTCATCATCAGAGAGTCCATCATCTGAGAATTGAGGAGGAAGCGGCAAAGGAGTAGGAATCGGCTGGTCAGCTGAGTCCGGCAGCACGGGTGCACGCGTGACTGAACCGGACGCAACGTCATGGAACTGTTGCCCAGTCTGTGAACTGGCAACAACCATAGCAGCGCGGGGACGCATAGCGTCTACTCCAGACTGTCTAGTCTGATGTGGGCGAGCAGAGGTAACCACACTGGGTTGCGGAGGTTGACGCACCGCGTCAAAACAAAACAACTTAGACTGTTGTTGTATCTCACGAACGTCAACGGAAGGTTCCGTGCGTCGCTGAACGTCAACATGCGGCTGGCAGCGCATGGGTGGCGGGACTCTCTCAGCTGGAGTGCGGCCGAAGGTCGCCTCAGCGTCCACAGGACGCACAACCGTGGGTGGTTGTAGGCTAGAGGTTGGTGCAGCGTCAACCTTCTCCGCACGAAAGTCCTGCATCAAGGACGTTAACTGAGACTGTATGGTCTGCAGCAAAGACCACTTAGGGTCTACAGGAGCAGGTGCGGCAACAGACGGTGTGACTGCCTGATGCGGTACCGCCTTGCCTCTCTTAGGAGGTGAGCAGTCGTCGGAAGACTGCAGCGAGTCCGAACTGACCCAGTGGCTACAACTGGGCCGTTGGACTTGCGCGGAAGGGACCGACTTGCGCTTAAGAGGCCGCGAGACCTTGGTCCATGGTTTCTTACGAGAAACCTCTTCCGCAGACGAGGAATAAATGGGCTCTCTCGTCTTTGTGTGGGTGGGGCGATCTTGGGTAGATACGCCCGAAACCACGGAGGGAACGTCTGTTCGCTGATTAAAGCCTCTCGAACCCTTTGGTCGTACGACATTGCTTCTCCCATGGGCTTGGGAGCTTGCAAGAGGTCCCGGACTGGGAGGACGACAGGCACGAACAGACGAACCCTCAAGCGCAACACTATCCACAACACTATCACTCACTTTATCACTACCCACTGCACTCTTACACTTCAGCTCCTTGACGTCTGCCATGAGCTGGTTGCGGTCACTAGCCAAGGACTCGACTCTCTCACCCAGAGCTTGGATGTCACGCATCATATCTGCCATCGAAGGTTCTTGAGTGCTAGAAGGGGGATCAGGAGCAACCACTACAGGGGAAGGAATAGGTTGTGGGGCATGAGGAGAGGAAAATTCAACGGAGCGAGACGAACTTCTCCTGACTCTATCTCTCTCTAGCCTACGTGTATATTTCTGGAATTCGATAAAATCGAATTCCGAAAGCCCAACGCATTCCTCACATCGATCTTCCAATTGACAGGTTTTATCCCGACAATTGGAACAAACGGTGTGAGGATCGATAGAGGCCTTCGGAAGACGCCTTGAACAGTCCCTAGCATTACACTTCCTGAATTTAGGGACTTGAGAAGGGTCAGCCATTTTGAATTAGTCAAAGGGGAATTCAAAAACTATCCAAAGTCATCAACAAATAATCCGATATCAACAAAAGAATGCAAGGATGTATTGAAGATAAAGCCTGCAAAGCGAAAGCTCAAAACTAGAAATGTGTACTTCACCAAAAAGATGTGAAAACCAATCCAGTTAGCAACAGCGAATTAGTAGGTCTTGCCGGTAGCACGACAGAGAGAAAATTGAGTTCTGTGTTTACATTGAGTACTGAGTACCTGCACGACAGATGGCGCTGTTGATGTACACCCCCTACCTGCATAGCGATCGCTGGCGGATTTTGAACGTAGAGTTTTCTGTCGAGCAGCAGAGCTGCAGCTTATATAATCACCGGCTAAGTTTAATATTGAAAAAAGCATGTTATATATGGTATACTTGTTACCATATGTATCATGTCACTTCAAAAATTTAAAAAATGGATCTAGAAATTAAATAAATTTCTGTGCACAATATACACCTTCTCAAGATACATAAAATACCTCAGTAAATGATTTGCATCAATTCCAAAATATCCTTTAAAATATCCATAGTAAACATGATATCTTCCTACAAATTTTCAAGTGGGTTTTTCCTATAAAAATAATAGCAGAATAAACCATAGTTTAAACGTAAATGCTGATAAGACCCACATCTAAAAAAATTTTAAAGTAATTACCAATGGTTCTTGCTACAAAAAGTAAGCAAAAATTTAGTTTTTCAAAATTGATGTCATAAAACTAATAACAAACAAAAGACAGTTATGATTTCCAACATGTAAAATAACCAGTCTTCAAATCTAAAACTCCCAATATGAGAAAAAGTCTCTAAGTGGTCATTACATAACTACATGAAGAGTAACTATTAAAGATTTCAACTAAACAAATCAATGACCAAGAAGGTACAGTACTTGTAGCAATGCAATTTTACATACAAAATAAAAATTTAAACCAACTACATAATGATATTTGCCTGCTAAATTTCTTTCTTACTGCTCTAATTAAAAGAGGCAAATAAAGTCTTGGATATCATGGAATCACAGGATTTTTTTCTCGGCCAGATGTTCGGCTGGATAATCTTCAAAACTTAAATTATTCATTATTTTCATTAAAAGGAGGAAATGATATAACTATAATTTAACACAATATTTACACCATTTACAAAGTCATTCTTAACATCCTAGTTTTATGATAACATTTTACAACAAAGTCATTTATATGGTCTCTAGTTACACAGAATGATCAGGTAAGAGTAAAATTAGCATTTAGTTACCTTATCTAAGAGTAAGGCTGCTATTGCTCTTGTGTCATTTCCACAATCTTCAAGCTCACTACAAGAAAGAATTTTCATGTCCCATCCACTCTTGCTTAACAATCGTAACTTCAGGCGAATAATTCCTATGGGATCTGAGGATGGTCTTATCAGGAAATGTGGCTCAAGAATTTCAATTGCAACTAAATTATTTGATCTTCCTTCAAGAGCTGAAAGCTGTTCTTTAATGTGATTTCGCTCTACAAATGAGTCGCACGAAGACATAGTTTCGACGGATTTTAAATTGTCAAAATCTACTATTAAATTGGCATAATTTATACTGGGTAACAAAAATTTCAATTTCAGAACATTAGCCCCCAAAATTTCATTAATGCATCTAACACCTTCCATTACCTTCGACAGTCCCGGACGGTGACAAATTTCATCGGACAAAGTTCTCACTGGTAATTCCTCCTGGGAAAGCTGTGGTTTTTCTACAATCAAACCAGGTGCTTCAATTTTCAAAGATTCATAGAGCGTTAGTAAACGTGAGAGCTGCTTGCTCCTCTGATGCCCTGGAAAAATAAATACAAGTAAACATAAATTCTGACAGGCTTCAAAACTATTTCTAAATGTTTAAGTTTTTATGGTACTGTATCACAAAGCCATAAATTCAGTTTAAAAGTCAAAGCAATAGACTATAAAGTATATTTTCATAGGCCTATAAACACACTGTACAGTATGTTTACACACACACCTATAAACACATAACACTTGTGGTTTTACTTAAATTCTAATAAGCTGTAGAAAGCTGTGTCAGTGTGACTTGAAAAATTTATATAATTTGCACACAATGGCATAGATTAAACTAAATAAAACATGTCTACAAAATTTCTCAAAAGGGAAGCATGAAATTACTGAACTGTACCTAGTACTTGATCATATTGAACCTTCTAATATTTTGGCAGGATATAATTCATTATCTTCCTTCCGTCAGTGAAAATAACAAATTTGGAAGTACCGGTAATTCATATTTTTCCGAACTATATGAACGAGTTCTTTACATGGAAGAAGGATACTGTACTGTAACAGTGAATTTGGAATACATTATCATCATCATCTCCTACATTTACTGACGCAAAGGACCTCGATTAGATTTCGCCAGTCGTCCCTATCTTGTGCTTTCAATTCAATGCTTCTCCGTTAATCATCTTGCACTTCATAGTCCTCAGCCATGTAGGCCTGGGTCTTCAAACTCTTCTAGTGCCTTGTGGGGCCCAGCTGAATGTTTGGTGAACTAATCTCTCGGGGAGTGTGAAGAGTATGCCCAAACCTTCTCCATCTACCCCTCATCATGATCCCATTCACATATGGCACTCGTGTAATCTCTCTTATAGTTTTATTTCTAATCCTGTCCTGCCATTTAACTCCCCATATTCTTCGGAGGGCTTTGTTCTCAAATCTACTATATCTATTGGAGATTGTTCCATAGTCATACCAAGACTCATGTCCATTGAGTAACACTGATCTAACTAAATTGATACTGTATGTAGTCTGATTTTTATATGTAATTTCAGGCGATTGGATTTCCAAATTTTACTTAACCTAGCCATTGTCTGATTTGCTCTTTCCAATCTTTTACTAAACTTTAATTCTAACAACCCTGTACTGGAGATCATAGTTCCTAATTACTTGAATAATTCTACCTCTTTAATCCTTTCTCCTTCCAATGATATTCTATCTTCTATTGCATACTCCATTCTCATCACCTCTGTTTTTCTTCTATTCATCTTCAATCCAACCTCGTGTGATATTTCATGCATTCTGGTAAGCAGGCATTGCAAATTCTGTGGTGCTCTGCTAACAATGACAGCATCATCAGGATACTCTAGGTTTGCTAATATCCTACATCCAATCCTTCTCAACCATCTCTGACTGTTCTATGCATTACTAAATCCATGAGGAGGATACAAATCATTGGTGACAACACATTCCATTGGAGTACTCCGCTTTTCACAGGAAATTCACTTGATATGACTCCATTAACATTAACTTCGCAATTGCTATGCTCAGGAACTGACTTAATCAAATTTACATATTCAAGAGGAATTGCATAATAATGCAGGACTCTCCACAAAATTGGCCAGCGCACACTATCAAAAGCTTTTTCATAGTCCACAATTGCCATCAAAAGTAGATTTCTATATTCTACGCATTGCTGTACATGTCTCTAAATGAAAAGTTGGTCAGTGCAACTTCTACCTTTTCTAAATCCATCCTGTTCATCTCTCAGCTTTTCATCAATCTTTCTCTCCAGTCTCTTTAGAATAAGCATACTATACATTTTCATAACAACTGACGTAAGTGTTATGCCTCTGTAATTATTGCAATCAGTAATTATGGCAACTACCAAGAGGCCTTGAACTCAAAAACTCCCGAGGCCAAGACAAAATGAAGAAAGGCCCTGCTTTCCGGATGAATGGAGACTTGAAGATATGAAGCATCCTTCAGATTGATGGAGATCATCCAATCCCCCTGCCTGACTGACGTCATGACTGACTGAACCATCTTCATCTGTAAGCTGGACTTCACCACAAAGGTGTTCAAGGCTGAGGGGTCTATGATAGGGTGCTAGGCACCCAAGACCTTTAGAACTACAAATGTATGAATAAAACCCTGTAAAAGGGGGAGCCAACAACAAGGCATCCTTCTCTACTAGAGCAAGCAACTCCTTCTCCAAGGCCTGCCTAGTGATGGAACTGGGGCATAGCTGTCAAAGCAGAGAGGACGAGCAGAAAAGAGAGGCTTGGAAATGAAAGGGATCTGATAACCAACCCTCAAAATCTCCACAACCCACTCGTCATTCCCTCTCGATTGCCAAGCTGACCAATGGCGAGAGAGCCAGACTCCAAAAGGATAAGCGAGGTAACGACTCCTACTTCCAAAAAAATGGCAACCGCGAGCGGAAGCAAAGGAAAACACCCTAGCCCATCCCTTCCCCTTAACTATACCACCAGACCAAGAGCCCATCCCATGTTTGCTGAGAAAAATGCCAAATGAGGGAGCCAAGGGGACAGAGGTTTGGGAAGAAGGACCAGACGAAGAGGAACCGACAGTAACAGAACTAAACTGCAAGAAAGAGGACAGAGCACATCCAATACTATCATTCTGTTTCACCTCCTCAGCGAAGAGGAGGAAGATCAAAAGAGAAGACATGAAACAAGGCCTTCTTAACTTCCAAAGAGAGATCATCTTAATGTTCCGATAGCACATCAGCCTGGACAGTCTTGTCAAACAAGGACTCAAAGAAGGGAGAAGCAGCCAAGAGACGAGACCTCTGACACTCAAAAGTCGAGAAAGGAAGAAGAGACCAACGACTAACATCTCAAAGAGATGATAAAGGCCTGCAAACTAGCAGCAAGGGTGTTCTGATAAAGAGGCCCCCAAAATCGAGGAGCAGAAATTCTCAAATAAAGGGGCGTCAGGAGGGACAAACCCAGAATCCTTAATATATCTCAAAAGGCCTCCCATGAGCCACATATTTAAAGACTAAACCTCCTGTAATGAGCAGAGAATGGACTCCATAGCCACCAAGTCATTCCCGGGAACAGGGACTGTGCAAATTCAGGATTTGGCATGGGAGGTCTAACTAAGGAGGAGTCATCTGACACCAGGTAGGCACCTCGACAGAGCTTTTGCCGAGCTCTGTAAAAGTCGAGCTTGACTCACTGGGCTAGTTAATCTCTTCCTTTTAATAATAATAATAATAATCAACGGCATTTAAGGGGGAAGAAAATCTCTTCTTCCCTTCATCAATCACCTTGGAAACCTTGGCTGATATATCAGCCCTAACTTGAACAAACCTCAGGGCAAAGGGAAAATGCAACAGGTCGTGCAACTGAGAAGGACCTTAGGGAAGACACCTTCTGTGAGACACTGAGGATGAGGACAGGCCTGATCTTTAGACTAAGCTTGAGGGAGAAACCCTAAGATTAAGTCAATTTATAAAACTCTATGTTCTGTTCCTCGTTAAGTGGATAAACAGGCTCCGAGAACCTATCATCATCAACTTTATCATCCTGATTAGACCAGTAACACAGCCCATAACTGACACACCTCGCTAACCCAACCCTGATATATACTTGTCCTAGGCTTGGTGCCTACACCCAACACCCCTACCCTCACTATACAGTAGTGCTCTACTGCACTGTTACGAGATCACAAGGGGACACATTGGGTAATTTATCGTCAGACCACTAAGGGATAGTTTTCCCTTGGGGCTACACCACGTCGGGGTTCACAAGACACGGGATTTATCATACCCTTACACTGGATACAGTCAACAGTTACCTGACGAGGAGCTGAAAGAGAATCCATAAGGTTATCCAATATACTTATAAAGGCAAATTCTAAATGCTCTAGTTAATTTACTAAATTTAACTGAAATATCTTAAATTAAATTCTGCTGTAAAGACTCCAGTTTCTGGCCTCAACTTGCTTCTAGAGAATTTAACCTGGACTCCACATAAGAAGACTATAGGAATAACCCTTAGATTTGTGGGTGACAAATCAGGATGGGAATAGCCTGTAACAGGTTGAAGAGTTACAACCCAAGGTACACAATTCAAGGAAACTTTCAGTCAACACAAATCACAACAGGGGGATAAATCACATAAGTTACTTCTGCAATTAGAACAATCATGTGGATCATATGCCCTGCAGCTCATCCGTCTCACACAAGGACAGCTCCTGAATGGATTCGAAGTAGGGATTGCAGGTGAATCCTGAGACTCCATCATTATGAAGAAAGAGCTGGGTTGCAAAAAATTACCCAAATCAATGACAATCCCACAAGGTTATAATGAAAACAACACTAAAACAGGTAATTGGTTGAATAATAAGAAAGAACAATCACACAGAACAATAAAAGAACTTGTAGGCAAAAATGGTAATGAAAATTCAAAAGAGCGATCCCGCTGTTAACAGCTGAATGTCAAGGTGAGTGGACAGCTGGTTCAGTTGGCAGTGTTGCCAACAGGGGAATTGAATAGAAGATAGCAGGCTTGCCAATGATTAAAAATGTTATTTTGATAATAAAATAAATTTTTGAATATACTTACCCGGTGATTATAATAGCTGCAACTCTGTTGCTTGACAGAAAAACTCTACGGAAAAATTCGCCAGCGATCGCTACACAGGTAGGGGGTGTACTCAACAGCGCCATCTGTCGTTCAGATACCCAGTACTCATTGTAAACAAAGAACTCAATTTTCTCCTCGGTCCACTGTGTCTCTATTGGGGAGGAAGGGAGGGTCCTTTAATTTATAATCACCGGGTAAGTATATTCAAAAATTTATTTTATTATCAAAATAACATTTTTCAATATTTAACTTAGCCGGTGATTATAATAGCTGATTCACACCCAGGGGGGTGGGTAGAGACCAGCAAAATATGTTTACATCATATGAGCTAAGAATTTTTATTTCATTTTAGAAGTTATCAAAATAACTAAACAAAATAAATAGGTACCTGGTAAGGAAGTCGACTTGAACAATTACTCTGCCTTTTTAAGTACGTCTTCCTTACGGAGCCTCGCGATCCTCTTAGGATGCTGAGCGACCCCTAGGAGCTGAAGTATCAACGGTTGCAACCCATACAACAGGACCTCATCAAAACCTCTAATCTAGGCGCTTCTCAAGAAATGACTTTGACCACCCGCCAAATCAATTAGGATGCGAAAGGCTTCTTAGCCTTCCGGACAACCCAAAAACAACAATAAAAACATTTCAAGAGAAAGATTAAAAAGGTTATGGAATTAGGGAATTGTAGTGGTTGAGCCCTCACCCACTACTGCACTCGCTGCTACGAATGGTCCCAGAGTGTAGCAGTTCTTGTAAAGAGACTGGACATCCTTAAGATAAAAAGACGCGAACACTGACTTGCTTTTCCAATAGGTTGCGTCGATTATACTTCGCAGAGATCTATTTTGTTTAAAGGCCACGGAAGTTGCGACAGCTCTAACTTCGTGTGTCCTTACCTTCAGCAAAGCTTGGTCTTCCTCATTCAGATGGGAATGAGCTTCTCGTATTAACAGTCTGATAAAATAGGATAAAGCATTCTTTGACATAGGCAAAGATGGTTTCTTAACTGAACACCATAAAGCTTCAGACAGGCCTCGTAAAGGTTTAGTTCGTTTTAAATAGAACTTAAGAGCTCTTACAGGGCATAAGACTCTTTCTAGTTCATTTCCAACCATACGATAAGCTTGGAATATCGAACGATTTTGGCCAAGGTCGAGAAGGCAGCTCGTTTTTGGCTAGAAAACCAAGTTGTAGAGAACATGTAGCCGTTTCAGATGAGAATCCGATGTTCTTGCTGAAGGCATGAATCTCACTGACTCTTTTAGCTGTGGCTAAGCATACCAGGAAAAGAGTCTTTAAGGTGAGATCTTTCAGGGAGGCTGATTGTAGCGGCTCGAACCTGTCTGACATAAGGAATCTTAGTACCACGTCTAAATTCCAACCAGGTGTAACCAAACGACGCTCCTTCGTGGTCTCAAAAGACTTAAGGAGGTCCTGTAGATCTTTCTTGTTGGAAAGATCTAAGCCTCTGTGACGGAAGACTGATGCCAACATGCTTCTGTAACCCTTGATAGTGGGAGCTGAAAGAGATCGTTCTTTCCTCAGATATAAGAGGAAGTCAGCTATTTGAGTTACAGAGGTACTGGTCGAGGATACGGATACTGACTTGCACCAGTTTCGGAAGATTTCCCACTTCGATTGGTAGACTCTAAGGGTGGATGTTCTCCTTGCTCTAGCAATCGCTCTGGCTGCCTCCTTCGAAAAGCCTCTAGCTCTCGAGAGTCTTTCGATAGTCTGAAGGCAGTCAGACGAAGAGCGTGGAGGCCTTGGTGTACCTTCTTTACGTGTGGCTGACGTAGAAGGTCCACCCTTAGGGGAAGTGTTCTGGGAACGTCTACTAGCCATCGAAGTACCTCGGTGAACCATTCTCTCGCGGGCCAGAGGGGAGCAACTAGCGTCAACCTTGTCCCTTCGTGAGAGGCGAACTTCTGCAGTACCTTGTTGACAATCTTGAACGGAGGGAATGCATATAGATCTAGATGTGACCAATCTAGGAGAAAGGCATCTATATGAACTGCTGCTGGGTCCGGGATTGGTGAGCAAAATATTGGGAGCCTCTTGGTCATCGAGGTTGCGAAGAGATCTATGGTTGGCTGGCCCCAGGTGGCCCAAAGTCTCTTGCATACATCCTTGTGGAGGGTCCATTCTGTTGGAATTATTTGTCCCTTCCGACTGAGACAATCTGCCATGACATTCAAGTTGCCTTGGATGAACCTCGTTACTAGTGATATGTTTAGACCTTTTGACCAGGTGAGGAGGTCCCTTGCGATCTCGTACAACGTCAGAGAGTAGGTCCCTCCTTGCTTGGAGATGTACGCCAAAGCCGTGGTGTTGTCCGAGTTCACCTCCACCACTTTGCCTTGAAGGAGAGACCTGAAGCTTTTCCAGGCCAGACGTACTGCCAGTAGCTCCTTGCAGTTGAAATGCATTGTCCTTTGACTCGAGTTCCATATTCCCGAGCATTCCCGACCGTCTAATGTCGCACCCCAGCCTACGTCCGATGCGTCCGAGAAGAGAACGTGGTTGGGAGTCTGAACAGCCAGGGGAAGACAAGACTTTATCTTTCCGGAAACCGGGATCGAGACCGCTTCTAGCGTCTTGTCCTTTTTCCAGTGAAAAGCTAGATGGTATTGAAGAGGACGGAGGTGGGGTCTTCCTAGTGACACAAATTGATCCACGGATGACAGCGTCCCTACCAGACTCATCCACAGCCTGACTGAGCAGCGTTCCTTCTTCAGCATCTTCTGGATGGATAGCAGGGCTGGGGGCTGATCGTCTTGTTGTTCAGCAACGTCCTCATCAGAGGGTTCCTCATCCGAAACTGATGAGGAAACGGCAACGGAGTGGGCAACGTCTGGCTCGCTGAATCCGGTCGCACTGGTGGATGCGTGACGGAGCCGGACGCAATATCATGGAACTGCTGCACAGTCTGTGAATTGTCAACAACCATGGGTGCGCGAGGAAGCACAGCGTCAACCCGAGACTGTCTAGACCGTCTGGGTTGTGCAGTCAACACCCTACCGGGTTGCTGAGGTTGACGCACTGCGTCAAAACAAGTCACCTTTGCTGGTTGTTGAACGTCCTGAACGTCAACAACCACCTCCGAGCGTCGCTTAACGTCAACGTGCGGCTGGCAACCCACACTGGGTCGCATCGGTGGAGGAACCACCTCAACTGGCAGACGCGAGTAGGTTACCTCAGCGTCAACAGGGCGCACAACCGACCGGTTGGAAGGTTGTTGGCCGGAAGGTTGTTGGCCAGAAGGTTCTTCTCCGCATTTAAGTCCTCTATCAAGGACGCAAGCTTGGACTGCATGTCTTGCAGCAAAGCCCATTTAGGGTCTACGGGAGCAGGTGTGGCAACAGACGGGGTTAGCGACTGAGGCGGAACCGTTTACCATCCCTGAAAGCCTTGTTATGCGTGACATAATAGTACAGCAAAACTTCAAAGGCTCGACAACAGCTGTGAAGTTGACCTGTAAACAACTTGGAGCGTCTCCTGGCTAGGCGCCAGGGAGAGTCTACCAGAATTGAGAAGTCTATCTGGGCAGAGGCATGAACTCCCAAGCCGAGAACTTCTCTCGTGTCATATCAGACTCTCGCTCTATAAACCAGTTTAAAAGAAGGGAAAGCAAAGGCTGTATCCCCCAAACTCCTCCTGGTAAACAACCAGTCGCCTAGCCAACGTAACGCTCTCTAGGAGCGCGAGAGAGCACTAGCTTAAAAACAACGGCTTCAAAGTAGCTAGGCCTAGTGAAAGCTCTGACGTTTAGGCGAACGAGGAGCAGCAGTTACAAAAAGATCCGGACGAAGATCCTTAAAAAAATCATCATGATTTAATTAAAGTCCATAGGAGGCTAAGCAGCTTTAGGCTCCTCTCCATCTGACAGAGTCCTCAAGGGAATATCAGTAGGAGGGAGAACAGCAACTTCCTCATCTACAGGAACCTTGTCCGATAAAAGCTGAGTCTCTCACTGGTGCATTAGTAGCGGACCAGAACGCAACGTCATGTAACTGCTTGACAGTCTGTGAACTGTCAACAACTGAACTGTCAACCACAACAGGTGCGTGAGGACGCACAGCGTCCACTCGAGACTGCTTTGACTGCCTAGACTGAGCAGTCAAAACAACTCTAGAATGCGGAGGTTGACGCACAGCGTCAAAACAAGTCAACTCCGATTGATAGTGAACGTCTTGAACGTCAACAGGAGCATCAGCCAGTGGCCTAACGTCCAAATGCGGCTGAAAAACCACACGAGACCGCATCGAGTGTGGTTCTAAACAACCTGACTGACGTGACTAAGCTACGCCAACGTCAACAGTAAGCACAAAGGAACGTTAGGTTGGCTGAAAGCCAGGATATCGATGAGATAAACGGCTAGACTCAACTGACTAATCGGCAGAATAGTCTTCCATAAGGGAGGCAAGCATATACTGCATGTTTTGCCATACAACCCCTTAAGGATCAACGGAAATGGTTGTGGTAATAGACGAGGGTAACGTCTGTGACCGCAACACTTTGCCTACAAAAAAAAAAGACTCTCGGAGTCTGTGTTACGCTTTTGTTAGGCGGCGAGCAGTTATCCGATGACTGCATAGGGTCAGAGCTGTCCTAATGGCTGTAACCAGGACGCTGGACCTGTCCTGAAAGGACTGACTTTCGCTTAAGGGCTTCGAAACCTTGTGACAGGTTTCTTATGCGAAAAGCCTACGGATGGCGAGGAGAAACAACGTCTCTCTCGTCTTATGGTAGGGGAGATCTTGGTAAGATACACCCGATACCATAGAGGGAAAACGTCTGTTCGTTGGTCAAGGCCTCTCGAACCCATAAGTCGTTTGACATTACTTCTCCCCTGGGCTTGGGAGCTTGTAAGAGGTCCCGGACTAGGTGAACGACAGGCACGAACAGACGAACCCTCGGACGCAACACTGTAACACTTTGCGCCTCGGACGCAACACTGTAACACTTTGTGCATATCACTTTATCACTTCGATTTTCTGTTTTGCACTTATTTCTACCTGAAACACGCAATTCTACCCTTCATTAAAAGGTAGTAATTGCGAAATTAGTCGTATAATGCAAGCTCATAATACCAGCAAAAAACAGAAAACATATTAAGATAAAAAGAAAAATCAGTGGCTGGGAAAGAGACTAAACACTAGTTCATATAACTACGTTTTCAATCTCTCACCGCACATAGCCTGGGGACGAGAATAAAAACCTAAAAACGTTTTATCCTTCCTCCCCGTACAGCGACTAGGGACGTGAGTAACACGAGAACAACGTTACCCGCTTGAACGGAAGGTTTTCTCTCCTCTCTCTCCCTCCGTCTCTATCTCTCTCTCTTTTTCTCTCTTGATTTCGCACCTAAGAGAAGAGCCCAATTATATATCGTCAAAAAAACATGTTATTTGACTAAAGGAAAAAACTGAAAGGTTTTTCAAATAAAAAGTTCCTTTAAATTAGAATTTAAAACATTTAAGCTAAGAAAGAATGAACAAAACGTCAGAATCGATTTACTCTTACTGCAAAGTGAAACCGTGATACACTCTCTCTCTATCGTAACGATAGAGCGCATGTTGAACGTCCTGAACGTCAACAACTGCGTAGCATAAAAAACTAAACGTTAGTTCATCTTTGAAAACAGTACGAAGACTATCAAAGAAATTCTTTCATAAAATATTACATTTAAAAAGTTTTAAATCCTTAGCTCTTTAAAAGCTAAAGACGATATAAAGGGCTCAACGTTGATTAACTTCGGTTTCCAAGTTAGGACCGCCTACTCTCAGGAAAGGTCTATATAAACAAAGCATTAAAATTTATTTTATATGTTTATAAAAAATGGAAAGTTAATCGAAGAGGCCTAATAAAGGCGGAGAGATATAAAATATAATTACTAAAAGCCTAAACACACTTCCGTTTAAGGGAAGGGTCGGCCATTTAAAAGTGAAAGAAAGTCCATACTCTCTTTGTCACCATAATTAAATCTATCCAAAACGAGTTCAAGTTTTAAGATGAAGATAAAACACCTGCATAGCGAAAGCTCAAAACTAGAATAGTGTACTTCACCAAATAGTTGTGAAAACAAATCCAGTTAGCAACAGCGAATTAGTAGGTCTTGCCGGTAGCCCGACAGAGAGAAAATTGAGTTCTTTGTTTACAATGAGTACTGGGTATCTGAACGACAGATGGCGCTGTTGAGTACACCCCCTACCTGTGTAGCGATCGCTGGCGAATTTTTCCGTAGAGTTTTTCTGTCGAGCAACACAGTTGCAGCTATTATAATCACCGGCTAAGTTAAATATTGAAAAATATAATTACTAAAAGCCTAAACACACTTCAGTCTAAGGGAAGGGTCGGCCATTTAAAAGTGAAAGAAAGTCCATACTCTCTTTGTCACCATAATTAAATCTATCCAAAACGAGTTCAAGTTTTAAGATGAAGATAAAACACCTGCATAGCGAAAGCTCAAAACTAGAATAGTGTACTTCACCAAATAGTTGTGAAAACAAATCCAGTTAGCAACAGCGAATTAGTAGGTCTTGCCGGTAGCCCGACAGAGATAAAATTGAGTTCTTTGTTTACAATGAGTACTGGGTATCTGAACGACAGATGGCGCTGTTGAGTACACCCCCTACCTGTGTAGCGATCGCTGGCGAATTTTTCCGTAGAGTTTTTCTGTCGAGCAACAGAGTTGCAGCTATTATAATCACCGGCTAAGTTAAATATTGAAAATTTGGGTGGTTTCTGGAGATTTAGGGCTAGGTAAATTATCCTAAGGTAATGTTTATAAATAGAAAATTAAGCATATCAGAAAGAGAAACTAAAATAAATCCATCTCTTACCTTTAAGTCCCGTAATTCGTGCAGGCATGAATGCATTCTTGATGAGATCCTTCGCATAATGACCACATATCACTAATGAGAGGAGTGAATCTGAGAAATGATGATCATTTGTCATTTGTGATAAATGAATAACTGACAGGCACTTCTCAATCAACGTATAAAGCTGTGGATGGCAGTCATGACCAGTGTGACTAAAACACCAAAGTAAGCGGGATACGTCCCTTATGCGTACTTGGGAGGTTTGATCTTTCAGGAACTCCAAAGCTATTTTCTCTAATTTGGAGAATAACTCCTTATCATAAATTCTGTTGCTTGCATAAAAGGCAAGAATATGAGGAATGACTTGAAAAGTAAGAGGAACTTGACTATTCTTACAAATATATTCCCTCAATGTGTGGAAGAATTCTTCATCCTCGTATTTTGCTGTTCGTAAAACCTTAATCATGGACACAAAGGCGTAGGAATCTAAATCACTCATAACGCGTGGATCTTCCATCCTTTTCAGGAGATGCTGAACAGTCTGCTGCACCAAAGGAGTTGACCTATTTAGGCTTACACCTGACTTGAATATCCCAGAAAGTGCAATACCTGCATCACAAAATGATAAATCTCTGAACTTAGGTTCTAGTTTCTGAATAATATCAATAATAAATTCCTGGGAAAGTCTTTTTTTCTTACCAAGTCCTACATAGTAAAGAACCTGGACTAATTCATGAGGGTCAGCTGAACTTGAATAAGTCTCAAATAAGGATACAAATTCCTCATACTCTTTCCTCTTGTACACACCATTTCCATATAATAGCAAGAGAATGTCAAATAGCTGTAGAATTTCAGAAAAATCTGACTCCATTGCCTTCACTTCACACTGATTTGCTAAGCTCCCTCTAATGCTCCCCAAATATCCAATTTTCTGGTACCTGAGTTCTCTTACTAACACAGCAAGATGTCGCAGCTCTTGCACGTTCATGGACTTTATAGAACTCATCACTTTATTTTGGACATTTTTCATTAAGGCTTTATTCGCAATTATATCTTGCATCACAAAGAGCCCAGAGGAGGCATAAAGGGAAAACAACTGTAGGACTTCACTGACTTTGACTTCGGGATTATGACCAATGAATAACAAAGTCTTCTCGATGGCATATTTCATGTCAGTGACATTGCTTGATGGGAACTGCTTTTCTTGCTGAGGTTGTGATGTTATATATTCTGAGACCTCTCTTATATGCTCAAGAACTTTATAACTTAGCGTATTCTCCTCCGAAACCATTGTTTTAGTTCCATAACAGTACAAAGGAACAAAATTTGTTTTCTTTAACACTAACAATTGAGAGGAATAATTACTTTCTGGTTTAAACACATTACATGTATACAAATATTTCCCACAATAGCGCCTTTTCAAAACCTGCGTTACAGTCCTCAACATCTTGACAGTGCACTCTTGAAAATTTTTATCTAGCTTCTTTACATATGTCCTGGAATTAAAAAATAAAACAAATTATAATATTACTATTTTGAGGAACAATTATCTAGACCAGTTAAAATCTATATACAGTACTACATTAAAGCTGAAATCCATAAAATGTTATTTTTATAATAAAATAAATTTTTGAATATACTTACCCGGTGATTATATAAGCTGCAGCTCTGCTGCTCGACAGAAAACTCTACGTTAAAAATCCGCCAGCGATCGCTATGCAGGTAGGGGGTGTACTTCAACAGCGCCATCTGTCGAGCAGGTACTCAGTACTCATTGTAAACAAAGAACTCAATTTTCTCCTCGGTCCACTGCGTCTCTATTGGGGAGGAAGGGAGGGTCCTTTAATATATAATCACCGGGTAAGTATATTCAAAAATTTATTTTATTATAAAAATAAAATTTTTCAATATTTAACTTAGCCGGTGATTATATAAGCTGATTCACACCCAGGGGGGTGGGTAGAGACCAGCAATAAATGTTTACATTATTATGAGCTAAGGATTTTTTATTTCATTTTAGCAGTTATCAAAATAACAAACATAAAATAAATAAGTACCTGGTAAGGAAGTCGACTTGAACAATTACTCTGCCTTTTTAAGTACGTCTTCCTTACGGAGCCTCGCGATCCTCTTAGGATGCTGAGCGACCCCTAGGAGCTGAAGTATCAAGGGTTGCAACCCATACTACAGGACCTCATCAAAACCTCTAATCTAGGCGCTTCTCAAGAAAAGAATTTGACCACCCGCCAAATCAACCAGGATGCGAAAGGCTTCTTAGCCTTCCGGACAACCCAAAAACAACAATAAAAACATTTCAAGAGAAAGATTAAAAAGGTTATGGAATTAGGGGAATGTAGTGGTTGAGCCCTCACCCACTACTGCACTCGCTGCTACGAATGGTCCCAGGGTGTAGCAGTTCTCGTAAAGAGACTGGACATCTTTAAGATAAAAAGACGCGAACACTGACTTGCTTCTCCAATAGGTTGCGTCCATTATACTTCGCAGAGATCTATTTTGTTTAAAGGCCACTGAAGTTGCGACAGCTCTAACTTCATGTGTCCTTACCTTCAGCAAAGCTTGGTCTTCCTCACTCAGATGGGAATGAGCTTCTCGTATTAACAGTCTGATAAAATAGGATAAGGCATTCTTTGACATAGGCAAAGATGGTTTCTTAACAGAACACCATAAAGCTTCTGACTGTCCTCGTAAAGGTTTAGTTCGTCTTAAATAGAACTTAAGAGCTCTAACAGGGCATAAGACTCTTTCTAGTTCATTTCCAACCATATTTGATAGGCTTGGAATATCGAACGATTTCGGCCAAGGACGAGAAGGTAGCTCGTTTTTGGCTAGAAAACCAAGCTGTAAAGAACATGTAGCCGTTTCAGATGAAAATCCGATGTTCCTGCTGAAGGCGTGAATCTCACTGACTCTTTTAGCTGTGGCTAAGCAAACCAGGAAAAGAGTCTTTAAAGTGAGATCTTTAAAGAAGGCTGATTGTAGTGGCTCGAACCTTTCTGACATAAGGAATCTTAGTACCACGTCTAAATTCCAACCAGGTGTAGCCAAACGACGCTCCTTCGTGGTCTCAAAAGACTTAAGGAGGTCCTGTAGATCTTTGTTGTTGGAAAGATCTAAGCCTCTGTGACGGAAGACTGATGCCAACATGCTTCTGTAACCCTTGATAGTGGGAGCTGAAAGAGATCTTTCTTTCCTCAGGTATAAAAGGAAGTCAGCTATTTGAGTTACAGAGGTACTGGTCGAGGATACTGATACTGACTTGCACCAGTTTCGGAAGACTTCCCACTTCGACTGGTAGACTCTAAGAGTGGATGTCCTCCTTGCTCTAGCAATCGCCCTGGCTGCCTCCTTCGAAAAGCCTCTAGCTCTCGAGAGTCTTTCGATAGTCTGAAGGCAGTCAGACGAAGAGCGTGGAGGCCTTGGTGTACCTTCTTTACGTGTGGCTGACGTAGAAGGTCCACCCTTAGAGGAAGAGTTCTGGGAACGTCCACTAGCCATCGAAGTACCTCGGTGAACCATTCTCTCGCGGGCCAGAGGGGAGCAACTAACGTCAACCTTGTCCCTTCGTGAGAGGCGAACTTCTGCAGTACCTTGTTGAAAATCTTGAACGGGGGGAATGCATATAGGTCTAGATGTGACCAATCCAGTAGAAAGGCATCTATATGAACTGCTGCTGGGTCCGGGATTGGTGAGCAATATATTGGGAGCCTCTTGGTCATCGAGGTTGCGAAGAGATCTATGGTAGGCTGGCCCCATGTGGCCCACAGTCTCTTGCACACATCCTTGTGTAGGGTCCATTCTGTTGGAATGATTTGTCCCTTCCGACTGAGGCAATCTGCCATGACATTCAAGTTGCCTTGGATGAACCTCGTTACTAGAGATGTGTTTAGATCTTTTGACCAGGTGAGGAGGTCCCTTGCGATCTCGTACAACGTCATAGAGTGGGTCCCTCCTTGCTTGGAGATGTACGCCAAAGCCGTGGTGTTGTCCGAGTTCACCTCCACCACTTTGCCTTGAAGGAGAGACTTGAAGCTTTTCAAGGCCAGATGAACTGCCAGTAGCTCCTTGCAGTTGATATGCAACGTTCTTTGACTCGAGTTCCAAGTTCCCGAGCATTCCCGACCGTCTAATGTCGCGCCCCAGCCCGTGTCCGATGCGTCCGAGAAGAGAACGTGGTTGGGAGTCTGAACAGCCAGGGGCAGACCCTCTCTGAGGCTGATACTGTCCTTCCACCAAGTCAGGGAAGACTTCATCTTCTCGGAAATGGGGATCGAGACCGCTTCTAGCGTCTTGTCCTTTTTCCAGTAAACAGCTAGGTGATATTGAAGGGGACGGAGGTGTAGTCTTCCTAACGAAACGAACTGTTCCAGGGATGATAGAGTCCCTATCAGACTCATCCACTGCCTGACTGAACATCGTTCCTTCTTCAGCATGTTCTGGATGCATAACTGGGCTTGACTTGTTCTGGGGGCCGACGGAAAAGCCCGAAAAGCTTGACTGTGAATCTCCATCCCTAAATACACAATAGTTTGGGATGGGACCAGTTGAGACTTTTCCATATTGACCAGGAGACCCAATTCCTTGGTCAGATCTAGAGTCCACTTTAGATCCTTCAGACAGCGACGACTGGAAGAAGCTCTTAGAAGCCAGTCGTCCAAATAGAGGGAGGCTCTGATGTCCGCTAAATGAAGGAATTTGGGTATATTCCTCATCAGCCTCGTAAACACAAGAGGAGCTGTGCTTAGGCCAAAGCACAGGGCTTGAAACTGGTAGACAACCTTTTCGTAAACGAATCTCAGAAAAGGTTGGGAGTCTGGGTGGATGGGGACGTGAAAGTATGCGTCCCTTAGGTCTAAAGAGACCATCCAGTCTTCCTTTCTGACCGCTGCTAGAACGGACTTTGTGGTCTCCATGGCGAACGTCTGCTTTGTGACAAAGACATTCAGCGCACTGACGTCTAGCACCGGCCTCCACCCTCCTGTCTTCTTTACCACTAAGAAGAGACGGTTGTAGAAGCCCGGGGATTGATGGTCCAGGACTTTGACTACCGCTCCCTTTTCTAGCAAGAGAGACACCTCCTGCTTCAATGCTCGTCTCTTGTCTTCCTCTCTGTACCTGGGAGAGAGATCGATGGGAGACGTTGCTAGAGGGGGTTTTCGTACAAACGGGATCTTGTACCCCTCTCTGAGCAACTTCACAGATTGTGCATCTGCGCCTCTCTTCTCCCAGGTCTGCCAGAAGTTCTTGAGTCTGGCTCCCACTGCTTTCTGAAGAAGGTGGCAGTCAGACTCTGCCTTTAAAGGACTTGGTTCCTTTCTTCTTCCCACGTCTCCCTTCGGCACGAGCACCTCCTCTGCTGGAGGCTCTGCCACGAAAGGGCGGAATAAATCTGGACGCTGGAGTGTCCATCCTGGGTCTTGACAAGGTAGGCAAAGGGGTGGCTTTGCGGGCAGAGGACGCAACCAGGTCATGGGTGTCCTTCTGAATCAAAGAAGCAGCAATCTCCTTAATCAAGTCCTCTGGAAAAAGGCACTTTGAGAGAGGAGCAAACAGAAGTTCTGATCTTTGACACGGTGTCACTCCAGCTGACAGGAAAGAGCAAAGGTTCTCACGTTTCTTGAGGACCCCGGATACGAACGAAGCAGCAAGCTCACTAGATCCGTCACGTATGGCCTTGTCCATGCAGGACATTATGAGCAAGGAAGATTCCTTGTCAGAAGGGGAGATCTTCCTGCTCAAAGCTCCCAGACACCAGTCCAAAAAGTTGAAGACCTCGAAGGCTCTAAATACTCCTTTCAACAGATGGTCTAGGTCCGAAGGTGACCAGCATATCTTAGAGCGTCTCATGGCTAGCCTGCGGGGAGAGTCTACAAGACTTGAGAAGTCGCCCTGGGCAGAGGCAGGAACTCCCAAGCCGAGAACTTCTCCCGTGGCATACCAGACGCTCGATCTGGAAGAGAGTTTAGCAGGGGGAAACGTAAAGGCTGTCTTCCCTAGACTCTTTTTGGACTGCATCCAATCTCCTAAAACTCGTAAAGCTCTCTTGGACGAGCGTGCGAGGACGAGTTTTGTAAAGGCAGGCGAGGATGACTGCGTACCTAAAGCAAACTCTGACGGAGGAGAGCGTGGAGCCACAGACACAAACTGGTCCGGATACATCTCTTTGAACAGAGCAAGAACTTTTCTAAAGTCCAAAGAGGGTTGCGTGGTCTTGGGTTCGTCAAGGTCCGAATGTGGTTCATCAACGTGTGCCGCATCGTCATCATCAGTGAGTCCATCATCCGAGAATTGAGGAGGAAGCGGCAAAGGAGTAGGAATCGGCTGGTCAGCTGAGTCCGGTCGCACGGGTGCACGCGTGACTGAACCGGACGCAACGTCATGGAACTGTTGCCCAGTCTGTGAGCTGGCAACAACCATAGCAGCGCGGGGACGCACAGCGTCTACTCCAGACTGTCTAGTCTGATGTGGGCGAGCAGAGGCAACCACACTGGGTTGCGGAGGTTGACGCACCGCGTCAAAACAAAACAACTTTGACGGTTGTTGTACCTCGCGAACGTCAACGGAAGGTTCCGTGCGTCGCTGAACGTCAACATGCGGCTGGCAGCGCATGGGTGGCGGGACTCTCTCAGCTGGAGTGCGGAAGAAGGTCGCCTCAGCGTCCACAGGACGCACAACCGTGGTTGGTTGTAGGCAAGAGGTTGGTGCAGCATCAACCTTCTCCGCACAAAAGTCCTGCATCAGAGACGTTAACTGATACTGCATGGTCTGCAGCAAAGACCACTTAGGGTCTACAGGAGCAGGTGCGGCGACAGACGGTGTGACTGCCTGAGGCGGTACCGCTTTGCCTCTCTTAGGAGGTGAGCAGTCATCGGAAGACTGCAGCGAGTCCGAACTGACCCAGTGGCTACAACTGGGCCGTTGGACTTGCGCGGAAGGGACCGACTTGCGCTTAAGAGGTCGCGAGACCTTGGTCCATGGTTTCTTACGAGAAACCTCTTCCGCAGACGAGGAATAAATGGGCTCTCTCGTCTCTGTGTGGGTGGGGCGATCTTGGGTAGATACGCCCGAAACCATGGAGGGAACGTCTGTTCGCTGATTAAAGCCTCTCGAACCCTTTGGTCGTACGACATTGCTTCTCCCCTGGACTTGGGAGCTTGCAAGAGGTCCCGGACTAGGAGGACGACAGGCACGAACAGACGAACCCTCAAGCGCAACACTATCCACAACACTATCACTCACTTTATCACTACCCACTGCACTCTTACACTTCAGCTCCTTGACGTCCGCCATGAGCTGGTTACGGTCACTAGCCAAGGACTCGACTCTCTCACCCAGAGCTTGGATGGCACGCATCATATCTGCCATCGAAGGTTCTTGAGTGCTAGAAGGGGGATTAGGAGCAACCACTACAGGGGAAGGAATAGGTTGTGGGGCATGAGGAGAGGAAAATTCAACGGAGCGAGATGAACTTCTCCTGACTCTATCTCTCTCTAGCCTACGTGTATATTTCTGGAATTCGATAAAATCGAATTCCGAAAGCCCAACGCATTCCTCATATCGATCTTCCAATTGACAGGTTTTATCCCGACAATTGGAACAAACGGTGTGAGGATCGATAGAGGCCTTCGGAAGACGCCTTGAACAGTCCCTAGCATTACACTTCCTGAATTTAGGGACTTGAGAAAGGTCAGCCATTTTGAATTGGTCAAAGGGGAATTCAAAAACTATCCAAAGGCATCAACAAATAATCCGATATCAAAAAAAGAATGCAAGGATTTATTGAAGAGAAAGCCTGCAAAGCGAAAGCTAAAAACTAGAAACGTGTACTTCACCAAATAGTTGTGAAAACCAATCCAGTTAGCAACAGCGAACTAGTAGGTCTTGCCGGTGGCACAACAGAGAGAAAATTGAGTTCTTTGTTTACAATGAGTACTGAGTACCTGCACGACAGATGGCGCTGTTGAAGTACACCCCCTACCTGCATAGCGATCGCTGGTGGATTTTTAACGTAGAGTTTTCTGTCGAGCAGCAGAGCTGCAGCTTATATAATCACCGGCTAAGTTAAATATTGAAAAATTATCAACAAACAAATGCATACTTTACAGTGTTATACCAAGTTTTACTCAAATAATATGCTATGCTTTACAAAAGGAAAACCAAAGGCTCTTTTTAAAAGGGATACATCCTAACCAAACCTTACCTGCGATGCTAAGTCCTACCCTGAAATGAGGAGTTAGCCTTTTTGAGCTCAAGCCATGTCATCCTGATGGAAGCTTCCATCAGGACGACATGGCCATCTCACCCAAAAATAGATTTTTCGCTTTGCTTCAAAATGACAAATTCGAAGATAATTTGTATTTTTCATAACCATACAAACCTTAGCTATTTACACAGGGTTTACCTTTTAGTGCAGCTGAAATGGCGAGCCATTAGAATTTAACGAGGGTGTATTACCCCCCGCGCTAGTTAGCGGGGGGGTAGGGGAGTGGTAGCTAGCTACCCCTCCCCTCCCTCACACACAGATGAATGCTCACTTTCACTTAGAGGTAGGACTTTTCTTGGGGGACAGGGCTGGCGGCCAAATGTGTGTAAATAGCTAAGGTTTGTATGGTTAGGAAAAATACAAATTATCTTCGAATTTGTCATTTGTTCCGTAACCGAAATACAAACCACGCTATTTACACAGGGTGACTTACCCCTTAGGCAGGGTGGAAAGTCCCCAGCCATACTGGCTTTGGCTTTACCCGGGGACTCAGAATCCGAGTGAGTAGCACTCGATAAAAGGAGTCCCTGCACCTAACAAGTTCCTTGCTTCGCAAAGAACCATGTGGCCTACGTAAGCTTGTGTGTGAAGGAAGAAGTGTGACCCGTCCTAGGCAGTTGACCTGGAGTTCCAGAAGGAACTCTGGGTTAGGACGTTCCCAATACCACCTCGTCAGGGTATGGGGGACGCGACAGTATTGACTCAATACTCGGAACACAAGGAAGCATGGTTTACCTGCAGAGGTTCGAGGTCAGCTATGCAGAGACCAGGATGCTGCTTCCCCGTAGAGGGGACGATGAAGAAAGAAGTAAGGGCCAGACATATTTCTTTCGTTCATGCAGACTAAAACCTGATAACAATGCCCTCAACCTTCTGCTACCTGTCCAAAAAAGGAGCCTGAGGTTAGACCAGCTGTTGTGTAGCCACCACAGAGCGATAGAAAACGTATCGAGACTCCTGTGGGTCACGCCCTGCAGGAAGCGGGCTGCGAAGGTCATTAGACGCTTCCAGACTCCAGCTTGTAGCACCTGCGTCACAGAGTAGTATTACTCGAAGGCGAGGGACGTTGCGATGTATCCAACATCGTGCTGTAGGGCGACGTGACGGGGGAGGGTCTGGAGACAGGTCGAGATGAATGTCCTTGAGTCCGGGCTGAAGAGGTATACTGGTGACTCTCCCCCATGTCCTCCTTGTGCTCCCAAATCGGCTGCAACTGAGGACAAACTGCAGCTGTTCCCAGCGCTAACCTCTCGATTCCTTTACTAGCAAGAAAGAGAAGGTCTTGGGACATCAGATACAGAATGGAGACTCGAAATCTTGAATGAATCGGACCGAAGGGCCGGGACCCCCAGATTCTGAGTCTAGCCAACAACTCAGGAGCGAGCCTGAATGTTGCCTTCCCCTCTTCCTTAGAAAGGGGGAGTCGTAAGAGACCAAGAAGATTGCTTACACACTGGCCGTGGCCAGAGTGAGCAGGAGACCCAAGGCGGAATACAATCCGAGGCCCGTCGTAAAGGGTCTTGAGAAGATCTCTTAAAGGACTAAAACTCCGAGCCATGCTCCAAGTTGGAGGTCTTCCTCCGACTAGGGCAGGGACGATCGTAGCTTCGCATGAGCGAGGATAGATCCAGCGGGCAGGGAAAAGTTATTCCTTTAAGCCTGAAGGTCAGGGAAAGGCTGAGCGACAGGCTTCATTGCCGAGAGCGGAAAGGAGTTTCCTCCCGCCGAAAGGCAATAAGACCGTTATTGCTGGAGAAGAGCCCTCAAGGGAAGAGGTATATCTCCCACGGCACAAACCACCTTAGACTCTTCACTTTGCCTGGGAGACCCCTGTGGATGACTATCGCAGATGACGCGACCTCCGTACCGCGACTGTAGCGGGTTGTCTCTTCTTGAGGAGGAGGCGTAGTGTCTCCAGGCATGAAGCCGAAGCGACGCCCCGGTTCGGGAGAGATGTTGCAGTGTGGTTGCTTGAGTAGTCTGCGCCGTGGGAGAAGCTCTCCCGGGAGTTCCGTCAGGGGAAGCAGAGGGCCCAGAAACCGTTCTGCGCATAGTCCCAGTGGAGCTCTCCCATTGAAAGGTTGACAGACAACCTGGTCTTGTTGAGACCCATTGTCCACAGACAAAAGGGAGGGAAGACGCAGGCGTCGAAGTTGTCCCACCATCACCGGAATGCATCTTGCCAGAGTCTCGGGGTCTGAGACTGGGGGGAAGAATAGCGGAAGCTTGAGGTTCCAAGCTGTCGCGATCAGGTCCCCCAGACCAGGACTTGCTGGTTACCCAAGGTCAAAGACCCCCAGGTACACTCTCTCTACGAGGCTCTGCTCGGATAGTCTGAGAGAACATTCCCCTGCCTGGAATGAGAGAGCCGATGGTGGTATTGAGAGAATCTCAATCATCCCGGTATCTCTACTGCAAGATGTGAAGGTGTGAAAATGCGTCCCCTGCTGGTTAAAATACGCCAGAATCATGAAGTCGACGCGCACGGGGCGACTCGGCAGGAGCTGTAGGATCTGTAGAGGGGCCAGACTAAGGCCCCTAAGCCTGCCTGCATGATGGAGAGGTATCCTTCAGGTCTTGACCATAGGCCTGGACCGGAACATGCCCCCCCCCCCCTTTCCTTTGACGAGTCCGAGAACCGCATCAAGAATGTGGGGAAAGGACGAGAATATCCACTACCATCAAGAGGCTCCATAGGTCAACACCCATTGCAGGTCTAATAGTTCCACTGGTCCCATAGGGGCCAGGAAGTCCGGTTAAACATTGCCTGAAGCCACCGGAACTTGGATCGCCCCACATGGAACTTATCCTGAGGCGACTGTTCGGACTATAGACGGGTCAATGAGGAAAGGAGAACTAGGAAACGTTCCAAGGTAGGGCTGAAAGCTCTGCTTGACTGAGAACAGGTACTGCGACTCTCCTCAGTCTTGCCACAGTCAACCGAAAGGAAGGCTCGGAGGATGTGGTAACAGAATCTGGCGTCCCCAGGTGGTCACCCATCCAAGTACCGACGTTGCTTAACCTCGCCGGACGGACGAGAAGCGGGGTTTCCAACGTGGTAAGGCCGTTGACTCATTATCATGGCCAGATACTCCAGATGTTGAGGCAGAGGAAGAGAAGGCTCCAAGCAAAATACCATGAGCCCACACTCATGGTAAGCATCCGGAAGCTTGTCCCGGCGCTGAAGAAGGTCGAACCCGAGCCTACCGGAGTTGACCAGCCCTCCAAACAGCAGAGGAGGCGGAAGCCTGCACCTGAGCGGCCAAGAGGAAGGCAGGGAGAGTTCTCTGGGGAAACAAACCTGCTATGCCACGGCGGGATAGCCACACTGCATCATAAGCAGGAATACTTGCAGTCTAGGCTGAAGTCGACGAGCACCCTGGAAGATGGATGGAATGGAAACTGAAAGCACCCGTCCTTCCGATCCAGGGTTTAACGAGTCCTGTCGCCTCGTTACCAGTCTGATCGATTCTGCTGGTCTACGCTGGCCGAAGTTTGTTCGACAAACTTGATCAGGGCTGAGAGGTCGACTAAGGACATCCCCTCTCAGATCCTTTCTTACAAGAAAGGATCGACTGAGGAGGCCGGGGGTGAAGCCGTCGATGATCCTAAGGAAGACCTTCGCCTAAGGTATGGATCATTCTGCCCAACCGGGCAACTCTGCTGACGCTATGGCATAAAGGTTCAGAGACACTGAATTCGCTGACAGAGACGGCAGGCGCGATATCCTTGGCTGATCACAGAGATTGTGTGGGAATGGGCATCGGGAAGCTGTCATTCGGATGAGTAACCTTAAGCATCCTCCCAGAGAAAAACCTGCAATCCTAGAGTTCGTGAACTCCTTTTAGGACTACAGTGAACCCTCGTTTATCGCGGTAGATAGGTTCCAGTCGCGGCCGCGATAGGTGAAAATCCGCGAAGTAGTGACACCATATTTACCTATTTATTCAACATGTATATTCAGACTTTTAAAACCTTCCCTTGTACGTAGTACTGTTAACAAACTACCCTTTGATGTACAGAACACTTAATGCATGTACTACAGTACCCTAAACTAAAACAGGCACAAATATTAAAGGTGATTTTATATCATGCATTTCCTAAACATGCTAAAAAGCACGATAAAAAATGGCAACCAATGTTTTGTTTACATTTATCTCTGATCATAATGTAGAAACAAACTGGAGGTAGAGCTTTGCTTATTACCCAGACATATTTCCCATACTTTTCCCCTAGAACTACATCACATCTTCCTACTTTAGATATATAGATATATATATATATATATATATATATATATATATATATATATATATATATATATATATATATATATATATATATATGTGTGTGTGTGTGTATATATATATATTTATATGTATACACATATACATACCTACATATATACATAAATACATGCATACATATATATATATATATATATATATATATATATATATATATATATATATATATATATATATATATATATATATATATATATATATATATTACTGTATATATGGGTTATGGAAAAAATCCGCGAAGTGGTGAATCCGCGATGGTCGAACCGCGAAGTAGCGAGGTTTCACTGTATGCCCCCCCGGGGGAGTCTCCCGTGCCATCTGTTCCTGACAGGAGGAAACTGCAATTGGACACCTTGTCCCAGTTGTCGTAGCCGATAACTTAGGCCGACGTGATTGAAAGAAAAGGGCGCTGGAGCCCTGCAGAGTCTGGAAGAAAGCACCCTGGAGGAGTGAAAACGGAAGTCGATTTCCTCCGCACAGCCGCTGTCAAAATCTCTGTCCTTGGGCACAAACAAACTCTTCTCAAGGATGGAAGGGTGTCTGAGGTCGTCGACCTCCACAGATGAGACACCCGAAGGAAGCCCTCAGTCAGCGCGTCCAGATGGTACAACATCGAGCTTGTCCGCAAGTTAGATACTTAACGACGAAAGGCCAAGGTGCCTGAGCTCGAGAGGAGGAAAGTACCCATGCTCTTCCTGTAGCTTCCTTGAACCAAACCTCGGGCCGTAACCGAGGAGGGAAAGAACCTGGTAAGCTCCCAGAGGAAGGGGTAAGCCGTCACCCCTTGTCCGATGGAGAAATCTCGAACGGAAAGCCCCCCCGCCAAAAATCCTTCCAGGGAATGACGGGGAAGGGCTAACCAGGTTCAGGAAAGAGGAGTGTTGCTCAGATCTCCCTTAAGTTTCTCCTATTCTTGCAATTGCCATGCTCTGCGTTTACGGGGTGAGGCCGTGTTCTGGAAATACGCTCCAGAAGAACTAGCCAGGCTGGCCATGCTGCGAAAACCCCATTGGGAGTCGTGGTCGCAATCGCCCTGGAGCTCGCGCGACGGTAATTCAAAGATTTTCGCGTGGGCGAACGTGGAAGCGCCCATGCGCGGTAACGCAAACGAAGGTGAGCGAAGGAGCGCAGAAGGAGCGCAGAAGGAGGGCGAGCGTAGTAGGAAGGGCGAGAGCTGGTGGTCGGCAAGCGATAACCCATAGACGAGCAATGGATACTGCAAGAAATAAGCCGACGTTTGTGCGAAGAAACACTGTAGGTTCGCGCGACGGAACACCATCCGTCCGCGTGAGGGAAAACCGTTGGTTCGCGCGTGGGCGAACATTGGAGAGCATGGGCGCGGACGCGCATGAGCGTAGACGTGCAGGCACGTGGGCATGTGGGCGCGCAGGCGAATGGTCGCGCGGGCGCACAGGCGAGCGGTCGCGCGGGCGAGCGGTCGCGCGGGCGCGCAGGCGAGCGGTCGTGAGGGTGGGCAGGTGGATAAGTGCGAGTCCGAGGCAGCGAACGCAAGCGTTAGCGCGATGGCGAGGAAACGCGCTGCCGCGTGGGCGAGGAAGACTGCTGGCGATATGGATCAACAAGCGATCGGTGGTGAGCTGGTGAGCGCTAACGCGCAGGTTGGCGATGGCGCGTTGTGTTATGCCGACGCGATGCAGCATGTGCAGGAGGGCGATCGCGCGATGGTGATCAGCATGCGCAGATGGGCGGTCGCGCGATGGCGAGCAGCCTCTGCAGGTGGGCGATCGCGCGATGGCTATCAGCATGCGCAGGGTCGCGCGATGGTGATCAGCATCCGCAGGTGTGCGGTCGCGCGATGGCGATCAGCATCCGCAGTTGAGGGTCGCGCGATGGCGATCAGCATCCGCAGTTGAGGGTCGCGCGATGGCCATCAGCATCCGCAGTTGAGGGTCGCGCGATGGCCATCAGCATCCGCAGTTGAGGGTCGCGCGATGGCCATCAGCATCCGCAGTTGAGGGTCGCGCGATGGCGATCAGCATCCGCAGTTGAGGGTCGCGCGATGGCGATCAGCATCCGCAGTTGAGGGTCGCGCGATGGCGATCAGCATCCGCAGTTGAGGGTCGCGCGATGGCGATCAGCATCCGCAGTTGAGGGTCGCGCGATGGCGATCAGCATCCGCAGGTGAGCTAGTAGCTGGCGAACCATGTTCCTTCAGAAGAGTTGGAGAACGTTGGCGTGCCGGCTGTAACACACGCGGGCGATCCGGAGATCGCCGAGAGACAGGTGATCGCTGGCGAGCTGATGATCGCTGACGAGCTGATGATCGCTGACGAGCAGAAGGCTACGCGTGGAAGCCTGCGTATAGAAGAAGAGTCCTTGACCCCGACCTGAACCGAAGTTCTAGATCGCGAGGGCGAACGTGGGCGCACAGGGCGCGTAACAGGAACCAACAGGAACAGCAGGGATGATCATCATGAAAGCGCTGACGAACAGAGAGCGCTGATGAGCAGAAGAGCGCCTGTGCGTTAACACTGAGCAGGAGCAGGAGAGAACACAGCAGAAGGGCGCGCAGGGAAACCCTGACACGCAAGGGAAGAACCCCCGTGGGAGGCAACCCTTTGCCCCGAAGGGATCGTTGTCCGCCGGGAGACTGATGTCCGTCGGAAGACCGTTGTCCATCGGGAAGACCGTTGCCCGTCGGGAAGACAGTTACCCGTCGGAAGACGAGATCAGACTGCTGTCCATTTGCACCAAGGCGGAAGATCGAGAAAAAGGAGTTGTAGGCTGCAAACGGAGATCAAAAAGGCGCCTCAAGCACCCTTATAGGGAGATGAGAGGCCCTTACGACGAGGCGGACGGTGGGCCTTACGGCGGGGGAGGCCAACAGCAACAGCAACAGAAGAAACCTCCGAAGAGGAGTCTCTATGAGTGTACTCTCTCGCGAACGAAAAAGAAACACTTCGTAGAAGAGACTGGTCAGCAGTGACCTAAAAGGAGCAATCCTCCGAAGAGGAGCTCCTGCAGTTGCCCAGCCCCTTGAGCGAAACTGCAGGTGTGACCGCTCAGCACCAAGAGCATAGTCGCACGAAAAAAAGGCAAGAGGAGAACCCTCCATAAGGGGAAAAACTCAAGCCTGGACAGGAAAAACTTCCCTCGGAAGGAAAGTTACCCACCCAAGGAGGCAAGCCTCCTGAGAGTTCTAAAATGAACTGGAGAGCTGTCCGTCGTCACGGGAGTACTTCCAGCCCCTGACGAAAACACAAGGGGGGAGGTAGTAACAGCCGAATCCCCAGGACTCAACAAGACAGCTCACACCGTTGCCATATTACAGAAACGAACTAGATCGGTAACTGTAAAAAAATAAAACAAAAAAAAACATTAGTACACATTCATTCCCCCGGGAAGGCTCCGAAGAGGAATCCCGAGGGAAAGGAAACAAGAATTACACAACAGGCACGTGCCCTCACAACCACTTACACTCACGGAAGGAGAGCTGTAACCAACACAGAATTATAACAATTATAATTATGTAACTATGTAATTATGTAATTTAAAAATGAATGAACACTAAAGAAAGAACGAAAACCCCGAAAGGAATCGTTCTACAAAGCTGAAAAATCAACAAATACAATTAGATTCATAAACTAATTGAGACAAACGTACGGCGTAGCAACCCCCCACATGGAAAGGAAGCTACAAGGGCGTAGTAACACGTAGTAAAAGGGTGAACGACCTCAAGAGAGAGAGAGAGAGAGAGAAAGACATAAGTCAAACTCGATCGCCACCCATAACGCCGTGGCGGCCAACTGCCGAGGACACCACGTAGATATCGTACACTACACACACAAATCTGAAAAGGAAACTTACTGATTTCTATACTCAAATATGTATACAAACATGAAAACATGTTTACATATATATTGAGTAAATGAAAAGTAAGCGATTAAGTAAAGACAAAACAAACAATGGCTGCCAAGAGAGGACCAAGACAGAGACGTCTGTCACAGTCCGAGCCAAAAGTGAAAGTGAGCATTCATCTGTGTGTGAGGGAGGGGAGGGGTAGCTAGCTACCACTCCCCTACCCCCCCCCCCCCCGCTAACTAGCGCGGGGGTAATACACCCTCGTTAAATTCTAATGGCTCGCCATTTCAGCTGCGCTAAAAGGTAAACCCTGTGTAAATAGCGTGGTTTGTATTTCGGTTACGGAACAAATCCGTTTTAACGAGGGTTTACTATCCACACCGCTAGTTAGCGGGGGTAGGGGAGGGTAGCTTGCTACCCCCCCTCTCACACACCTGTGCTTGAGCTCACTTTGCTTGGAGGTAGGACTTCAAGGGGGATAGGGCTGGCGGGCAAGTTTGGTTAAATAGCTAAGGTTTGTATAGTTAGGAAAAATATAAATTATCTACGAATTTGTCATTTGTTCCGTAACTGGAATACAAACCACGCTATTTAATAGGGGTGACTCACCCATTAGGATGGGTGGACGTCCCAGCTAGTCTGGCTTTTGGCTTTACCCGGGGACTCCTTATTTGAGTGTGTAAGCACCCAAGAAATAAGGAGTCCCTGCACCTCGCTAAGTCCTTGCTACGCAAGGTCTGCGGCCTACGCAAGCTGTGTGTGAAGATATGAAGAAGTGTGACTCGTCCTAGAAAGTTGTTCTTTAGTTCTTTAGATGGAAACCGATAGACTAAGACTTTCCCAATACCACCTCGTCAGGGTATGGGGACGTAACAGTATTAATCTTAATACTATGAACACAAGGGAGCATGATTTACCTGCAGTGGTTTGAGGTCAGCCATGCAGAAAACCCAGGATGCTGCTTTCCCTAAGAGAGGGATGATGAAGAAATGAATAAGGGCCAGTCAAACCTTTTCATTCATGCAGTCTAAAACAGGGTAACAATATCCTCAACCTTCTGCTACTTGTCCAATAAGGAGCTTGAGGTTTTAAACCAGCAGTTGTGCAGCCACCACAGGACCGATAGAGAACGTGTCGAGTCTCCTGTGGGTCACGTCTTGCAGGTAGTGGGATGTGAACGTTGTTTGACGTTTCCACACCCCAGCTTGAAGAACCTGCGTCACTGAAAAATGTTATTTTTATTAGTAAAATAAATTTTTGAATATACTTACCCGATAATCATGTAGCTGTCAACTCCGTTGCCCGACAGAATTCTATGGAGGGATACGCCAGCTATCACAATACTAGAAGGGGGTGTATTTACCAGCGCCACCTGTGGCCAGGTACTCAAGTACTTCTTGTTGACACCTCCTCAATTATTCCTCGGTCCACTGGTTCTCTATGGGGAGGAAGGGAGGGTCGATTAAATCATGATTATCGGGTAAGTATATTCAAAAATTTATTTTACTAATAAAAATAACATTTTTCAATATTAAACTTACCCGATAATCATGTAGCTGATTCACACCCAGGGGGGTGGGTAAAAAACCAGTGTACAAGACTAAAGGATAGCTAAGTATCCCGTATTTCATATAATCAGTTATCCACAATAACAATGAAATAATAAGTACCTGGTAAGGAAGTCGACTTGAACCGTTACTCTGCCTTTAATAAGATCGTCTTCCTTACTGAGCGCAGCGTTCCTCTTGGGAGGCTGAATCAACTCAAAGGTGCTAAAGTATACAGGGCTGCAACCCATACTAAAGGACCTCATCACAACCTTTAACCTCGGCGCTTCTCAAGAAAGAATTGACCACCCGCCAAATCAACAAGGATGTGGAAGGCTTCTTAGCCGACCGTACAACCCATAAAAAGTATTCAAGAGAAAGGTTAAAAAGTTATGGGATTATGGGAATGTAGTGGCTGAGCCCTCGCCTACTACTGCATTCGTTGCTACGAATGGTCCCAGGGTGTAGCAGTACTCGTAAAGAGACTGGACATCTTTGAGATAGAATGATGCGAACACTGACTTACTTCTCCAATAGGTTGCATCCATAACACTCTGCAGAGAACGGTTCTGTTTGAAGGCCACTGAAGTAGCCACAGCTCTCACTTCATGTGTCCTTACCTTCAGCAAAGCAAGGTCTTCTTCCTTCAGATGAGAATTTGCTTCTCTAATCAGAAGCCTGATGTAGTAAGAAACTGCGTTCTTAGACATTGGTAGAGAAGGCTTCTTGATAGCACACCATAAGGCTTCTGATTGTCCTCGTAAAGGTTTTGACCTTCTTAGATAGTACTTAAGAGCTCTAACTGGGCAAAGTACTCTCTCCAGTTCGTTCCCCACCATGTTGGACAGGCTTGGGATCTCGAACGACTTAGGCCAAGGACGGGAAGGAAGCTCGTTTTTAGCCAAAAAACCGAGCTGCAAGGAACATGTAGCCGTTTCAGATGTGAAACCTATGTTCCTGCTGAAGGCGTGGATCTCACTTACTCTTTTAGCTGTTGCTAAGCACACGAGGAAAAGAGTTTTTAATGTGAGGTCCTTAAAAGAGGCTGATTGGAGCGGTTCAAATCTTGATGACATTAGGAACCTTAGGACCACGTCTAGATTCCAGCCTGGAGTGGACAACCGACGTTCCTTTGAGGTCTCAAAAGACCTAAGGAGGTCCTGTAGATCTTTGTTGGAGGAAAGATCCAAGCCTCTGTGGCGGAAAACCGCTGCCAACATACTTCTGTAACCCTTGATCGTAGGAGCTGATAGGGATCTTACGTTCCTTAGATGTAACAGGAAGTCAGCAATCTGGGTTACAGTGGTATTGGTTGAGGAAACTGCATTGGCCTTGCACCAGCTTCGGAAGACTTCCCATATAGACTGATAGACTCTGAGAGTGGATGTCGTCCTTGCTCTGGCAATCGCTCTGGCTGCCTCCTTCGAAAAGCCTCTAGCTCTTGAGAGTCTTTCGATAGTCTGAAGGCAGTCAGACGAAGAGCGTGGAGGTTTGGGTGTACCTTCTTTACGTGAGGTTGACGCAGAAGGTCCACTCTTAGAGGAAGAGTCCTGGGAACGTCGACCAGCCATTGCAGTACCTCGGTGAACCATTCTCTCGCGGGCCAGAGGGGAGCAACCAACGTCAGCCGTGTCCCTTTGTGAGAGGCGAACTTCTGAAGTACCCTGTTGACAATCTTGAACGGCGGGAATGCATACAGGTCGAGATGGGACCAATCCAGCAGAAAGGCATCCACGTGAACTGCTGCTGGGTCTGGAATCGGAGAACAATACAAGAGGAGCCTCTTGGTCATCGAGGTAGCGAATAGATCTATGGTTGGCTGACCCCACAGGGCCCAAAGTCTGCTGCAAACATTCTTGTGAAGGGTCCACTCTGTGGGGATGACCTGACCCTTCCGGCTGAGGCGATCTGCCATGACATTCATATCGCCCTGAATGAGCCTCGTTACCAGCGTGAGCTTTCGATCTTTTGACCAAATGAGGAGGTCCCTTGCGATCTCGAACAACTTCCTCGAATGAGTCCCTCCCTGCTTGGAGATGTAAGCCAAGGCTGTGGTGTTGTCGGAGTTCACCTCCACCACCTTGTTTAGCTGGAGGGACTTGAAGTTTATCAAGGCCAGATGAACTGCCAACAACTCCTTGCAATTGATGTGAAGTGTTCTTTGCTCCTGATTCCATGTTCCCGAGCATTCCTGTCCGTCCAGTGTCGCACCCCAGCCCGTGTCCGATGCGTCCGAGAAGAGACGGTGGTCGGGGGTCTGAACAGCCAATGGTAGACCTTCCTTGAGAAGAATGCTGTTCTTCCACCATGTTAGAGTAGACCTCATCTCTTCGGAAACAGGAACTGAGACCGTCTCTAGCGTCATGTCCTTTATCCAGTGAGCAGCTAGATGATACTGAAGGGGGCGGAGGTGGAGTCTCCTTAACTCGATGAACAGGGCCAGCGATGAAAGTGTCCCTGTTAGACTCATCCACTGCCTGACTGAGCATCGGTTCCTTCTCAGCATGCTCTGGATGCATTCTAGGGCTTGGAAGATCCTTGGGGCCGACGGAAAAGTCCGAAAAGCTCGACTCTGAAGATCCATACCCAAGGAGACAATGGTCTGGGATGGAACGAGCTGAGACTCCTCAAAATTGACCAGGAGACCCAGTTCCTTGGTCAGATCCATAGTCCCTTTGAAAATCTCCAGACAGCGACGACTTGTGGGAGCTCTTAAAAGCCAGTCGTCTGACGGAGCCGGACACAAGATCATGATACTGCTGCACAGTCTGTGAACTGTCAATCATGGGCAAGCGAGGAAGTACAGTGACAACCCGAATCTGTCTAGACTGTCTGGGTCGTACAGACAACTCCTTAACGGGTTGCTGAGGTTGCCGCACTGCGTCACAACAAGTCACTTCTGTTGGTTGTTGAACGTCTTCCCCGTGACACATTGACTCCGTAAACAAAAAATCCTCTAACAAGGACTAAGCTTGGACTGCATGTCATGCAACACAGCTCAAGGTCTATGGGAGAAGGTGTGGTAACAGACGGGATTAGCGACTGAAGTGGAACCATAACCTTCCCTGTAAGCATGTTATGCTTAAATAAAAGTCCATAAGAGGTTATGCAGCTAAAGGTTCCCTCCAAATGACAGAGTCCTCAAGGGAATATCAGAAGGAGGGAGAAAAGAACTTTCTCATCTACAGGGACCTTATCCTAGAAAAGCTAAGTTCTCTGAGTGAGGGTTCACTGGTGCAAAAGCAGCAGACTAGAAGGCAACGTTATGAAACTGCTTGACAGTCTAGTGAGTTGGCAACAACCCAAGATGTGTGACTGAGAAGCATGCGGTAAGGTATGCAGAGCATGATGTATGCAGAGTATGCTGTATGCAGAGCATGCTGTATGTAGAGCATGTTGTATGCAGAGCATGCTGAATGCAGAGCATGCTGTATGCAGAGCATGTTGTATGCAGAGCATGCTGAAAGCAGAGCATGCTGTATGCTGAGCATGTAGTAAGCAGAGCCTGCTGTAAGCAGAGCCTGCTGTAAGGAAAGCAGAGCGTGTGCATGGCGTTTAACATTTCTCAGAAATTCCATGACCAGTGCTAGAGTGCTTTATGCATGTTTGCATGGGGATTAAAAATCAACATAATGTTTACCTTACATTCATAACTCATGATTCATATTTTTGCCATGGTTTGAAAATGGAGGTAAGGTATGCTGAACAGCAGAGTCATAACGAGCTGGAACAACAATAGTTGTGGTTTCCTCTTCAAGACTCTGTTGAGGGAACACCTGAGGCTCAGTCTGCAAAGGCTGAATAAAAGACAAGCAGAAGGAAGGCGCATGGGTGGAGGAGGCTGACTCCTAGCATGAGTGGTTGAACCCAAGGGTTGCGCTTGCTGAGCGGTTGGCGGAAGCGGAGTAGCAAGTTCCAGTTCCTGTGGTGTGAGCGGAGCGCGATGAGGAAGAGGCTGCGCAGAACAAGGTAAATGTCTCGCAAGCTGAGGCTCCTGAGGTGCAAGGCTAAGGTGTTGTGGTGCTTGCCTTGTGGAGGGTTGAGCTCGCTGCAGCGAGAGCTGAGGAGACTGACTCATGGACGGGAGAGGTTGTTGTACCTCAACCGAGTGTTGCATCACTGGTGGAACAGCAAGTGGAGGCGGAGGAAGAGAGGTATAATCCTCCTGATCCCATTGTAAAGGTTGCCTTAAGGAAGGCGGAGGCTGAACACCACTGGGAACAGCAAACTCAGCACGTGGCTCAACATCGTACGCCTGGCAGGTGATACTGCGATCAGGCGGAGCGAGCGTAGTCGGAGAGAGTGTAGGCGGAGGCGGAGGAGCAACACTCTCAGCCCGACACTCACGCATCAAGTCCGAAAGCTGTGCTTGCATGGACTGTAGAAGAGTCCACAACATCGTACGCCTGGCAGGTGGTACTGCGATCAGGCGGAGCGAGTGTAGGCGGAGGCGGAGGAGCAACACTCTCAGCCCGACACTCACGCATCAAGTCCGAAAGCTGTGCTTGCATGGACTGTAGTAGAGTCCACAACATCGTACGCCTGGCAGGTGGTACTGCGATCAGGCGGAGCGAGTGTAGGCGGAGGGAGTGTAGGCGGAGGCGGAGGAGCAACACTCTCAGCCCGACACTCACGCATCAAGTCCGAAAGCTGTGCTTGCATGGACTGTAGTAGAGTCCACAACATCGTACGCCTGGCAGGTGGTACTGCGATCAGGCGGAGCGAGCATAGGCGGAGGGAGTGTAGGCGGAGGCGGATGCGCAACACTCTCAGCCCGACACTCACGCATCAAATCCGAAAGCAGTGCTTGCATGGACTGTAGTAGAGTCCACTTGGGGTCGGCAGAAACTACAGTAGGCTGAGGTAAAGCCTTAACAGTCGAGCTCTGTTGTGGCAGAACCTTACTCCTCTTAGGCGGAGTGCATTCAACTGATGACTGAGGAGAGTCAGAGCTAACCCAATGACTGTGAACTCTAACTTCGTACGTCTGGCATAGGTCTGGACTTTACGTCTAAAAGGTCTTGAGACCTGAGACCAGCGTTTTCTCCCCTAAATTTCTTCTGCAGACGAGCAAAATAAGGGCTCAATCGTCTGCGGGTGGGAGTGACGGTCTCGGTAAGACACGCCCACAACCACCGAGGATACTTCTGTGCGCCGATCAAGGCCTGTTGAACCCTTCTGCCCTTCGACATTGCTTCTCCCCTGGGCTTGGGAGCTTGCAAGAGGTCCCGGACTGGGAGGACGACTGGCGCGCACAAAAGTACCCTCACGCACAACACTGACATACTTTGCGCTAATCACTTATCACTTTGATTTCTGTTTGCACTT
This sequence comes from Palaemon carinicauda, assembly GCF_036898095.1. NCBI lineage: Eukaryota > Metazoa > Arthropoda > Malacostraca > Decapoda > Palaemonidae > Palaemon > Palaemon carinicauda. Next base: position 127,180,268 of record NC_090734.1, read on the forward strand.
ATTTCACTGAACTCGAAACTTTAAGTGGTTTGTACCTGAAACACGCAATTCTATCCTTTTTCAAAAGTTAGTAATTGCGAAAACAGAATTACAATGTAACAGAAAAATCTAATGAAAGATAATTCAGTGGCTGGAAAGAGACTAAACACTAGATCACTCTAGAAACGTTTAGTTTCTTCCCCTAAAGAGACTAGGGAGAAGAGCAAAAACGATAACGACGTTACTCGTACGCCTGGCAGGCTTGAATGAAACGTTTATCCTCTTTCTCCCTCCGTCTCTATCTCTCTCTCTCTCTCTCTCTCTTGACTTAGAACCTGAGAGAAGAGCCCAATCATATATATCGTTAAAACATATTATTGTTAAAGGAAAAAAACTGAAAAGTTCCTTTATTAGGATCAAAACCATTAAGTTAAGAAAGAATGAACAAAACGCTAGACACGGTTACTCTTACTGCAACGTGAAACCGTGAACATTCTTCTCTATCGTAACGATAGAGTGCAAGTTGAACGTTCTGAACGTCAACAACTGCAGAGACAAAACAAAACGTTAGTTCAACTTTGAAAACAGTACGAGACTATCAAAGAAATTCTTTCAAACTCTGTGGCGGAAATAGCATAATATGTTAACAGGTAAAACCGAAATGACGGGCTCAATGTTAATTAACTTCGGTACCAAGAAAAGACCGCCTACTATTAGGAAGGTCGAATATAAACAAATATAAAAATTAATTTTAATAAGTTTATAATAAAAGGAAGTTAATCGAAGAGGCCTATAAGAGGCGGAGAGATATAAAATAAATCTATAACTTTTGTTAAGCAAAATTAAGAAAGAGAGTCTATACTCTCTTAGACACCAACACTTCCGTCTAAGGGAAGGGTCGGCCATTGAAAGGTGAACGAGAGTTCATACTCTCTACGCCACCATAAATAATCAAATTAATTCCAAAAGCTAACTAAGCTAATATAGAAGTTTCCAGTAAAGCGACAGCCGAAATCAAAGAGAAATACTTCACCAAAGTCGTGAAAATACTCCAAGAACATAAGCGTATCCCAGAACGTCTTGCCGGAAGCACGACAGAGGAATAATTGAGGAGGTGTCAACAAGAAGTACTTGAGTACCTGGCCACAGGTGGCGCTGGTAAATACACCCCCTTCTAGTATTGTGATAGCTGGCGTATCCCTCCATAGAATTCTGTCGGGCAACGGAGTTGACAGCTACATGATTATCGGGTAAGTTTAATATTGAAAAATTTCTTTTGAAGGCCAGGGACGTAGCTATGGCCGACATCATGTGCTCTGGGGCGACGTGACGGAGGAGGGTCTGGATTCAGTGCCAGGTCAATGACCCTGCGAATCCATGCAGAGATGGTGTTCTTGGTGACCCTCCTCTTAGTCCTTCCTCTGCTGACGAATAGTGCTGGCACACGAGGACGGGCTGTGGCTGTTCTTTTGAGGTACAGCCTCAAGCTCCTTACTGGGCATGGTAAGAGATGGTCTGGGTCATCTGTTACAGTACGGAGACTAGAAATCCGGAAGGAGTCGAATCGAGGATCCGCTACTCCTGGATTCTGAGTCTTAGAAATAAACTCAGGGACGAAGCTGAACGTTACCTCTCCCCATCCCCTTGAATGAGCAATGTCATACGAGAGACCATGAAGTTCGCTGACTCACTTGGCCGAGGCCAAAGCTAGCAAGAACACCGTCTTCCAGGTTAGGTAGCGATCTGATGCCTAGCATAATGGTTCATAGGGAGGTCTCTTAAGAGACCTGGGAACTCGAACCACGTTCCATGGGGGAGGTCTCACTTCCGACTGAGCGCAGGTAAGTTCATAACTACGTGTGAGTAGAGAAAGTTCTAGCGATTGAGGAAATGTCCATTCCTTTCAGCCTGAAGGCGAGACTTAAGTCTGAGCGGTAGCCTTTCACTGCCGAGACTGAAAGGCGCATTTCTTCACACAAATACACAAGGAACTCCGCTATTGTTAGAATAGTGGCATCGAGTGGAGAGATACCCCTTCCACGACACCAACCACAAAAGACTTTCCACTTTGCCTGGTAGACTGCTGCTGAAGACTTTCGCAGGTGTCCAGACATCCTGATTGCAACTTGTTGCAAAAATCCTCTCTCAGAGAGGAGATGCTGGATAGTCTCCAGGCGTGAAGCCGTAGTGAATCTACGGCTTTGTGGAAGATGTTGGCATGTGGTTGTTTGAGTAGATTGTGTCCTGGAGGGAGTTCTCTTGGTGGCTCCGTTAGGAGTTGCAGAGGGTCCGGGAACCATTCTGCATGATGCCATACCGGAGCTATGAGGGTTATTGAAAGACTGACTGATGTTCTGGTCTTGTTGAGTACGATCCTCATCAGACAGAACGGGGTAAAGGCGTAAACATCGATGTTGTCCCACCGTTGTTGGAAAGCATCTTGCCAGAGAGCCTTGGGGTCTGGGACTGGTGAACAGCACAGCGGGAGCCTGAAGTTCAGGGCCGTTGCGAAGAGGTCCACAGTCGGAGAACCCACAAAGTCAGGACTTTGTTGGCTACTAGATGATCCAAAGATCACTCGGTACAGTACTCACTATCTGAGATGCTCTGCTCAGGTTGTCAGCGAGCACATTCCTTTTGCCCGGAATGAAGCGTGCCGATAGTGGTATCGAGTGGATTCCGGCCCATTTCAGTATCTCTACTGCTAGATGGGATAGTTGCTGCCAAAAAGTACCTCCTTGTTTGTTAATGTAGGCCACTACTGTGGTGTTGTCACTCATCACACCACAGAGTGACTTGCCAGGTACTGTTGGAACTGTTGAAGGGCTAAAAAGACAGCCTTCATCTCTAGGAGATTTATGTGGAGGTACTTTTCTGACTCTGACCAAAGGCCTGAGGTCATGTGGTGCAGCACATGGGCCCCCCACTCTTTTTTTGAAGCGTCATAAAACAGCATCAAATCCAGGGGGAGGACGAGAAGATCCACTCCTTTTCGTAGGTTCTCTTCTGCCACCCACCACTGGAGATCCATCAGTTCCGCAGGTCCCATGGGGATCTGGATGTCCGGGGAGTCGTACACTTAATTCCACCGGGACATGTGTCGCCACTGAGGGGATCTCATCCTGAGGCGACCATTGGGAACTAGACGGGCCAGCGATGAAAGGTGACCGAGGAGACGTAACCACGATTGGGCTGGAAGTTCTTGTCTGGGAAAAGGTCTTGCGACTTTCCTCAGCCTTACTATCCTGTCGTCAGATGGGAAGGCTTTGTGGAGAGTGGTGTCTATAATCATGCCTAGGTATACCAGTCTTTGAGTGGGAAGCAGTGAAGACTTCTCGAGATTTACCATAATCCCCAGATCTTGGCTAAGTCTCAGAATCTTGTCTCGGTGTTGAAGAAGGGTTGACACCGAGTCTGCTAAGATTAACCAGTCATCCAGATAACGGAGGAGACTGATGCCAATCCTGTGTGACCAAGATGATACTAGGGTGAACACTCTGGTGAAGACTTGTGGTGCTGTGGAAAGAAGCACAGCACCTTGAACTGGTACATTCTGTTGTCTAGGTTGAATCTCAAGTACTTCCTTGAAGACGGATGGACTGGGATCTGGAAGTATGCGTTCTTGAAGTCCAATGTGCACATGAAGTCTTGCGATCTTACTGCTAGTTTGACCGTGTCTGCCGTCTCCATGCTGAACGGAGTTTGTTTGACAAACTTTTTCAGAGCTGAGAGGTCGATGACTAGTCTCCAGCCTCCAGACGCCTTCTTTACAAGAAAGAGTCGATTGAAGAAGCCTGGGGATCCGTCGAGGACCTCTTGGAGAGCGCCCGTCTTCAACAGAGTCTGGACTTCTGCCCGAAGGGCTTGCCCCCTTGCCGATCCCATGGCAAGGGAGTTCAATGACACTGGATTCGTCGTCAGGGGAGGTAGAGATGTTATGAACGGGACGCGATATCCTAGACTGATCACGGAGATTGTCCAGGAATCGGCCCCGAGTTGCTTCCACCTGTTTGAGCAACTTTGTAGACATCCCCCCCACTGGTGGAAATGCAGAGGGACTGCCTATCCTAGCGTTTGCAGCCTCAGCTGCTGCCTCTAAGATTCGTGCCTCCCCTGGAGGACTTTTTGCCTTTCCTTTCCTTGACAGGAAAGGGCTTAGACACCAAGGTCTTCGCTGCTGTTGTCGTCATAGTGGTCTTGACTGGACGGGACTGCTGTGGTGCTGGAGGCTTATAGGGCTTGGATGTTAAAGCCCTATGGAGGAGGGAGTCTTGATGAGACTTCCTCCACCTCTCAGCGGCATGTTCCACATCCTCAGGCTCGAATCCCTCTAGGGAGGAATGTCTGAGCCTATTGATCTCGGTGCTAGGGACCTTCTGATGGAATCTCTCAGCTACTGCATCCCGACATTTCAGGATGGTATTTGCCCACAAGTTCGAGACTTGGTGGGCCAGAAACTTGATTGTGCGAGTACAGTGATACCTCTGGATACGAAAAGCGATACAAAGATTTTTATGCCCCAGTATACGAAAAAATTTTCAGGATACGAAAAGCTTACGAGATCCCAACTCGTCGCCAAGAGTACAGTACCTTTTTTTTCAGGGTATCAACCCTTAATTTAGGTGTACAGGTAACAATACACCTTCACTGATCCAAATGCTTTACATACAGTACCGTAACTTTTATACAGTAGTAAAGAAAATGGACCGTTTTCTTAGGGCTTGGAGGGGATAACTAGGCTATAATTACATTATTGAATAATCTCATGGTGGTTTCTGGAATGGATTAGGCTGTTTTTAACGGTTGGGTTAATTACTGAATGATAGAAATGGCTGCATTGCATGTTTATTACTACAGTTTAGCATGTTTATGAAAGAAAAGGTGACTTTTTGTAAGGCTTGGAACGGATTAGGCTATTTACATGTAAAACGCGACTCAGGATACGAAAAAAATCAGGATACGAAATCGTATCCTGAACGGATTACTTTCGTATCCTGAGGCATCACTGTACCTGAGAGAAGGAAGGTTTCCATAGCTTTCCTGGTACGTTCCTTGGAGAAGTCCTCAGAACGTATCAGGATACCTAAGGTCCACAACCAGATATCGAGCCATGAAGTGGCTTGCATAGCACACTTCGCAACTTTCTCCTGGCTGAGGATCTCGGCTGCCGAGAATGAAACTTGCCAGTTGGAGTCTCTCAAGAGGGACTCCCCTGGTTAGCTCTTCCAGTGAGTGGTGAAGAGGAAGAGCTAAATAAGGCTCCTCCAGGATCTCAAAGTACCTCCTCTGCTATACGCGAGGAGGTGGGAGGAGCTTGTTGGTGGCACCGGAACGGTTGGAGGAGGACATCTCGGAGAGCTGTTGTGAGATCTTGTCCCTGGTACTCTTAACCCCCTGAGACCAGGCAGGGCTGCACTGGTCTTAGAGGGTTTCTTAGTACCAAAGACACGGTCTAAGACAGTGTCCTTGCCCTCTCGAGGAGGAATCTCTGGGTCGGAAAACCCGTTGAGAGCCCTCATTAGAGTCAGAACTTGCCAAAACGCATGTTCTGACTCTTGCTGGTCTCCTCCTGCTGCAGGACTTGCAGCGAAGTCTCCTTCTATCCCCAAAGGGACTTCTTGGGGAGAGTCGCGGACATTCCCAGAGTAGATAGCTGGCTCCATCCTAGTCCTAGTAGAGGACTTCGGCAATGTTTTGGAGTCCTTAGATTCCTTCCTGGAAAGGATATAAGACTCCAACATTGACAAGGGTGGCATGTTCCTTTCAATCCCCGAATGAGTAGACCCCTCGGCGCGAAGAGAGGTTTCCCCCATTGGTGCGATGGGGGGAAAATCTCTCTTCGTGTGATTCCCTTGGGGACGTGAAATCTTCGTCCGAAAGGGAAGGAGAGGATGTCTGAGGAAAAGAAGGAACCTGCCTCGAAGGTAGAAAAAGCCATGGTTCTGTGTCCAAATTCAGAGAGGACGGGCCTGAAAGCCTGAGCTACGGCTCTGATCAGGGCACCGAACCATGGCTGTTGGCTAACAGACGCGCTGTCAGACATACCCTTTGAAGGGAAAGGGATTGAAGGATCCCTAAGAGGAGTCACTACCATTGGTGGGCTCGCCTGTGGTAGCTTTGGGATCCTGGACCCCTCTGGAAGTTTCCCTTCCCCCACAATGCGCGGTGGTATGCGCTTGCAGGGAGGGGAATGAGGCGATCGCGACCTTGCCGTGCGCTGTTCAGTAGCCTCGAGCAAGGGAGAATAATGGCGCTCACGCGAGGGAGAATAATGGCGCTCGCGCGAGGGAGAATAATGGCGCTCGCGCGAGGGAGAATATCGGGGCTCGCACGCGGGAGAGTATTCGCGCGCGGGAGAGTATTCACACGCGTGCGCAGGATTATCACGTTGAGTGCGCGGGCGCGCGGGCACACGAGCACGCGGGGGAGTGTTCGCGCGCATCTGTGCCGGCCGTAGGGCGCGCGCGCAGTGGAATCATGTGGGGCACACAGGAGCGCGAGGGAATGTTGGCGTGCATCCCTTGGAGAGGATGGGCACGTGTGCGCAGGGCGCGCGTATCCTTGCGGATGCGCGCGGGAGAAGGCTGGCGCGTTGGTACTGGTTGGCGCGTGGGAGAAGACAGCATTGCTGACTTCCAGGAAGTTCTGCTATCCACTGATAGTTAGCGTGCAGGTTTTACCTGGCGCACAGGATGGTGCGCAGCATGGCGCGCAGGAGAGTCAGATGCTGGGCGCTTATGCACGCCGGCAGGAGAATGTTGGCGCGCAGGAGAATGCTGGCGTGTAGGGGAGCGCTGGCGTGTAGGGGAGCGTAGGCGTGTAGAGGAGCGCTGGCAAGCAGGAGAGCGCCATTGCGCAGGAGGTTGATGGCGCGCAGATGGGCACAAGTGCACAGGAGACTGTGGGCGTGTAAGCGCAGGGCGCGTGAGCGCAGGGCGCGTGAGCGCAGTTTGCACAGGGCGCGCAGGAAGACGTGGGCACGCATAGCGCGAGATGGAGCTATGCTCCTGTTGGAGCGTATGCGCCTACGCTCTTGATGCCCTATGTCAGGGTTATGGTGAAAATCCGCGCGTAGTGATGGGGCCTGACGAGCTACTAAAGAACGATCATCAGGTCTCATGAGCGCGTATGTTGTTGGCGCGCAACAGCGTGCTTAGGTGGAGCCTTGTTAGGCCCATGTAGAAATGGAGACGGAAGGTCAGCAGGTCTGTCGGGTGGAAGGTCGACGTGTCCTTTAAAAGGACGACCTTCCACCGAAGGAGATCGCGAACGATCTACAGAGAGGTCCAGGACCAATGCAGGAGCAGTGATGGATAATTGGTCTAGAGGCTCCTCTGTGGGGGACTGCATCGAAGATGTTGAACCAAAGAGGCGCCTCCTCACCGCAGGCGAAGGAAGGCCTCTAAGGCGAAGAGGAAGGCGAGCATTCCGACGAATGCGCCCTCTGGGGGCCGTTGGATCAGCACGCTGACCTTCTGCAATCCTCCGAAGAGGAGTCTCTGGAAGTGAATTCCCCCGAAGGAGAGGAACACTAGCAGGAGAGACTGACGATGGACTTAGTTTCTCCCTTGTAAGTTGAACAGGAACGGGAGAAACTTAGCCATCAGCTACTGTATAGTTTGGAGTGGAAGAGGTGATGGCTGATACTGCATTGGATACCTCTGACACCACAACGTCGACAAGAGACAGAGAATCAACCTCTGACGGTGACGACAAATGCTTGACAGTGGCACCCAATCGGATGTAGTTAAGCAAAACCTCCTTGGAGGGCGAACCCATAAGCCCCAAGGAGGACCAAAGCTGAAAAAGGGAGGTTAGTGACATATCCTCCCCCGGGGGGAGAGGTGGAGCTGCTTCGCTAGGGGAAGCAACGTCATCTCTTGAGTCCCGAGGTTAGTAGACAATACATTGGTCTACGCTACCACTCGACGGTCTCTTGAAAGAGACCGACCGAGTGGGAGTTTCGGAGGAGGTTTGGGCAACGGAAGAAGAGGCCTTGGGTTTTTCTCCTTTCGAAGCAACCTTCAAAGGAGAACTATCCCGTTCGGACTTCCAACCTTCAAAGGAGAACTATCCCGTTCTTCTTCCGTCGTCGCGAAAACCTCTCCCACTGGGAGGTAGACCACTCCCTACACTCACTACAATTGTTGTTGCTATCACACCGTTGGCCCCTACAAGGACGACAAAGGGCGTGAGGATCAGTCTCGACCGCCGACATGAATGTTCCACAGGGGCGGTCGGGAAACCCAGGGCAGGTGCACATGATTGCAGAGGCCAACTTCACATATACAGAACTAGAAAAAGAGAAGAAAAAAGCAATTAGATGGCTGCCAAATGACGGCGAAGATAAGAGCGGACACGTCCGACCACCATCCGAGCCGAAAGCAAAGTGAGCTCAAGCACAGGTGTGTGAGAGGGGGCGGTAGCAAGCTACCCTCCCCTACCCCAGCTAACTAGCGGTGTGGGTAGTAAACCCCTCGTTAAAAATTAATGACTCGTCATTTCAGCTACGCCGAAAGTAATACCCCTATTAAATAGCGTAGTTTGTATTCCAGTTATGGAGCAATTGTATTTTTCCTAATGATACAAACCTGCACTATTTATAGGGGATATTACTCTCGGCGAAGCTGAAAGACGAGCCATAAGACTTTTAGTGAGGGTCAACCAACCATCCGCTAGTTAGAGGGGGGGGGGGGGGTTAGTCTGCTACCCCACTCACTCACACCTGGGCTGAGTAACCACTTTTTGCTTCCAGGTAGGACTTCTAGGGGGATAGTTGCTAGCAGGCCAATCTGTATAAATAGCTACAGGTTTGTATCGTTAGGAGAAATACAAATTACTTCCAATTACTTCCGACACTATTATAAACCAACGCTATTTATAGGGGATGTCTTACCCCTTAGGAGGGTGGAAATCCGTGCCAACTGGCTTCTTGGCATTGTCCTGAGGTTTCCCTGTATGTGCTCCGCCAGTAACTAATATAGTACAGTAGAAACGCTACACCTCGCTAAACACCGTGCTATGGAAAGCCAGCGGCCTACGCGTGCTTTGTGCTTGAGATATTAGCAACGTGACTGTCTAGGTAAGAGTTCTTCGAGTTGCAGGAGTCTTATGAGGGAGAAGGAGAACGTCTAGAGCATCAAGGTGGACCACACTCTCTGGGAGCTCATTGGCAGCGGCAAGGTTCCTCCACAGAGGAAACCTGCTCTGCAGGGAGTCGTCAGAGAGACACGATGGCACCTTAAACTTTTATGTAATGTGGTTGCTGGGGGGAACCTCATTCTCGGATGAGAGAGATGCCCACCCCTAGGAAAGACCTGCCTCGGACTTTGTTCCACCTGATGGAAGAGTCGGCTAAGCATTGGGGAGTAGCGCAGTCTTTGGCCTCAGCAGCAGCAGCAAACAAAGATGAGGGGCGGACCCTTCTGCGGTCAAGATAGAAGAAACTCTATGATCTATCACACGCGACGGTGACAAGGGCTTCACCTCCGAGGAAGCCAGTGTACGCTTCCTCTCCCCACCTCCTTGAAGGAGTTCTAGCAACGCCTCCTTCGACGGGGGACCTGTCATACTCAACGACGGCCAAATCTGTAATACATAAGAGAAAAAGAAGGCTACGTTCAGGGGAGGGGCAGAATTGCTTTTCTAGAGGAAGCAGCCCTGTCCCTCGAACCCCGAGGTTGACTTGGTGTTAGCCAGTATATGCTTCTATTTGATCATTCCTCAGGGGAGATCTATTGATCAGGAGCTTCCGGATGAGATCAGGGGGGTCAAGGAAGAAGTCCAAGGTTTCTTTGACTTCGAGGAAGACCCCAAAGGCGAAGAATCTCTCTTAGATTTCTTGCGAAGGTGCCCAAACCTCTCTCACTGGGATGCATACCACTCCCGACATACAAGTTAGGTGTTGTCCTGATCACAACGCTGCACTCAGCACGACGGACACAACGAATGCGGGTCCGTATCAACAAAGGACATGAAAGTATCACAGGGGCATCCCTCAGGTCCTGGACAATTCTGCATGAGGACAGTCAAGGAGAAAATAGAAACACACTGAAAAAAGAAAAAGCTTAAAAAAGTAATTAAGTCAACAATAGCAAGTCAAATGAGAAGGAAGAGAGCGGCAACATTCGTTCTCCACCGAGCCAAAGCAAAAAGTGGGTACTCAGCCCAGGTGCGTGAGTGAGCAGGGTAGCACACTACCCCCCACCCTCCGCTGACTTGCAGATGGGTGATTAATCCTTGCTAAAAGTCTTATGGCTCATCTTTAAGCTTCGCCAAATCTAATATCCTTATAAATAGCATTTGTTTGTATTAGTGACGGAACAACTGTACTTTTCCTGACTACTGTACAGTATATACTGTACAAATCTGAGACCTTAGATAGGAATAAGACTTGAGCAAATCCATGTACTGTACTCTATAAACAAGGCAATGTTAGTCTTAGTAGTAGCTAGCAAGTGGCGGGTCCTCCCGCCTACCCACCAGGTAGCGTAACCTTAGCTTTGGCCTCAACCTAGGATTTGCAGGGTGGTTGAGGCAGGCAGTGTAACTTAAAAGTCTCGGGTTTGTATACCATAGTTAGGAAAAATACAAGACTTGAAAGTGCAAGCCTTCCTGTCTCCTAGGGGGAGAGGCCGAGTTTGCTGCTTCCTCTCTCATGGTGAATAAGATGTAGCAGCACAAGATTTCTTGTCCCTAGAAGGAGCTAAGGCTCTCCTTGCTCACGGTGAGCAAGACTGAAACAATCGTGTCTGTGGAGACCCAGACCGAGTGGCTCGGTTTTGTGGTTTGATCGTGCTCGATGAGAGTATGTGCAAGCAGAGTAGGAGCATGATGATTGTACTCATGAAGAGTGCACGTAGTGATTGTGCTCGTGGCGAGTGTATGGTGATTATGCTCATGGAGAGCATGTGGGGTAAAATTGTGCTCACTGAGCGTGCACATGGTTATCAAGAACTCATTGAGAGCATGCATGTGGCGATCACTTCTCATGAGGAGAATGATCAGGAGGGGCACTTCTCCTTCTGTTGAACAAGCGATTCAGGGGATCAGAAGAATCAGAAGCGTCATCACTTCGTCCACGCAGCTTCATCAGGTGGTCATTCTTGCAAGCGTCCCGAGGCAGATGAGGGACCGGAATCCAGACTAGCAATGCTGAGTACCAGGATCATACAATATCAATCAGTGCACATGAGCACTGAAACCTGACACCTAACTCCTTCCCGAAGGTTGTGGCTCAATGTAGCATTACTGCCCCTATAAAATCATGCAGTGGTATTGCTAGGTGTCTCAAAAACTCTGACTGACTAGTCATCCTGAGTTTTGGTGACTTCTTTGGAACATTGCAAAAGGTGAAGGGGACAGCAGCAGTAGAAGTGTGCACCAGAAACATGTTATTTTTATAATAAAATAAATTTTTGAATATACTTACCCGGTGATTATATAAGCTGCAGCTCTGCTGCTCGACAGAAAACTCTACGTTCAAAATCCGCCAGCGATCGCCATGCAGGTAGGGGGTGTACATCAACAGCGCCATCTGTCGGGCAGGTACTCAGTACTCAATGTAAACACAGAACTCAATTTTCTCCTCGGTCCACTGGGTCTCTATTGGGGAGGAAGGGAGGGTCCTTTAATATATAATCACCGGGTAAGTATATTCAAAAATTTATTTTATTATAAAAATAACATTTTTCAATATTAAACTTAGCCGGTGATTATATAAGCTGAATCACACCCAGGGGGGTGGGTAGAGACCAGCAATAATTGTTTACATTATTATGAGCTAAGGATTTTTTATTTCATTTTAGCAGTTATTCAAAATAACAAACATAAAATAAATAAGTACCTGGTAAGGAAGTCGACTTGAACAATTACTCTGCCTTTTTAAGTAGGTCTTCCTTACGGAGCCTCGCGATCCTCTTAGGATGCTGAGCGACCCCTAGGAGCTGAAGTATCAAGGGTTGCAACCCATACTACAGGACCTCATCAAAACCTCTAATCTAGGCGCTTCTCAAGAAAAGAATTTGACCACCCGCCAAATCAACCAGGATGCGAAAGGCTTCTTAGCCTTCCGGACAACCCAAAAACAACAATAAAAAACATTTCAAGAGAAAGATTAAAAAGGTTATGGAATTAGGGGAATGTAGTGGTTGAGCCCTCACCCACTACTGCACTCGCTGCTACGAATGGTCCCAGGGTGTAGCAGTTCTCGTAAAGAGACTGGACATCTTTAAGATAAAAAGACGCGAACACTGATTTGCTTCTCCAATAGGTTGCGTCCATTATACTCTGCAGAGATCTATTTTGTTTAAAGGCCACTGAAGTTGCGACAGCTCTAACTTCATGTGTCCTTACCTTCAGCAAAGCTTGGTCTTCCTCACTCAGATGGGAATGAGCTTCTCGTATCAACAGTCTGATATAATAAGATAAGGCATTCTTTGACATGGGCAAAGAAGGTTTCTTAATAGAACACCATAAAGCTTCTGACTGTCCTCGTAAATGTTTAGTTCGTTTTAAATAGAACTTAAGAGCTCTAACAGGGCATAAGACTCTTTCTAGTTCATTTCCAACCATATTTGAAAGGCTTGGAATATCGAACGATTTCGGCCAAGGACGAGAAGGTAGCTCGTTTTTGGCTAGAAAACCAAGCTGTAAAGAACATGTAGCCGTTTCAGATGAAAATCCGATGTTCCTGCTGAAGGCGTGAATCTCACTGACTCTTTTAGCTGTGGCCAAGCAAACCAGGAAAAGAGTCTTTAAAGTGAGATCTTTAAAGGAGGCTGATTGTAGCGGCTCGAACCTTTCTGACATCAGGAATCTTAGTACCACGTCTAAATTCCAACCAGGTGTAGCCAAACGACGCTCCTTCGTGGTCTCAAAAGACTTAAGGAGGTCCTGTAGATCTTTGTTGTTGGAAAGATCTAAGCCTCTGTGACGGAAGACTGATGCCAACATGCTTCTGTAACCTTTGATCGTGGGAGCTGAAAGAGATCTTTCTTTCCTCAGGTATAATAGGAAGTCAGCTATTTGGGTTACAGAGGTACTGGTCGAGGATACTGATACTGACTTGCACCAGTTTCGGAAGACTTCCCACTTCGACTGGTAGACTCTAAGAGTGGATGTCCTCCTTGCTCTAGCAATCGCCCTGGCTGCCTCCTTCGAAAAGCCTCTAGCTCTAGAGAGTCTTTCGATAGTCTGAAGGCAGTCAGACGAAGAGCGTGGAGGCCTTGGTGTACCTTCTTTACGTGTGGCTGACGTAGAAGGTCCACCCTTAGAGGAAGAGTTCTGGGAACGTCCACCAGCCATTGAAGTACCTCGGTGAACCATTCTCTCGCGGGCCAGAGGGGAGCAACTAACGTCAACCTTGTCCCTTCGTGAGAGGCGAACTTCTGCAGTACCTTGTTGACAATCTTGAACGGGGGGAATGCATAAAGGTCTAGATGTGACCAATCCAGTAGAAAGGCATCTATATGAACTGCTGCTGGGTCCGGGATTGGTGAGCAATATATTGGGAGCCTCTTGGTCATCGAGGTTGCGAAGAGATCTATGGTAGGCTGGCCCCATGTGGCCCACAGTCTCTTGCACACATCCTTGTGTAGGGTCCATTCTGTTGGAATGATTTGTCCCTTCCGACTGAGGCAATCTGCCATGACATTCAAGTGGCCTTGGATGAACCTCGTTACTAGTGAAAGGTTTAGATCTTTTGACCAGGTGAGGAGGTCCCTTGCGATCTCGTACAACGTCATAGAATGGGTCCCTCCTTGCTTGGAGATGTACGCCAAAGCCGTGGTGTTGTCCGAGTTCACCTCCACCACTTTGCCTTGAAGGAGGGACTTGAAGCTTTTCAAGGCCAGATGAACTGCCAGTAGCTCCTTGCAGTTGATATGTAACGTTCTTTGATGCGAGTTCCAAGTTCCCGAGCATTCCCGACCGTCTAAAGTCGCACCCCAGCCCGTGTCCGATGCGTCCGAGAAGAGAACGTGGTTGGGGGTCTGAACAGCCAGGGGCAGACCCTCTCTGAGGCTGATACTGTCCTTCCACCAAGTCAGGGACGACTTCATCTTCTCGGAAATGGGGATCGAGACCGCTTCTAGCGTCTTGTCCTTTTTCCAGTAAACAGCTAGGTGAAATTGAAGGGGACGGAGGTGTAGTCTCCCTAACGAAACGAACTGTTCCAGGGATGATAGCGTCCCTATCAGACTCATCCACTGTCTGACTGAACATCGTTCCCTCTTCAGCATGTTCTGGATGCATACCTGGGCTTGACTTGTTCTGGGGGCCGACGGAAAAGCCCGAAAAGCTTGACTGTGAATCTCCATCCCTAAATACACAATAGTTTGGGATGGGACCAGTTGAGACTTTTCTATATTGACCAGGAGACCCAATTCCTTGATCAGATCTAGAGTCCACTTTAGATTCTCCAGACAGCGACGACTGGAAGAGGCTCTTAGAAGCTAGTCGTCCAAATAGAGGGAGGCTCTGATGTCCGCTAAATGAAGGAATTTGGCTATATTCCTCATCAGCCTCGTAAACACAAGAGGAGCTGTGCTTAGGCCAAAGCACAGGGCTTGAAATTGGTAGACAACCTTTTCGTAAACAAATCTCAGAAAAGGTTGGGAGTCTGGGTGGATGGGGACGTGAAAGTATGCGTCCCTTAGGTCTAAAGAGACCATCCAGTCTTCCTTTCTGACCGCTGCTAGAACAGACTTTGTGGTCTCCATGGCGAACGTCTGCTTTGTGACAAAGACATTCAGCGCACTGACGTCTAGCACCGGCCTCCACCCTCCTGTCTTCTTTACCACTAAGAAGAGACGGTTGTAGAAGCCCGGGGATTGATGGTCCCGGACTTTGACTACCGCTCCCTTTTCTAGTAAGAGAGACACCTCCTGCTTCAAAGCTCGTCTCTTGTCTTCCTCTCTGTACCTGGGAGAGAGATCGATGGGACACGTTGCTAGAGGGGGTTTGCGTACAAACGGGATCTTGTACCCTTCTCTGAGCAGCTTCACAGATTGTGCATCTGCGCCTCTTGCCTCCCAGGTCTGCCAGAAGTTCTTGAGTCTGGCTCCCACTGCTGTCTGAAGAAGGAGGCAGTCAGACTCTGCCTTTAAAGGACTTGGTACCTTTCTTCTTCCCACGTCTCCCTTCGGCACGAGCACCTCCTCTGCTGGAGGCTCTGCCACGAAAGGGCGGAATGAATCTGGACGCTGGAGTGTCCATCCTGGGTCTTGACACGGAAGGCAAAGGGGTGGCTTTGCGGGCAGAGGACGCAACCAGGTCATGGGTGTCCTTCTGAATCAAAGAGGCAGCAATCTCCTTAATCAAGTCCTCTGGAAAAAGGCACTTTGAGAGGGGAGCAAAAAGGAGTTCAGATCTCTGACATGGTGTTACTCCAGCTGACAGGAAAGAGCAAAGGTTCTCCCGTTTCTTGAGGACCCCGGATACGAACGAAGCCGCAAGTTCACTAGATCCGTCTCGTATGGCCTTGTCCATGCAGGACATTATGAGCAAGGAAGATTCCTTGTCAGACGGGGAGATCTTCCTGCTCAAAGCTCCCAGACACCAGTCCAAAAAGTTAAAGACCTCGAAGGCTCTAAACACTCCTTTCAACAGATGGTCTAAGTCCGTAGGAGACCAGCATATCTTAGAGCGTCTCATGGCTAGCCTGCGGGGAGAGTCTACCAGGCTTGAGAAGTCGCCCTCGGCAGAGGCAGGAACTCCCAAGCCGAGAACTTCTCCCGTGGCATACCAGACGCTCGATCTGGAAGAGAGTCTCGCAGGGGGAAACGAAAACGCTGTCTTCCCTAGGTCCTTTTTGGACTGCATCCAGTCTCCTAAAACCCGTAAAGCTCTCTTGGACGAGCGGGCGAGGACGAGTTTCGTAAAGGCAGGCGCGGATGACTGCGTACCTGAAGCAAACTCTGATGGAGGGGAGCGTGGAGCCGCAGACACAAACTGGTCCGGATACACCTCTTTGAACAGAGCAAGAACTTTTCTAAAGTCCAAAGAGGGTTGCGTGGTCTTGGGTTCGTCAAGGTCCGTATGTGGGTCATCAATGTGGGCCGCATCGTCATCATCAGAGAGTCCATCATCTGAGAACTGAAGAGGAAGCGGCAAAGGAGTAGGAATCGGCTGGTCAGCTGAGTCCGGCAGCACGGGTGCACGCGTGACTGAACCGGACGCAACGTCATGGAACTGTTGCCCAGTCTGTGAACTGGCAACAACCATAGCAGCGCGGGGACGCATAGCGTCTACTCCAGACTGTGTAGTCTGATGTGGGCGAGCAGAGGTAACCACAATGGATTGCGGAGGTTGACGCACCGCGTCAAAACAAAACAACTTAGACTGTTGTTGTACCTCGCGAACGTCAACGGAAGGTTCCGTGCGTCGCTGAACGTCAACATGCGGCTGGCAGCGCATGGGTGGCGGGACTCTCTCAGCTGGAGTGCGGCCGAAGGTTGCCTCAGCGTCCACAGGACGCACCACCGTGGGTGGTTGTAGGCTAGAGGTTGGTGCAGCGTCAACCTTCTCCGCACGAAAGTCCTGCATCAATGACGTTAACTGAGCCTGCATGGTCTGCAGCAAAGACCACTTAGGGTCTACAGGAGCAGGTGCGGCAACAGACGGTGTGACTGCCTGATGCGGTACCGCTTTGCCTCTCTTAGGAGGTGAGCAGTCGTCGGAAGACTGCAGCGAGTCCGAACTGACCCAGTGGCTACAACTGGGCCGTTGGACTTGAGCGGAAGGGACCGACTTGCGCTTAAGAGGCCGCGAGACCTTGGTCCATGGTTTCTTACGAGAAACCTCTTCCGCAGACGAGGAATAAATGGGCTCACTCGTCTTTGTGTGGGTGGGGCGATCTTGGGTAGATACGCCCGAAACCACGGAGGGAACGTCTGTTCGCTGATTAAAGCCTCTCGAACCCTTTGGTCGTACGACATTGCTTCTCCCCTGGGCTTGGGAGCTTGCAAGAGGTCCCGGACTGGGAGGACGACAGGCACGAACAGACGAACCCTCAAGCGCAACACTATCCACAACACTATCACTCACTTTATCACCCACTGCACTCTTACACTTCAGCTCCTTGACGTCTGCCATGAGCTGGTTGCGGTCACTAGCCAAGGACTCGACTCTCTCACCCAGAGCTTGGATGGCACGCATCATATCTGCCATCGAAGGTTCTTGAGTGCTAGAAGGGGGATCAGGAGCAACCACTACAGGGGAAGGAATAGGTTGTGGGGCATGAGGAGAGGAAAATTCAACGGAGCGAGACGAACTTCTCCTGACTCTATCTCTCTCTCTAGCCTACGTGTATATTTAAGGAATTCGATGAAATCGAATTCCGAAAGCCCAACGCATTCCTCACATCGATCTTCCAATTGGCAGGTTTTATCCCGACAATTGGAACAAACGGTGTGAGGATCGATAGAGGCCTTCGGAAGACGCCTTGAACAGTCCCTAGCATTACACTTCCTGAATCTAGGGACTTGAGAAGGGTCAGCCATTTTGAATTAGTCAAGTGGGGAATTCAAAAACTATCCAAAGTCATCAACAAATAATCCGATATCAACAAAAGAATGCAAGGATGTATTGAAGATAAAGCCTGCAAAGCGAAAGCTCAAAACCAGAAATGTGTACTTCACCAAAAAGATGTGAAAACCAATCCAGTTAGCAACAGCGAATTAGTAGGTCTTGCCGGTAGCACGACAGAGAGAAAATTGAGTTCTGTGTTTACATTGAGTACTGAGTACCTGCCCGACAGATGGCGCTGTTGATGTACACCCCCTACCTGCATGGCGATCGCTGGCGGATTTTGAACGTAGAGTTTTCTGTCGAGCAGCAGAGCTGCAGCTTATATAATCACCGGCTAAGTTTAATATTGAAAATTGGTATGTACCACTTCTCTCTTTCTCTCTCCCATTCTGTGTTCACTGCTGCTGAATCTCATCTTGATATGTTACACAAGAACTCGTAGTCTATTAAATTTCTTATTCTTATCAAGGTATAAACCTCTGATACCATCGTTCAGTTAGTTCTTTAGGCATGTAGCATAAGATCTTTTTATAATTCTGACCATGCTTTGCATTCAGATCTTCACAAACTGTACCATTCTATTATATGTAGTTCTAGGTATGCAGTAAATTCAACGGTGTTGCCTTCTTCATCATAAGCTTCAATACTACACAGTATTCAAGAAGTTTTATTCCAGCTGGGATCAGATTGTAGAATTATCTCCCTAATACAGTAGATGAATCGGTGGAACTTCAGAAGTTCAAAGTTGTAGTGACGTTTTTTTATCATCAACAGGCTAATACAAGTTTATCTTCAGTTTATATATGACATCTATTTTAACATTATGATTGATCTAAACATATTTTAAATAAATTATTCATCACTTCTCATGTATTTTATTTATTTACTTGTTTCTTTTCCTCACTGAGCTATTTTCCCGTATTGGAGCGCTTGGGCTTAGTGCCTACTGCTTTTCAGAGGGTTGTAACTTTTCTAGTAATAATAATAATAATAATAATAATAATAATACCCTACTCTTCTAGGGATGCAGTATCGCAGGTTAAGTTAGTTATCTGAGGGGTTGCAGGGAAAATGTACCTCAACTTAACAAATTATACATTTCCAGTACAATTTGATGTTAGAATTATTTGAAACCCCACGATTACAACTAACGGCGCAAGTACATAAGTTTATTGAAGTGAATTTAATTTGCCATAGACTAGCAAAGGTTATAGGCTAATATTCAGTAACTACCTTCTTAGCCTATGACAAGAATACTGCTTTAATTAAAAAAAAGGTCGAGTCTTGGTATATCAGTGGCCGTTCCTTCGGCGAGCATAAAATATGGTCACCAACTAAACTAAACATCCCACCTAACCTAACCTACAAGCCATGTCCTTACCTACTCAACTAACGGGGGTGGGTGGACGACCCCATTACACTGCTGTATTCTTAGTTAGCCGTCATCATACATACAGGTGGCCGCTACTATACATACACCCCAAAAGGACTACATCTGGTTATCTATTTATTTACTTTTAATAGTATTAACCAACATTATAATAAATACATAATAATCAGAACAGGAAAACTGTTTGTACAGCATTTACCAAGTAAGTCTGCGAGTTCAAATAAAATATTACGGCAGGCTAAGCTGAAATAGCTGGACCATCATTAACATGTATGTCTGTTACAAAAGTACCACTTGTAAATGTAAGTAAGTTTAAAAGGCACTTGAAGCCGACTCTGTAGAAATAATTACCTAAAAATTGCAGTGTATTGAGCCCAGAGTATACAGTCCTGGTCCTACAGTCCAGTGTCCAACATTTATGGGTCATAGCCTTTGTAACGGCGCTCCTGTGTGGCTTTTCTAAATAGAAAAGGTAAGAAAGTATAAAAAGCAAAAGATATATAGAAAGTAAAGTGGCAAATTAAATTAAAAGAAAAATGGAAGAAAGTAAAGCAGAAATCACCAAACTGGGATTTGTGAATAGTAGTGGCAGAAAAGATTACATAGGTGAACTTAACAATAAGGAAGCAGTAATAGTAATGAAGAGTTGAAATGAAATCAAGATTGAATATGATAGACTTAAATGAAAATAATAGGAACAGGAATAAAAAGGATAGAGTTTGTGCTGTGCAGTGAGGCCTATGATACAACAGAACACATGTTTAGCTGTATTATTATTATTATTATTATTATTATTATTATTATTATTGTTATTATTATTATTATTATTATTATTATTATTATTATTATTATTATTATTATTATTATTATTAGATTTCTTAGTATTTTTATGTCATTTTGATCAAACAATGGTAACTTGATTTCTTTCTTGTATTCTTCTAATATATTACTGAATAGGTCTTGCATTTCTTTATAGACAGCTTCTTTATCAGAACAGTTATCGTTGTTTAGTTTGGAACTATTTCCAAATAAAGTAAACAAACTAAACAACGATAACTGTTCTGATAGAGAAGCTATCTATAAACAAAGGCAAGACCTATTCAGTAATATATTAGAAGTATACAAGAAAGAAGTCAAGTTACCATTGTTATTATTATTGTTGTTGTTGTTGTCGTTGTTGTTGTTGTTATTATTAAACTATATCCCTAGTTGGAAAAGCAAACGTCAATAAGCCCAAGGGCTCTACTAGGTGAAATAGCCCAGTGAGGAAAGGAAACAGAATACTGTGCCTGAGTGTACCATCAAGCAAAAGAACTTTAACACCAGACAGTGAAACCCCATGGTACTGTGGCGACGGTACTATCCATGACTATTTTACTTTACTTTGATGGCTGCTTTTCTGGTCCCATGCAGCAGGGGAACCCCACTCTCTACAGAACCTCCGCTGTCGTTTTACCTTCTTTTGTTCAGAGTATTTAACGTTTCTTATCGCGTGTTGTTCATTTACTGTTAAATCGTCACTGTCAAAAGACTCATGAAATAAGAAAGTCTTCAGTTTCCTCTTGCAAGCCTTAATGTCTTCAATCATTCGAATGTTTCGTGGAGCTTATTATATAGTCTCGGGGCTGCATATTTAAAGGCTCTGGAGCCTAAAGTAGACATCAATCTAGGTTCCAACAGTTTGAAGCCATCTGTAACTATTCTTGTGCCTACACGATTTGTTGGCTGCGCAATATGTAGCAATTCTCTTAAGTATTTTGGACGCCCGGTTCTGATAACTTGGTGGGTCATTGTACATATTTTAGATTCAATTATCACTTTAATCGGCAGTCAGTGTAAATCGATTAGTATAGGGGTGATCCTTTCTCTAGATGGGACATCTTTTATCAGTTTTGCTACTTTGTTTATTATGTTTTGTAATTTCTTAAGTTGCACTTTTGGTAAATTATAATAGAGTTGCAGTAGTCAATCCTGGTAATAACACAGTTTACCACAATTTTCTTTACAGAATTTTCGTCCATGTACTTTTTTATAAACGCATTATTTCTTAGATGATAACCAGCAGTTTTTATTACATTATTTATTTGGCCATTTAGAGACAGGTTACAGTCAAGAAATACACCTAGATCTCGAACTTTACTAGATATCGGCACCGAGTCATTATTTGTGTTCTTTGAATATCAATTAAGTTTCTCACGTTGTTTTTCTTGCCCACCACCATGAATTCAGTTTTGTTCTCATTTAGTTTTAGTTGTTTAAATGTCATCCATTCTCTAACACTATCAAGGATTCGGGTTAGAGTTTCAGTAGTGTCATGTATATCATTTATGGAGAAGTAAGATTATGTGTCATATGCAAATAGTTTGAACTTCACGCCATACCTTTGTAGCATTTTTGATAGACTATTAGACTAGAGAACAATTGTTTGATATTGGAGTATCTTTCTCATAGAAGAGCGGCATACCAAAGCTAAAGGTTCTATTCTATCCTTATCAAGAGGAGAGTTGCCGTTGAACAATAATCCTTTGAGTAATAATGCATTTTTTTCGGTTATGTTAGTATTGTCCGATGTACGAAGAGAGAGAAGATTGTATAAAGAATATGGCAGACTATTCGGTGAATGTGTAGGCAAAGGAAAAATTAGTCATAACCAGAGAGTGGTCCTGTGTAGGGTAATACTATCTGGCCACCAGTCAAAGGGCCCAATAACACTCTAGTGGTAGTATCTCAACGGGTGGCAGTAGCAGTACCATAGTATTAACGACATTAGAATCACTAACCAAAGAAGTTGCCCTATATGTTGGACGGCCTATGGAAGTTAGAAATAAAAGTGTGTAAGCTGTGCTGTTTGTACACATAGCCTACACATCCAGCAGCATTGTGGAGTGAGCAACAAGGAACGTGGAAGATTCCACTTTTTCCAAACTTGTTTTAGAGTTCGTTTCAACTTTTCTTTTTTGGCTGTCCACAATTCTTAGATAATATTCTTATATTAAAATATGTTTTACTTATTTTATATTTCACATAGTTACAAACTTTTTATTAGGTCTTTCTTTTCTGGGCGTGGTTTCACTAGTAAAATGCGATCGTTTGATATATTTAGTTCTTTTGCAGTCTGATAAAAAGTACATCATAGTTACTTCTTCCTCTTAACATTCTGTAACACCATTTTCAAATTTCTTCCTCCACTGCAGATCAAGTGTGTTGGTGTGTGCTCTAATATCTTGTCTATTTCCATGAATGTGTTCTTCCTCTACATAATGTTTCCATCTATTGTAAAGTTGTGACGCACTTTTTTTCATATCATCCTCCAATATTTTTATTCCAATGATGTTATTTCTTTATTCAGATCTTTAAGCTAATGAGGCCATGGAGATTAAGTTCAAAACCTGGAGATAATGATTGATTGTTTATGCCCAAACATATCAAGAAATATTTTATATGTTGTTTCAAACATCAAGAAATATTTATTTCTCCTATTCATTTATTGTCTTTCATTATATATTTCACATAGTTGAGTTTTGTTTCTATATCTCTGATGCAGTTACTTGTGCTCTTGATACACTTTGGAGTTCTTTGTATGAAAGTTGCTTTTATTTTCTAGATAGATTGCATTTGTTCAGTGCAGGAGACTTCAGGGACACTCCTTTCCAAAAATCCTGTCCTGACATCAATCTATTGCAGCTTCTAGCTGATAGAGGCTGTTTGGTTTATGAATTTCTAGACTTTACTAAATAATTTTTTTTAATGTTCTTGGAACTTATTCCTAGACATTTGATTGACTAACTACTTTGATATTTTCGCTTTCAAGTGGTGGGAATTCGTTATTATATACGATTGTGTTGTCTTATTTTTATAGTGCACATTCACTGGCTATGAAAATCAGTGCCTTTAAAACTCTTTTTGTATCTTCTATGGTAGGCCTATATACGAAAAATATTGCAATGATTCTGCATATTAAATTTATAAATTCTCTTGTATTCACTTCTGGATATGTTATAATACTATATGTTATGAATAATACTATCAGAGTTATTATATACACCTTTATTAAATGCTAAGCTTTCATAAAATCTATTTCCATCACCAGAGCCTAAAAATTAGCTACATTGTATAAACATAAGTTAAAATACAGTTTGATAAATATTTAAAACGAAAAATCTTAAACGAACACTATAAAAATTTTATGAATTGAAATAAAATTACTTAAAATTATGAAACAAATCTAAATACACAGTAAAGAAATCAAAGCATATGTTATGATCAGGAAGAAAAGCGTTAGGGTGTATCCATTACAACCTTGTCTTATTCAACTTGTTTAATTTTATTTCATGTGAGTTTATAGCGCTGGCGTTTTGATCTTTTATTTTGTATTTAGATTGATTTTATAGTTTTATGTTAATTTCTTATTTTATTTCATAAAGATTTTGTATGTCCATTTTAGATTTTCTGTTTTAAATATTCATCATACTATGTTTTAACTTATACAATGTATCCTATTTTAGGCTCTGATGATTGAAATAGATTTTCCTAAAGCTAAGCAATAAAGATGTATATCATAACCCTGGTACTATTATTCATATATATATATATATATATATATATATATATATATATATATATATATATATATACATATACATATACATATATCCTGTTCGTAATGCTTGGCAG
The DNA here is from genome assembly GCF_036898095.1 of Palaemon carinicauda. Taxonomy (NCBI): domain Eukaryota; kingdom Metazoa; phylum Arthropoda; class Malacostraca; order Decapoda; family Palaemonidae; genus Palaemon; species Palaemon carinicauda. The sequence continues at coordinate 127,203,840 of NC_090734.1, forward strand.
GCAGTTAATTCTAATAGCCAGGCCTTTTCCATCATGAGGCTCAACACTACACAGTACTCTAGAAGTTTTATTCCAGCTGTTACCAAGTTATGGAATGATCTTCCTAATCGGGTAGTTGAATCAGTAGAACTTCAAAAGTTCAAAGTTGGAGCAAATGCTTTTTTGTTGACCAGGCGGACATAAGTCTTTTTATAGTTTATATATGACATATTTGTTTTTGACGTTGTTAATAGTTTATATATGACATATCTGTTTTGACGTTGTTACTTTTTTTTAGATTGACTTATTGTTAATTTATTCTCTTCATTTATTTATTTCCTTATTTCCTATCCTCACTGGGCTATTTTTCCCTGTTGGAGCCCCTGGGCTTATAGCACTTTGCTTTTCCAACTAGGGTTGTAGCTTGGACAGTAATAATATATATATATATATATATATATATACATATATATATATATATATATATATATATAAATATATATATATATATATATATATATATATATATATATATATATATATATATATATATATATATATATATATATATATATATATATATATATATATAACAAATGGTAGAACTTCGGCGAGTTATCAAATTCACGAAAACTCTATATACCCCTGAAAGGAAAAGGAGTAACTAGTTAACAACGCGTGCGAGTGTGTACGATAATTTTGGTTGAAAAACGACAATTTCAAGGCTTGTGTACGATAATCCAGTCGAAATAATCTGGCTGGCAACCCTGCGCTGAAGTTGCTGCACTGCTGTCAGTGACAGACTGACAGTGTAGTGTAATAAGTGTAGTTGAGACTACCATATGCCAGATTGTGACATAAAAACATTTGCTTAAGTCCAACTCTTTTTATAAGTGCTTCTTCCCTATATTATCCTATGTTTCCAGCTGAACAGTCCTTGCTCTTGTCAAGGTAATAGTCTAGACTAATTAATATTGTGTAAATTATAAAATTAGCTTAATATTGCATTTCAGAGAAAAGATAAACATTTTCTTCATCAAGAAAACCAATTTGACAAGTAATACGTAAGCTTACTCCTGTTTCAACGAACTATATACTGTACGCTCCACCATCCCTGAATACCAAGTCAAAGTCATCATTTAGTAATAAATGTGATATGTAATTTTACTGGTAGGCTGTAAGGTTTTGCAGGTAAAGAGTTACAGGAAGAGATTGTTTCCGTGGAGACATAGTACATAATCAGGAAAGCCTAGACTAACCCAGGACTGACATCAGAATTCATATAGCCTAGTTTTGGAGACATTGTTATCAGAATTCAGTTATTCTAGTCTAGCTTAGTTTTAGAGTACAGCTGATAAATTCTGTTGCTACAAAATAGAAGAAATGGGTTCAGGATTTTCAGATTTATTGGTAAATTTATACTTTAATTTCAAACATAAACAAACCATATATTTTCCGGTAAAGTTTTACTGTATTACAGATTCTGACGGGAACGAGTGTCATTCTCGAAGAGAGCGTAATTTTTTCTATAAGAAAAAGTAGTTTTTTTCCTAGGTTACATTGCCCTGTAATACAGTAAAATAATACCTATTTTCCGACCCGTTATCTTGTATTTTATCCGTTTCTGACCATGAATGTTGGGGCAAAGCACCCGTTCATGAGTTTTCCAAACCAACCCATATACATGTATAGTAACAAATATAGAGGACCCCAGTTGGAAATGGGGGCCACGGTTGGGGAAACCTCATGAGTGATTTGCAGCAATAGTAATGGTCAGAAATGCTTATTAAACACAAGATAACCAGTTGGAAAAATATATGGTTCATGTAAGCAGCTGGAAATCAAAATTTAACTACCTATGATTCATATCACTTACCTTAGATGGCTATTGTTTTGCTGTGGCTTGCTTTGCTCACAAAATAAAAATAGTCTCGTTGCTCCTCGGTTCTGGCAGGTGTTACTATTGAAGTATGATAAATACCTACAATTTATATCACATCCCTTAAATGATCTTTGCTCTGCCATGGCTTGCATCGCTCACAAAATAAAAGTAATCTCGCTGCGGTACACGAATGAGCTTTGCATGCCAATCTTATGGGTCATTATTTTGGGGATACTTTTGACTTTCAAGTGAGCAACAATAGCTATTGTATATGCTGAACAGGAATCAATTACCAAAATAAGTGAAATTACATCATGTCTAAATAGATTGTAGGATCACTTCCTTTTTGTAGGCATGTTGATGTGACTTTAGTCATGGTAGAACTGAAAGGGAGGGCAGAAGAAAAGAAAGGCTGTTATAGAACAATAGTCAGAAACTTATACACACTCATTTGGAAGCTCTTAATTTGTTAATTTAACCAGCTGATGAATACAGTACATCATTGCAAAAACACAGAAAGCTAATGAAAGCAATTGGAACCAACTAATGTGCAATAACTCTCCATCAATCTACCAAAGATAAACAATGGACCTAGACTCTGAAATAGTTTACATGGTAATAGTATAGAACACCACGCTCTCCATTTACTCCAATATAATGTAATCCTGCAGTTCTCACCTTGCACAGTAATTAGGTGGTTATTTAAATTCTGGGAAAGCAATAATTAGCAAGATATATTGAAGAGGGGAGAAGGGTTTATAAAAAGAAAATAGCTCGGTTTCCTCACTAAACGACATGGAACTGACGTCAACATAGTCAACCAAACAGATCGTGATGCCAGCGTACATAAACAGAAGTTCGTGATGCCAGCGTACATAAACAGAAGTTCGTGATGCCAGCGTACATAAACAGAAGTTCGTGATGCCAGCGGACATTTGATATACTGTATATTCAAAATATACTTAATCAAGAATTGTGATTACTCAAAAGTGTCACTATTTGTAAATTGCATTTGTTCCGTAACCGAAATACAAACCACGCTATTTACATAGGGTATTACTTTCGGCGTAGCTGAAATGGCAAGCCATTAGATTTTTTACGAGGGTTAACTACCCCCTTGCTAGTTAGCAGGGGTAGGGGAGGGGTAGCTAGCTACCCCTCCCCCCTCACACACTGGTGAACTGACTCACTTCGCTTTTGGCTCGGACGATGAACGGATGTCTCTGTTCCCGTCCTCGCATGGCAGCCATTTATTGTTTTGTCTTTACTTAATTACTTACTTTTCTTTACTCATATATATATGTAAACATATTTTTATGTTTATGTATATATTTGAGTATAGAAATCAGTAAGTTTCCTTTTCAGTGTTCGTGCTGTGTGTGTGTGTGTACAATATCACCGTGTGGCCGCCGGCAGTGAGGCTACTACGATGTAAATTCATGGACCGCGATCTCTTCCTTGGTCCTTCGGTCGCCTCCTTCCACGGGCGCCGTGGTGAGTCGTCATCGCTGGACTTATTATTTTGTTCTCCGCTACTCCTCTTTTCCTATGGGGAAGGTGGAGTTCAGCGTAGGAACGCAAGAGTGTAGTTTGACTACGGTCTCTCTCTCTCTCTCTGGAGGTCGTTCACCTTTTACTACGTTTTCTACATACTACGATAGCTCCTCCGTTCGGGTGGAGTTGCTACGCAGTACTTTTTATCTCAATTATTTTTTTTTATTATTAAATCTAATTGTTTGTTCCGTAACTGAATACAAACCACGCTATTTACATGGGGTAATTACTTCGGCGCAGCCGATGACGAGCCATAAAGTTTTAACGAGGGTTTCCTACCCCACCGCTGGTTAGCGGGGGGGTAGGGAGGGGTAGCTAGCTACCCCTCCCCCTCACACACACCGGAGAATACTCCACTTTACTTTTGGCTCGCATAGTGATCGGAGGTTTCCGCTCCTATGCTCTCTTGACGGCCATTATTGTTTTGTCTTTTAACTTTCCTTTTCTTATACTGGATATATTTAAACATTACTGATGTTTATATGTTTTTTTGTGTATAGAAAATGTAAGTTTCCTTTGCTTTCGGTGTTGTGCGGTGTGTATTGTGTACGTCTGCTAGAGTTCTCCGGCTTAGGCCACCACGATCTTTCCGTGATCACGGCCTTGCACTTCTAGGCCACCATGGTTGCCTTTCGTGGAGTCCGGCCCTTCTCTTGAGGTCGTTCACCTCTTACTCCGTACTACACCAACGATAGCTTCTCAGTCCGAGTCGCTGTTTCGTTTATTTGTGTCAATTATTTTTATGAACATAATTGTGTTTTAACTTTTCAGCTCAGGGCTCACGTCCCTTCGGGGGTCGGTGATCCTTGGAACATTCAAAGTCAGTTGCATAATTATAATGTTATAATTCTGTTTATTAACTTCGTTCCCCCCCCCCCCTCACCCGGGCATGCCGGGTGGGGGAGGGGGGCGCATACCTTCTTTCGTTCTTATATTTTTTCCCTCGGGGTTTCTCTTCGGAGTTTCACCCGGGGGAATTTCTGTTAAATAATTATTTTGTTTTATTTTCCAGTTTGCGATGCTGTTTCTTCGTGCCTATTGTGTGCCTTCGAAGCAGAGCTGTCCTGTTATCCTGGGGAGTCGGCTTCTCCGCCGTCTCAAGGCATTCGTCAGGGGCGTTTCATTCTCTTAGAAGTACCCCCATGACTACTGCCAGCTCTTCATTGCATCCTAGAACGATAAGGAGGTTCGCCTCCAGGGTAGTTAGTTAACTTCCCTTTTTACTTCCTTGGTCTTTAGGCGGTTATGCTCTTGGGGCTGAGCGGACGCCCTTGTGACTCGCTCAAAGGGCTGAGCGGTTGCAAGGCTAGACCATGGTACTAGCGACTATGCTCTTGGGGCTGAGTGGTCGTTTCTGTGGCTACGCTCAAGGGGGCTGAGCAACTGCAGGATCAGTCTGGCCCTCTCTCGTTCGTGAGGGAGGCCTCACTAAGGGCTCCTCTTCGGAGGATTGCTCCTTTTGTCTCTTCTACGAAGTGTCCGTTCGCGTGAGAGGACACTCACAGAGACTCCTCTTCGGAGGATTGTTCCTGTTACGTCTGCTGATCTCAGGGCCTTTCGGGGCTCCATCGCCAGTCTCTTCTACGAAGTGCTCACCTCTCTCGTTCGCGTGAGAGGACACTCACAGAGACTCCTCTTCGGAGGATTGTTCCTGTTACGTCTGCTGATCTCAGGGCCTTTCGGGGCTCCATCGCCAGTCTCTTCTACGAAGTGCTCACCTCTCTCGTTCGCGAGAGAGGCCACTCATAGAGACTCCTCTTCGGAGGATTGTTCCTGTTTACAACAGCTTGCTGTTCAGTCACTAACACTTCGGTGTTTAGTGACAGGGAAACTTCGGTTTCCTTTTTTTTCCCTGACCCTTCGGGGTCTCGGAGCTTAGTTACGCAGTTCCCTCGGGCTCTCGTAACTTTAGTCACTTCTGCACTTCGGTGATTAGTGACGGAGAAACTTCGGTTTCTCGTTGCATTGACCCTTCGTGGTCTCGCAACTACTCCTCAGTGTACCTGTTGCCTGCTGTATCCGTTCCTGATTGCAGACGCGCCTTGGGCGCCCACGCCCCCGTTATCTAACAGGCTCATCCCTTCGGGGCAGGAGAGACTTTCTCACACCTTGAGTAAGTCCGTTAAGTGCCAGGTATCACATGCGCGCCAACGTTCCCTTACGCGCTTGCGCTCGACTGATGTTCCTGAGTCTGCCCTCAGAGACACCCCGTTCCAGTATTCAGTTGGGGTTCCTGAGTTAGCGCACTGGCGCTCACCAGCATTTTTAGCCTAGGGTGTCTCTAAGTTTCTTCTACAAAGGACACCTCTCCCGTTCGCGGGAAAGGTACCTCACAGAGACCACTCCTTGGAGTATTTAGCAGTCCCTCAGTTGATCGTCGGCACTGAAGTAGACCTCCGGGTCCTCTTCAGGGGATGCCCTCCCTTTTAGGGACATATCCCAGTTCCTGATGTACGAGTTAGCCGACGATCTTCTGATGCGCGCTGACGCATTTATGTTGATGATCGCCCGCGCGCGATCTCGCGATCGTCGACGGTTAGCCGACGATCTTCTGCTCGTGCTAACGCGTAAGCGTTGATGATCGCCCGCGCGCGATTGTTGACGGGCCCGCACGCGATCCCGCAATCGTCGAGGATTATTAACCGACGATCTTTCTGATGCGTGCCAACGCGTAAGCGTTGATGATCGCCCGCGCGCGGGGAACCATCCCGCGCGCGATCGCGATCATCGAGGGTCGTTAGCCGACGATCTTCTGATGCGCGCCAACGCGTAAGCGTTGATCTTCGCCTACGCGCGGGATGGTTTCCCACGCGCGATCATCTAGGATTGTTAGCCAACGATCTCCCGTTACGCGCCAACGCGTAAATGTTGCAAATTGCTTAGATGCTATAGATCGCCCGCGCTGCGATCTCGCGATCGTCTAGGATCCCGCGATCGTCGAGGATCGTTAGCCGACGATCTTCTGATGCGCGCTAACGCGTATGCATTGATGATCTCCCGCGCGCGATCTCGCGATCGTCGACGGTTTAGCCTACGATCTTCTGCTTGCGCTAGCGCGTAAGCGTTAATGATCGCCCGCGTGTGGGATGGTTTCCCGCGCGCGATCATCGACGATCGTTAGCCGACAATCTTCTGTTCCTGCTAACGCGTAAGCGTTGTGGATCGCCCGCGCGCGATCTTGCGATCGTCGAGGGTCATTAGCCGACGATCTTCTGTTCGCGCTAACGCGTAAGCATTGATGATCGCCCGCCCGCGGGATGGTTTCCCGCGCGCGACCTCTAAGGCCCTTCCGCTCGCGATCGTCAACCCGGCAACGGTCGTTAGCCTCTACGGCCGTTAGCCGGCGATCTTCGGATCCGGCGCTAAGTGGAAGTGCCGACGATCTTCTTAGTACGCTTGAGCTCCGATGATCGTTCTTTGCGCGGGATGGTTTCCCGCACACGGCAACGAGGCCATCCGCGCGTGGTTCCCCGCACGCGATCGTCGACGGCAGTTCGCCGCCGATCTTCGGATTCGGCGCTAGGCGCGCGAGCTCCGATGATCTTTGCAGTACGTGTGGGCACCGAAGATCGTTCCGTTCGCGGGATGGTTTCCCGCGCGCGCGACCATTGAGGGTCACGCAATCATCGCACGGATCGTCCGCACGCGGTTTCCCGCTCGCGATCGTCGTAGATCGTTCGCGCGCGGGCACCGAGGTTCCCGCTCGTGGTCGCCGACTATCTTCTCTCGTGCGCGGGCACCGAGGTTCCCGCTCGTGGTCGCCGACTATCTTCTCTCGCGCGCGGGCACCGAGGTTCCCGCTCGTGGTCGCCGACTATCTTCTCTCGCGCGCGGGCACCGAGGTTCCCGCTCGTGGTCGCCGACTATCTTCTCTCGCGCGCGAGCGCTAACAATCTTCGCTTATGCGTGAGCGATGAGGATAGTCCGGGCTCGCGCGAATCGCCGACGATTGTCTTACATAGGCGCCGACGATCTTCGTACTCGCGTAAGCACCGAAGATCGCCAGCGTTATTCTTCCGCGTGTGGGATGGTTTCCCACATGCAATCGCCGACGGCGATCTTATTTTCGCCAAGATTGATTCGCGCATGGGATGGTTTCCCTCGCCCACGATTTTTCACGCGCAAGCGCCAGCGATCTTCATACGCGGCGAGGATCGTTCACGTGGTCGCCGATACGCCCACACTCACGCAGGTACGCGGGCATGCGGGCGCGGTTATTCTGCTACGCATGGTTTATTCACGCGCTACCAAGATCTGTGCTTTTCGCGCGATCGTCAGCGTGATCGGCGCACCGTTCTCCGACACGACCGCGCCCTGTTTACATTAGGGCTTATGGCGGTCAGGCCACCTCCGCGTTTCCCTTCCCCGCAGCGCAGAGCAGCGCCCTCTACGGAGGAGGGGGAGGTTTCCGGTCAGGTCAAAGGTCGCTTCTCCCTTCACTGCAGATTCTCTGCGGGCGAACCCTCATGTGTCATCTCCTCCAGAGGATCGAACGATCCTCTTCCCTCCAGGGGGACTCCCTGCCAGCGCGAAGATTGGTCGGCATCCCTGGTGGGATGTCGTCGTCAGAGCACTCAAGCAGGCGATCCTGTGCCTTCTGACTAGGGTCACTTATCAGTAGTAGCTTCCTCTTCCCCTAAAGGGGGTGAGAGGAATCCCTGGCATAGTATCTTCCCCAAGGACTATCCTGTCCCTTCGCGAGTCCTTACGCAGGCGATGAGCCCTCCTCAGACTCCATCTCCCCTCCCCTGTGGATGAGCTTTGCCCATCCCCAGGAGGGTCGGAAGACCCGGTCCTCTCCCCCTTCACTCCATAGGGAGAATCCCCTCCTCTTCCTGAGGGTCCTATCGTGCGGGGGGGGGGGGGGGGGGGGGGCGAAGCCTTACATCCTTCATCGCTGGGGTCCTGTTTCCCACCTAGGAGGGATCCTACGGCCCTGTCTTCTGCAAGGATCCGGCAGGATCCAGTTGGACCCTTGGGGCATGTCTACAAGTCTCCCCAGGAAGAGCCTCCAGGGACGGGAGACCTTGCTGCCAGTCCATCAGGAGGAGGAGCTCCAGGGGTCGGAACTTGCGTTCTGGCAGGTTCTGACCCTCAGGAGAAACCTCAAGGGGATCCCAGATTCAGAGATTCCTCTTCGGTAAGGGAAGGATTCGGTCCTGGACCGAGTTCTACTCACCCAAGGAATCCCTTACGCCAGTGCAGCTTGCCCTAGTCTCAGGGAATGGAGAGCGCCAGAGACTAGGCCAAGGGCCAGCTCTCCGAGCTTGTCCAGGATTGTCAAACAGTCTCTGTTCAGCATAGCGACAGCAGACGCAGTTAGCTTTGCGGTGAGACCACAAGTCTTCATGGGTACACTGGTCCGGTAGGACTCGTACTCCCGGTCCTGGTTCACCCATCTTCAAGGAAGTACTTTGGAGTCCGCCTGGAAGGCGGATATACCAGTTCAAGGGCCGTGCTTCAGCCTCTCCACGGCACCTCAACATTTCTCCGATACTTCCTGGGTGGCTGGCCGATCTGGCAGACTCGAAGGCATCCCTTCTTCGTCATTGGGACAAGCTCCTCGGGCTTTACCAAGTTCTAAAGATCATGGTGGTCCTCGAGGAGTCCTCCCCGCAGCCCTCTCAGAGTCTGGTATACTGAGCCTAGTCTTAGGCTCCTGTCTCCCGTAGCCTTCCCTTCAGACGTCAGGGTACCAAGGCAGAGGTAGGTCGTGAGACCTTTACTCACACGGGAAGACCCTCCAACCCAAGGTTGTTACGTCTCTCCTCCCTGGCCCGTCTGGTTTCCACGGTCGCCCCAGGTTGAGTTCTCTCCAGTGGCGACTCGGGGCGCGGGGGAGTCGGGGGCACGTTTCCCCAGACGCTGAAACTCCTAGGGGTCAACTGGTACAGACGAACCCATAGGGGTGGGAAGCTGTCGGGGGCCTACAAGAGGGAGTGGCCCTTATCGTCCTTCCCTCTAACTTGATGCTGTTTTCGGACGCGTCAAAGGAAAGGGGGGGGGGGCACATTCTGATCCACGGGTCCTCGGGCCAGGGGTCAGAACCAGTAGAATCAGGAAGAACCTTCTCTAGTCCTACTAGAGGCAGAAACCGTGTTTCTGGCTCTCCAGTAGCTCCACCTAGCCTGGCAGACTACTCTGTGGTTATGAGGATCAACAACACCACAGTGAGGGTTTTTTGGCCCAGACAAGGAGGTACTTTTCAGTACAACCATCCCATCCTGCGGTAGAGATATCGGGATGGTCCGAGTCCCCCTCGGTCTCCTTGGCAGCTCGCTTGATTCCAGGCAAAGGAATGGGCTCGTCGACAGTCTGAGCAGTTGTGTCACGGACACCACATTCCGAGTGGTCTTTGGATCCTCAAGTAGCCTACAAGTCCTGCCTCGGTAGGGCTCCCTCGGTGGACCGGTTTACTACAGCACTGAGCTGCAAGCTCCCACTGTACTGCTCCCCGGTCACGGATCCCAAGGCCCTCTGGTAGGAGGTATTCCAGCAAAGGTGGGACACCATCGATGTGTTGCCCCCGTAGCTTGCTCCTCTTTCCGCCGGGAGTCTATCCAGCTTCTCAAAGAGAGAGGACTTTCGCAACAAGTGGCGAAAAGGAGGCCTGGATACCTGCGCAAGTCTTCCTCAGTAGTCTCCCAGGCGATAGGGCGAGGTTCTGTGGCCGGTGTCGGGGAGGGGGCATCCCTCCACACGATGCCGCTTCCAGCAATGGCGGAGCCCCTAGTGGGATTGCGGGATAAATATGCCTTTTCAGTTTCGACTGTGAAAGGCTATCCCTCAGCCGTGAGTCTTGCTTCCTGGCTCTTGGGACAAACATTTCTCCCCCTGCTGGAGCTCTCCTTCGCATGCGAGGCCCTGTCCTTTCCTACCCTCAGTCGAAGGTGAGATCTCCTCCTTGGAACGTGGTTCGAGTCCTTTAGTCTCAAAAGAGACCCCCCTGACGAACCACTACGTAGTCCCCAGACCACCACCTTTCTGGGTAGACAGTGTTCCTGCTAGCCTATCTTCAGCCAAGCGAGTCACATGGTCTCTCTTACGACTTCACCCATTCAGGGGTTTAGGGGGAGACAACTTCAGGTTCGCCCCTGAGGTGTTGCCGAGACTCAGAATCCGGGAGTTCCGGACCCGCTTCGACTCCTTCTAGGGTTCGAGTCTCCGTCCTGTAGCAGATGACCCAGACCATCTCCTACCTTGCCGGTGGGGAGTCCGAGCTGGTGTCTTCAGAGAACAGCTGCAGTTCGTCTCCAGGTCCAAGTCTCGTTCGTGGATCCTGGGTAACGAGGAGAAGGGTCTCCAGGAGTACCATCTCGGCCTGGATTCGCAGGGTGCTACACCCTGCCTTGAATCCTGACCCTTCTCCATCGCATCGCCCTAGAGCCCATGATGTCAGGGGCTTAGATACGTCCCTGCCCTTCATGGAGCATCTTTCAGTGACGCAGGTCCTGCAAGCGGGGATGTTGAAGCCTCAGACCGTCTTCTCAGCCCCTTACTTGCAAGACATGACCCACAGGGGGCTCGATACGTTTCTATCGGCCCTGTGTTGGCTTCACAACAGCTGGTCTAAACCTCAGGCTCCTTGATGGACAAGTAGCAGAAGGTTGAGGGCATTGTTACCTGGTGTTAGTCTGCATGATTGAAAAGATCTGTCTGGCCCTTATTCTTTTCTTCATCCTCTCCTCCCACGGAGAAAGCAGCATCCTGGGTTCTCTGCACAGCAGACCTCAAACCACTGCAGGTAAACCATGCTTCCTTGTGTTCCTAGTATTATGTGTAATACTGTCATGTCCCCATACCCTGACGAGGTGGTATTGGGAAAGTCTTAGCCTGGATTCCCTTCTGAGGGCCTCCAGGGCAACTGCCTGGGACAAGTCACTTTTCACCTTCGCGCACACCTTATGTAGGCCGCGGCAGTTTCACAACCGCCAGCGAGGAGCAGGGATTCCCTATTGTCTGAGCACTTGACCACTCGAATATGGAATCCCCGGGCAAGCCAAAGCCAGTATGGCCGGGACTTACCACCCTTCCTAAGGGTTGTCACCCCATGTAAATAGCGTGGTTTGTATTCAATTACGGAACAAATGACAAATTCGTAGATAATTTGTATTTTTCCTAACGATACAAACCTAGCTATTTACAGTTATGTGCCCGCCAGCCCTGTCCCCCAAGATAAGTCCTACCTCTAAGTAAAGTGGAGTATTCTCCTGTGTGTGTGTGAGGGAGAGGGGTAGCTAGCTACCCCTCCCTACCCCCCCGCTAACTAGCGGTGGGGTAGGAAACCCTTGTTAAAACTTTATGGCTCGTCATCGGCTGCGCCGAAGTAATTACCCCATGTAAATAGCTAGGTTTGTATCGTTAGGAAAAATACAAATTATTTACGAATTTGTCATATTTGTTAACTTTTCAGCTTTTTAGAACGTTTCCCTTCGGGGTTTTTCTTTCTTACTTTTAGTGAACATTCTTTAATGAATTGCATAATTATAACTGTTATAATTCAGTTTTTGTTACAGTTCTCGCCCTTCCCCCTTCCCGTGAGTGTAGGTGGGGTTGGGGCTCTTGCCTGTGATGTAATTCTTGTGTTCTTTTCCCTCGGGTTTTCCTCTTCGGAGTCTTCCCGGGGGAATGAATGTTAACTAATTACTTTTTATTTTCATAGTTAATGATCTGTTTTCCGTTTGCCTAATGTGACAACGAAGCAGAGCTGTCTTGTTGGGACTCGGGGAGTCGGCTGTTGCTGCCTCTTCTATAGGACTTCGTCAGGGGTGTGTCTCCTTCTCCTGGAAGTTCTCCCGAGACACCCGACATCTCTTCAGTTCATCTTAGAACACTCAGGAGGTTCGCCTCCTTGGGTGGGTAACTTCCCTTCCGAGGGAGGTTCCCTGCCCAGGTTTGAGTTTCTTTTCCTTTCGGGGGAAACTTCTCTTACCTTCAATGATTATGATATGTTCCTGGTCCTCCGGCGGTTTTGCTCTTGGTGCTGAGCGACCGCTTTTGTAACCTTGCTCAAGGGGTTGAGCGGTTACTTCACGGACCATAGTTTTAGTGCGACTATGCTCTTGGTGCTGAGCGGTCTCACCTGCAGCTACGCTCAAGGGGCTGAGCAGCTGCAGGAGCGCCTCTTCGGAGGTTGGCTCCTAGGTCACTGGCTGACCCTTCGGCCCTTGGGCTCCATCTTCAGTCTCTTCTACGAAGTTTTCCTCTCTCGTTCCCGAGAGAGGACACTCATAGAGACTCCTCTTCGGAGGACTTCTTCTGCTGTTGTTGCTGAAGGCTCAGTCCCCTTCGGGGGGCAGCTGAGCCCTACGGTCTCTCCTGCGAGTGTTTCTTCCCCGGGGGGGAAGTTCACCACAGAGACTCCTCTTCGGAGGTCTCCTTCTGCTGTTGTTGCTGTTGTTGCTGAGGGCTCAGTCCCCTTCGGGGGCAGCTGATGCCACGGTCTCTCCTGCAAGTGCTTCTCCCCCTTGGGGGAGTTCACTCCAGAGACTCCTCTTCGGAGGTCTGATGATGGTGCTCCTGCCTGTGGTCGTCTTCATCTTCACCCTCCCCGCAGAGGATCCTCCTGCCAGACCTTCTCCTGGATGCAGATGCGCTGTGGGCGCCAACGTACCACCTCGTTTCCTACGAGCACCGGTCCCTTCGGGGCTAAGGGCTTACTCCACAATGTGGGTAAGTCCCTTAAGTGCCAGCTTTTTACCTGCACGCCCACGTTTTTCTAGTAGCGCGCTTGCGCTCTCTTGCTGTGTTCCAGACTTCTCTCCTGTGATCTCCTGTAGCTGAGTCTCGCCGTAGATCTCCTGATCGCCAGCGCTCACCTGCGCCTCTGAGACCTTCTGTGCGCCAGCTCTCTTCAGTTCGCCAGCGCACTTCTGGACGCCCTTTTCCTGCTACGCGCCTTGTGTGCTAACGGTCTCCGGTACGCCCACGATCGCCTGCGTGCCAGCGCACATCTGCGCGCCCTTTTCTAATGTGCGCAATGCGCGCCAACATTCGCCCTCGCGCCCTCGATCTTTGGATCTAGGCACAGGCAAGGCGATTGTTCCTTCTTTTTACACCCACGATCGCCTGCTCGCCAGCACACATCTGCGCCCCCTTTCCTGATGTGCGCAATGCGCACCAGCGTACTCCACGAGCTTCCAGATGTGGGTGGAGGCGAGAGAGATGATTCCTTCACCTCCTCGCCGACGATCTCCTGTGCTCTAGATTTGAACGAGTCTCTGAGTGCCCGCGCGCCCACGAGAAGTCTTCTGTACTCGCCCACGAGTGTTCGCTATTATGCGCAATCTCACCATCTGGTTCTGCCTCTCGCTGATATCTTCTGGCCGCGCAACCGCGCTCCAACGATCTCCTACGCGCCAGCGATCTCTTAGCGATCGCCCGCGATTCTTTGCCTGCCCTCTAGCGTTTTCAACGCGCCCACGCTTCAGATCGCTGTACGCGGCCACCCGTTGGCTCTCCTGTACGCGATCGGTCGCTACGCACCATTGCTCGCCAACGCACCATCGCTCGCCAACGCGCCATCTCCCGCAAAGAACCATCGCTCGCCGATCGCGCCATCGCACCATCGCGCCATCGCACCATTGCTCGCCAACGCGCCATCGCTCGCCAACGCGCCATCGCTCGCTTACGCGTTTTCGGTCTCCCGACCGCGCCAGCGTGCCCACACGCCCGCGCCCCCACGCGCATGCGCACACACGTTCGCCCGCGCGCGAACCAACGATTGTACCATCGCGCGAGCGCCAACGGCGATTTCGACCATGATTCCCGTTGGGTTTCGCAACACGGGCAACCTGGCGAGTTTTTTCTGGAGCTCATACTTTCAGATCATCATAGTCACGATCTTCACCTCGTAAGCGCAGAGCATGGCATGTACAAGAGCAAGAAGAATCTTCAGAAGAGTCTGGGTAACATTCTTCTCCCTTTTCAGGCAGACCCCATCATCCCTCTCCTCAGGATCGCCCGATCCCCTTCCCTCCAACGGTGGCTGCTGACACTGCCTCTGTCAGTCGTCAACAGAGGGAATACTTCGAGATCATGGGGTAGCCTGATTTAGCTCTTCCTCTCCACCATTCCTTGCAACGGGCCTTCCGGGGAGTTTCCCTCGAGAAACTCTCCGCCCGGCAGGTGACATTCTCGACTTCGGTAATCTTGAACCAGGAGGAAGCCGCAAAGGGTACCAGGCAGGCCACCTCGTGGCTGATCGTCGAGCTTGAGTCTGGCCATCCGGTCGCGACCCTAGGTTTTATACAAGGAAGCTCCGGGAAGGCTATGGAACTTTCCTCCTCTCGGACACGTGCACCATCGTTTCCCGACACCAAGTGTCGAACTTGGGGACAAACTCGATGTTGAAGCATTGAGATGCAGTGACCGAGAGGTTTTCTCTCGAAGGTCCCTACCGTGGATATTGGCAAACCCAGACACTCTTCCATCCTTGGAAGGGGCTTGTTTCAGCCCAAGGACAAGGAACGAGCGACTGAGAGGTGGAGAAAATCGTATCACGATTCGCTCCTCCAAGGCGCTTACATCCAGTCCCTACAAGCCTCCAGCGCCTCAACTTCAACTGCCTCGTTCAGCTTAAGACATCAGAACAGGCACGGGCAGCTAGACAAGGTGTCTATGCAGCTTCCCCCCTCCTGTCGGGGACAAAGGACGAGGAGCCCTCCTGGGAAGGCAATAATCCTAGAGGGGGCGGCCTAGGCCGCAAACGCTAGGATTGGCAACCCCTACCTGCATCCCCCAGTGGGGGGGATGCCTGAAGTTTCGCCCTCAAAGTGGCAGCAACTCGGGGCCGATTCCTTAACGATCTCCATGATCAGCCAGGGATTTCGTGTCCCGTTTCGTAGCATCTCTACCTCCCCTGTCAGCGAATCCAGTGTCGCTGAGCCCCTATGCCATGGGATCGGCAAAGGGGCTAGCCCCTCGGGCAGAGGGCGAGACCATGCTCTAGAAGGATACTCTCCAAGGTTGTCGGCGGCTCCCCCCAAGGTTCTTCTAATGACTCTTTCTTGTAAGAAGCGCCTGAAGGCTGGCAACCCGCCATCGTCCTCTTAGCCCTGAACAAGTTTGTCGTACAAACTTCGGTCAGTAGGGTACAACAGATTCGATCAGACTTGTAGGGAAACCACAAGACTTCACGTGCATACTGGATCCGAAAGACAGGTACTTCCAGATCCCAATCCATCCGTCTTTACAGGGAGTACTTGGAATTCAGCCTAGGCAACAGATATACCAGTTCAAGGTGCTGTGCTTCGATCTCTCCACAGCACCGCAGGCATTCACCAAGAAGTTCATCCCGAATCCTAATGTCCACACAGGAGCGGCATCCGCCTCCTTCGCTTTCTGGATGACTGGCTACCCCGGAAGTTTCGGTATCGACCCTTCTTCGACACCGAGACAAGCCTCTGGGACTTTGCCAAGATCTAAGGATCATGGTAAATCTCGAGAAGTTTTCTCTGTTTCCATCGCAACAACTGGGATATCTAGGCTTGATTTTAGACTCCAATCTCCGTTAAGCCTTCCCTCCAGATGACAGGATAGCAAGGCGGAGGAGAGTAGTAGAACCTTTCCTCAGGCGAGGAGAGTCTCCAGCCTTTTTCTGGTTACGCATTCTAGGTCGCCTTCCTCCTTGACCCCTCTAGTCCCAAACACTTGCCTCAGGATGAGTCTCCTGCTTTGGCGACTCAAGTCCCGGTGGAATCAAGACTACGATTCCCCAGACATTCTGGTCCTATGGGACCTGCCAAACGAGGGATCCTGCAGTGGTGGTTGACCTACGAAGCCTTTGCTAGAGAGTGGATCTTCTCGTCCCTCCTCCGCATTTGATGCTGTCCTCGGACGCGTCAAAGAAGGGGGGGGGGTCACGTTCTGAACCAAAGGATCTCAAGCCTATGGCCAGAACTAGAAGGGTACCTCCACATCAATTGGCTAGGGATGAAGGCCATATTCTGGCCCGTCAACAGTTCCAACAGGCCCCGGCGAGTCACTCCGTGAGCGACAGCACCACGGTAGTTGCTAATTTCATCAAGCGGGGAGGTACCTTTTCATAACAGTCTTCCCATCTTACAGTAGAGATACTGAGATGAGCCGAAGTCCACTCAATACCACTATCGGCTCGCTTCATTCCGGACAAAGGAATGTGCTCTCCGACAGTCGGAACAGAGCATCGCAGATAGAGAGTACCGAGTGGTCTTTGGAACCCCCAGTAGCCAACAAGCTCTGACCTTGTGGTCCTGTTCGCGACAACCTTGAATTTCAAGCTGTCACTGTACTTCTCCCCAGCCCCGGACCCCAAGGCACCCTGCCGAGATGTCTTCCCACATCGGTGGGACAACATCGACGTCTACGCCTTGCCACCGTTGGGTCTGAGGGGAAGGGAGTCTCAACAAGACCAGACTATCGGTCAACCTGTCGAAGACTCTGATAGCTCCGCTACGGCATCATGCAGAGTGGTTTCCGGACCTTCTGCATCCCTTGATGGAACTCCTGAGAGAGCTTCCCCCACGACAAGAGCTAAGCAACCACACCACTACATCTACCACAAGCCGTAGCTCCGCTTCGGCTCCACGCCTGAAGTCCATCCAGTATCTCCTCACAGAGAGAGGCGTTCCGCAACAGGTCGCTGAGCGGATGTCTTGACACCTACGAAGTCATCCGCAGGGGTCCACCAGGCGAGGTGGAGAGTCCTCTGTGGTTGGTGTCGTGGGAGAGGTATCTCTCCCCTCGATGCCACTATTCCAGCGTTAGCGGAGTTATTGTCCATCTGCGGGAGGAAATACGCCTTTTGCTCTCGGCGGTAAAGCCTATCGCTCAGCCTCAAGCCTGGCCTTCAGGCTCTAAGGTTAGACAATTCCTCCTCGCGGGATCTTTCTTCGCTCATACGAAGCTACGAACTTACCTGTACCCAGTCGGAAGTGAGACCTCCTACATGGAACATGGCTCGGGTTCTTAGGGATCTTGAGACTTCTCCCTGTGAACAATCACGCTAGGCATCTGATAGGCACCTGACTTAGAAGACGGTGCTCCGGCTCGCTCTGGCTTTGGCCAAGCGTATCAGCGTACTTCATGGTCTCTCGTATGACTTCGCCCATTCAAGAAGATAGGGAGAGGTAACGTTCGTGTTCGTCCCTGAGTCGGTTACTAGACTCAAGATCTTAGAGTCCCAAACCTTCGGTTCGACTCCTTCAGGATTTCGAGTCTCCGTTCTGTACAGATGACCCAGGCCTTCTCCTACTATGCCCTGTAAGGAGTCGGAGGTGTTATCTTAAAGAACAGCTGCAGTTCGTCCTCACGTGCAACCCTGTTTGGGAGCACAGGAAGGACGAAGAGGAGGGTCACCAAGAGTACCTTTTATTATTATTATTATTAAATGCTAAGCTACAACCCTAGTTGGAAAAGCAGGATGCTATAAGCCCAGGGGCCCCAACAGGGAAAATAGCTCAGTGAGGAAAGGAAACAAGGAAAAATAAAATATTTTAAGAATAGCAACAGCATTAAAATAAATATTTCCTATATAAACAATACAAACTTTAACAAAACAAGAGAAAGAGAAACTAGATAGAATAGTGTGCTTGAGTGTACCGTCAAGCAAGAGAACTCTAACCCAAGATAGTGGAAGGCCATGGTACAGAGGCTATAGCACTACCCAAGACTAGAGAACAATGGTTTGATTTTGGAGTGTCCTTCTCCTAGAAGAGCTGCTTACCATAGCTAAAGAGTCTCTTCTACCCTTACCAGCCTGGATTCAAGGACCATCCATCTCGCCCTGAATCCAGACCCTCCTCCGTCATGTAGCCTTAGAGCACACGATGTCAGAGGCATCGCAACGTCACTGGTCTTCAAGAAAACTACTCTGTGACGCAGGTGCTACAAACTGGAGTCTGGAAGCGTCGGACGACCTTCACAGCCCACTACCTGCAGGACGTGACCCACAGGATCCTCGATACGTTTTTCTATCAGCCTGTGGTGGCTACACAACAGCTGGTCTAACCTCAGGCTCCTTAATGGACAAGTAGCAGAAGGTTGAGGGCATTGTTACCCGGTGTCAGACTGCATGAATGAAAGAGGTATGTCTGGCCCTTACTTCTTTCTTCATCCTCCCCTCTCTTGGGGAAAGCAGCATCCTAGGTTCTCTGCATAGCTGACCTCAAACCTCTGCAGGTAGACCATGCTTCCTTGTGTTTCTAGTATTAAGATAATACTGTCGCGTCTCCCATACCCTAACGAGGTGGTATTGGGAAAGTCCTAGTCCAGAATTCCATCTAAAGGTCTTCAGGTCGACTGCCTAGGACAAGTCACGCTTCATCCCTCCACACACAAGCTTATGTAGGCCGCACGCTCCTTGCGGAGCAAGGAACTTGCGAGGTGCAGGGACTCTTTTTCTCAAAGTGCTGCTCACTCGGATTCTGAGTCCCCGGGTAAAGCCAAAGCCAGTATGGCTGGGGACTTTCCACCCTTCCTAAGGGGTAAGTCACCCTATGTAAATAGCGTGGTTTGTATTTCGGTTACGGAACAAATGACAAATTCGGAGATAATTTGTATTTTTCCTAACCATACAAACCTTAGCTATTTACACACATTTGCCCGCCAGCCCTGTCCCCCAAGTCAAGTCCCACCTCTAAGCGAAGTGAGTCAGTTCACCAGTGTGTGAGGGGAGAGGGGTAGCTAGCTACTCCTCCCCTACCCCCTGCTAACTAGCGCGGGGGTAGTTAACCCTCGGTAAAAATCTAATGGCTCGCCATTTCAACTACGCCGAAAGTAATACCCTATGTAAATAGCTAAGGTTTGTATGGTTAGGAAAAATACAATTTTCAATATTAAACTTAGCCGGTGATTATATAAGCTGCAGCTCTGCTGCCCGACAGAAAAACTCTACGTTCAAAATACGCCAGCGATCGCTATGCAGGTAGGGGGTGTACATCAACAGCGCCATCTGTCGAGCAGGTACTCAGTACTCAATGTAAACACAGAACCAATTTTCTCTCTGTCGTGCCACCGGCAAGACCTACTAAATTCGCTATTGCTTACTGGATTGGTTTTCACATATTTTGGTGAAGTACACATTTCTAGTTTTGAGCTTTCGCTATGCAGGTGTTTTATCTTCATCTCAAAACTTGAACTCGTTTTGGATAGATTTAATTATGGTGACAAGGAGAGTATGGACTCTCTTTCACTTTTAAATGGCCGACCCTTCCCTTAGACGGAAGTGTGTTTAGGTTTTTAGTAATTTTGCTTAACACGTTATAGATCTATATATTTTATATCTCTCCGCCTTTATTAGGCCTCTTCGATTAACTTTCCATTTATTATAAACATATAAAAATAAATTTTTATGTTTTGTTTATATGCGACCTTTCCTGATAGTAGGCGGTCCTTACTTGGAACCGAAGTTAATCAACGTTGAACCCGTTATATCGTATTTAGCCTTTAAAGAATTTAAAACTTTTTAAAATTTAATGTTTTATGAAAGAATTTCTTTGATAGTCTTCGTACTGTTTTCAAAGATGAACTAACGTTTAGTTTTTTAGACTACGCAGTTGTTGACGTTCAGGACGTTCAACATGCGCTCTATCGTTACGATAGAGAGAGAGTGTATCACGGTTTCACTTTGCAGTAAGAGTAAATCGATTCTGACGTTTTGTTCATTCTTTCTTAGCTTAAATGTTTTAAATTCTAAATTAAAGGAACTTTTTATTTGGAAAACCTTTCAGTTTTTTCCTTTAGTCAAATAACATGTTTTTTTGACGATATATAATTGGGCTCTTCTCTTAGGTGCGAAATCAAGAGAGAAAGAGAGAGAGAGATAGAGACGGAGGGGGAGAGAGGAGAGAAAACGGTCCGTTCAAGCGGGTAACGTTTTTCTCGAGTTGCTCTCGTCCCTAGTCGCTGTACGGGGAGGAAGGATAAAACGTTTTTAGTTTTTTATTCTCGTCCCCAGGCTATGTGCGGTGAGAGATTGGAAACGTAGTTATATGAACTAGTGTTTAGTCTCTTTCCCAGCCACTGATTTTTTTATCTTAAAATATGTTTTATGTTTTTTGCTGGTATTAATGAGCTTGCATTATACGACTGATTTCGCAATTACTACCTTTTAATGAAGGGTAGAATTGCGTGTTTCAGGTAGAAATCAGTAAAAGTTTCGATTTCAGTGAAAGTGCAAAACAGAAAATCGATAAAGTGATATGCGCAAAGTGTTACAGTGTTGCGTCCGAGGGTTCGTCTGTTCGTGCCTGTCGTTCACCTAGTCCGGGACCTCTTGCAAGCTCCCAAGCCCAGGGGAGAAGTAATGTCAAACGACTTATGGGTTCGAGAGGCCTTGATCAACGAACAGACGTTTTCCCTCTGTGGTTTCGGGCGTATCTACCCAAGATCGCCCCACCCACTCTAAGACGAGAGAGCCCATTTATTCCTCGTCTGCGGAAGGGGTTTCTCGTAAGAAACCATGGACCAAGGTCTCGCGGCTTATTAAGCGCAAGTCGGTCCTTTCCGCGCAAGTCCAACGGCCCAGTTGTAGCCACTGGGTCAGTTCGGACTCGCTGCAGTCTTCCGACGACTGCTCACCTCCTAAGAGAGGCAAAGCGGTACCGCATCAGGCAGTCACACCGTCTGTTGCCGCACCTGCTCCTGTAGACCCTAGTGGTCTTTGCTGCAGACCATGCAGTCTCAGTTAACGTCATTGATGCAGGACTTTCGTGCGGAGAAGGTTGACGCTGCACCAACCACGGTTGTGCGTCCTGTGGACGCTGAGGCGACCTTCTCCCGCACTCCAAGAGAGTCCCGCCACCCATGCGTTCCAGTGTACCCTGCCAGCCGCATGTTGACGTTCAGCGACGCACGGAATCTTCCGTTGACGTTCGCGAGGTACAACAACAGTCTAAGTTGTTTTGTTTTTACGCGGTGCGTCAACTTCCGCATTCTAGAGTTGTTTTGACTGCTCAGTCTAGACAGTCAAAGCAGTCTCGAGTGGACACTGTACGTCCTCACACACCTGTTGTGGTTGACAGTTCAGTTGTTGACAGTTCACAGACTGTCAAGCAGTTACATGACGTTGCCTTCTGGTCTGCTACTTATGCACCAGTGAGAGACTCACTGAGGTAACCTAGCTTTTATCGGACAAGGTTCCTGTGGATGAGGAAGTTGCTGTTCTCCCTCCTACTGATATTCCCTTGAGGACTCTGTCAGATGGAGAGGAGCCTTAAGCTGCTTAGCCTCCTATGGACTTTAATTGAATCATGATTTTTTTTTTTTTAAGGATCTTCGTCCGGATCTTGTAACTGCTGCTCCTCGTTCGCCTAAACGTCAGAACTTACACTAGGCCTAGCTACTTCGAAGCCGTTGTTTTTAAGCTAGTGCTCTCTCGCTCTCCTAGAGAGCGTTACGTTGGCTAGGCGACTGGTTTTTGCACCAGGAGGAGTTTTTTAGGGATACAGCCTTTGATTTCCCTTCTTTTAAACTGGCTTATAGAGCGAGAGTCTGATATGACACGAGAGAAGTTCTCGGCTTGGGAGTTCATGCCTCTGCCCAGATAGACTTCTCAATTCTGGTAGACTCGCCCTGGCGCCTAGCCAGGAGACGCTCCAAGTTGTTTACAGGTCAACTTCTCAGCTTTTGTCAAGCCTTTGAAGTTTTGCTGTACTATTATGTCACACATAACAAGGCTTTCAGGGATGGTAAACGGTTCCGCCTCAGTCGCTAACCCCGTCTGTTGCCACACCTGCTCCCGTAGACCCTAAATGGGCTTTGCTGCAAGCCATGCAGTCCAAGCTTGCGTCTTTGATAGAGGACTTAAATGCGGAGAAGAACCTTTTGGCCAACAACCTTCCAACCGGTCGGTTGTGCGCCCTGTTGACGCTGAGGTAACCTACTCGCGTCTGCCAGTTGAGGTGGTTCCTCCTTCTGGCCAACAACCTTCCAACCGGTCGGTTGTGCGCCCTGTTGACGCTGAGGTAACCTACTCGCGTCTGCCAGTTGAGGTGGTTCCTCCTTCTGGCCAACAACCTTCCAACCGGTCGGTTGTGCGCCCTGTTGACGCTGAGGTAACCTACACGCGTCTGCCAGTTGAGGTGGTTCCTCCACCGATGCAACCCAGTGTGGGTTGCCAGTCGCACGTTGACGTTAAGCGACGCTCGGAGGTGGTTGTTGACGTTCAGGACGTTCAACAACCAGCAGAGGTGACTTGTTGTGACGCAGTGCGTCAACCTCAGCAACCCGGTAGGGTGTTGACTGCACAACCCAGACGGTCTAGACAGTTTCGGGTTGACGCTGTACTTCCTCGCGCACCCATGGTTGTTGACAGTTCACAGACTGTGCAGCAGTTCCATGATATTGCGTCCGGCTCCGTCACGCATCCACCAGTGCGACCGGATTCAGCGAGTCAGACGTTGCCCACTCCGTTGCCGTTTCCTCATCAGTTTCGGATGAGGAACCCTCTGATGAACAAGACGATCAGCCCCCAGCCCTGCTATCCATCCAGAAGATGCTGAAGAAGGAACGCTGCTCAGTCAGGCTGTGGATGAGTCTGGTAGGGACACTGTCATCCGTGGATCAATTTGTGTCACTAGGAAGACTACACCTCCGTCCTCTTCTATACCATCTAGCTTTTCACTGGAAAAAGGACAAGACGCTAGAAGCGGTCTTGATCCCGGTTTCCGGGAAGATAAAGTCTTGTCTGACTTGGTGAAAGGACTATATCAACCTTAGAGAGGGTCTTCCCCTAACTGTTCAGACTCCCAACCACGTTCTCTTCTCGGACGCATCGGATGTAGGCTGGGGTGCGACATTAGACGGTCGGGAATGCTCGGGATTATGGAACTCGAGGCAAAGGACAATGCATTTCAACTGCAAGGAGCTTCTGGCAGTACGTCTGACCTGGAAAAGCTTCAGGTCTCTCCTTCAAGGCAAAGTGGTGGAGGTGAACTCGGACAACACCACGGCTTTGGCGTACATCTCCAAGCAAGGAGGGACCTACTCTCTGACGTACGAGATCGCAAGGGACTTCCTCACCTGGTCAAAAGGTCTAGACATATCACTAGTAACGAGGTTCATCCAAGGCAACTTGAATGTCATGGCAGATTGTCTCAGTCGGAAGGGACAAATAATTCCAACAGAATGGACCCTCCACAAGGATGTATGCAAGAGACTTTGGGCCACCTGGGGCCAGCCAACCATAGATCTCTTCGCAACCTCGATGACCAAGAGGCTCCCAATATTTTGCTCACCAATCCCGGACCCAGCAGCAGTTCATATAGATGCCTTTCTACTAGATTGGTCACATCTAGATCTATATGCATTCCCTCCGTTCAAGATTGTCAACAAGGTACTGCAGAAGTTCGCCTCTCACGAAGGGACAAGGTTGACGCTAGTTGCTTCCCTCTGGCCCGCGAGAGAATGGTTCACCGAGGTACTTCGATGGCTAGTAGACGTTCCCAGAACACTTCCCCTAAGGGTGGACCTTCTACGTCAGCCACGCGTAAAGAAGGTACACCAAGGCCTCCACGCTCTTCGTCTGACTGCCTTCAGACTATCGAAAGACTCTCGAGAGCTAGAGACTTTTCGAAGGAGGCAGCCAGAGCGATTGCTAGAGCAAGGAGAACATCCACCCTTAGAGTCTACCAATCGAAGTGGGAAATCTTCCGAAACTGGTGCAAGTCAGTATCCGTATCCTCGACCAGTACCCCTGTAACTCAAATAGCTGACTTCCTCTTATATCTTAGGAAAGAACGATCTCTTTCAGCTCCCACTATCAAGGGTTACAGAAGCATGTTGGCATCAGTCTTCCGTCACAGAGGCTTAGATCTTTCCAACATAAAGATCTACAGGACCTCCTTAAGTCTTTTGAGACCACGAAGGAGCGTCGTTTGGTTACACCTGGTTGGAATTTAGACGTGGTACTAAGATTCCTTATGTCAGACAGGTTCGAAACGCTACAATCAGCCTCCCTGAAGGATCTCACCTTAAAGACTCTTTTCCTGGTATGCTTAGCCACAGCTAAAAGAGTCAGTGAGATTCATGCCTTCAGCAAGAACATCGGATTCTCATCCGAAACGGCTACATGTTCTACAACTTGGTTTTCTAGCCAAAAACGAGCTGCCTTCTCGGCCTTGGCCAATATCGTTCGATATTCCAAACTTATCGTATGGTTGGAAATGAACTAGAAAGAGTCTTATGTCCTGTAAGAGCTCTTAAGTTCTATTTAAAACGAACTAAACCTTTACGAGGCCCGTCTGAAGCTTTATGGTGTTCAGTTAAGAAACCATCTTTGCCTATGTCAAAGAATGCTTTATCCTATTTTATCAGACTGTTAATACGAGAAGCTCATTCCCATCTGAATGAGGAAGACCAAGCTTTGCTGAAGGTAAGGACACACGAAGTAGAGCTGTCGCAACTTCCGTGGCCTTTAAACAAAATAGATCTCTGCAAAGTATAATCGACGCAACCTATTGGAAAAGCAAGTCAGTGTTCGCGTCTTTTTATCTTAAGAATGTCCAGTCTCTTTACGAGAACTGCTACTCTCTGGGACCATTCGTAGCAACGAGTGCAGTAGTGGGTGAGGGCTCAACCACTACAATTCCCTAATTCCATAACCTTTTTAATCTTTCTCTTGAAATGTTTTATTATTGTTTTTGGGTTGTCCGGAAGGCTAAGAAGCCTTTCGCATCCTACTTGATTTGGCGGGTGGTCAAAGTCATTTCTTGAGAAGCGCCTAGATTAGAGGTTTTGATGAGGTCCTGTTGTATGGGTTGCAACCCTTGATACTTCAGATCCTAGGGGTCGCTCAACATCCTAAGAGGATCGCGAGGCTCCGTAAGGAAGACGTACTTAAAAAGGCAGAGTAATTGTTCAAGTCGACTTCCTTACCAGGTACTTATTTATTTTATGTTTGTTATTTTGAATAATTGCTAAAATGAAATACAAAATACTTAGCTCATAATAATGTAAACAAGTAATGCTGGTCTCTACCCACCCCCCTGGGTGTGAATCAGCTTATATAATCACCGGCTAAGTTTAATATTGAAAAATGTTATTTTTATTAATAAAATAAATTTTTGAATATACTTACCCGGTGATTATATATTAAAGGACCCTCCCTTCCTCCCCAATAGAGACCCAGTGGACCGAGGAGAAAATTGGTTCTGTGTTTACATTGAGTACTGAGTACCTGCTCGACAGATGGCGCTGTTGATGTACACCCCCTACCTGCATAGCGATCGCTGGCGTATTTTGAACGTAGAGTTTTTCTGTCGGGCAGCAGAGCTGCAGCTTATATAATCACCGGGTAAGTATATTCAAAAATTTATTTTATTAATAAAAATAACATATCTCCGAATTTGTCATATATAGACTGTACGTAAACATTTTCTTTTTATTACAGTGTAAATGTTGCTGTTTTTTTTCGTGTCAATGTGGTGCGGCGTTTCTCAAGGGCAGAGAATCCTTCTCTTCTGTCTCTTCCCCTTTGACTTTTGGCAACCTGTAGGCTTATGACCTCCCCCGCTTCTCTGAGTGCAGCGACCCAGCCTGCGCCTCAGTGGAGTAGTCTTTTTGATTTCTCATTCGTTCAGATGTTGACATCGCTTGCTCCTTGCAAGTTGATCGGAGGGAAGATCTCTTGCGGCCTGCCCAGAGCTGGACTTCAGTCTTGCTCCTCTTTGCTGACAGCACTACGGATTTCTGTGCCTCTCGGGGAAAACCTCTCCCGTCTACTGGTTAGGGTGTCCCCCCAGGGGGAACAATTTTTCATTTCCTTTTTGTTTTTCCTCAGCTCTAGCAGCCGGTGTAAGGAGTGCGAAGTTAGATGTTCTTGTCTGTCTTCATCTTCAAGGTCCATTAAGAGAGCTTTAATTTCACGAGATTGAAAAGCTTAACTAGTTAATTTAGTTTCAGGAAAACAAGAATGAGAAAGTTCAAGTTTCTTATTACTCTGCTTGCTGTCAAAAACGTCAGTTAAAAGGTTTGCCCTTTCCTTTGGACAGTGAGTGACAGAACCATGTGGTTTAAGTAAAGGAGGAACTGTTGCATCTACACCAAAGAGTGCAGATTCAAAGGTAGTCCACTACTTATGTTCCTGAGTTGTACCAGAAAGGTTTTCTTTTATGGTTAGATTGTATTCCTTTTCAGTTGAAGCATAAACTCTTTGAGCAAAAGCTGTAAGCTGAGTATAGTTATTGCAGGTCAAATCTGATCTGTTACACTTCCAAAGATGATAGTCCTCCTGCTTCTCCAAATAAACACGTCTACAATCATCATTGAACCATGGCTTGTCCTTCATTCGGTACCTTTGCACATGAAAAGGGATACACCTATCAATTATGTTGGCTAGATTCTCATTCAAGGGACAACAGGATTAACACTACTATACTCTTTAAGAGGTCCTAGACTGGTCTCCAGGCTTCTACAGTCGACTCTTTCTTGTGAAGGCTGGAGACCAGTCATAGATCTCTCGTCCCTGAACAAGTTTTTCCTACAAATTCTATTCAGGAGGGAGATTGCAGGCACGGTCATCGAGGCGGTAAGACTAAGTGACTTCATGTGCACATTGGATTTCCAAGATGCATAATTCCAGATCCCAATCCATTCATCTTCAAGGAAGTATCTCAGATTCATACACGAGAACAATCTTTACCAGTTCAAGGTTCTCTGGTTCGGTGTCTCAACGGCACCCTAGGTCTTTACCAGGGTGTTTGCCCTAGTGTCATCATGGGCTCACAAGTCCATGTTCTGTAACCAATGATCCAGATCAATTGTTACCATGCCCAGTGAGGAGTTTGAGGTATTATCTTAAACTCACTGCAGCAACTCGGCCCCAGCTGTCATCCATATTTGTTAGCTCCGGTAGAATCAAGAGGAGGGTCACCAAAAACATCATTTCTTCATAGATGCGCAAAGTTGTCTATGCTCTTGAATCCTACCCCTCCTCCAGCTTGAAGACCTAGAGCTCATGATGTCAGGTGCATCAGTGCGTCCATGGCATTTAAACAATTATTCAGTATTGCAAGTATTATAAGCAGGTGTGTGGAAGTATCAGACGACCTTCACCGCCTACTACCTTCAAGATTCAATACATTTTCTATTGGTCCTGTGGTGGCTGCACAAGAAGTGGTTTCAAGCATACCCCAGGCTCCTTGTTGGACAAGTAGCAGATGGTTGAGGGCATTGGTTACCCAGGTTAAGCATGGGATGAATGAATAGTATGACTGGCTCTTTTCTTTTCTACATCTTCCCCTCTCTTGGGGAACAGTGCCATGGGTCCCTCTGCAAGCTGGCTTCAACCCCTGCAGGTAATAACCATTTCCCTTGTGCAACCTAGTATAGTTTATTAATGTTATACTTGTACACGGAAACTATACAGTATATAGTGTAATATTCCTGTTTATAACTCGGAATATTCTTACTTAGACATTCATATGCTATCTCTCACAACTACATAGGTTGCTCAGGCTGCTATAATACTCACTTTGTATTTGTTAGCGAGGTGTCAAGGTTCTCCTCAGATACAGTCTAATACTGTACTACGAAAACCTGGGTTAATGACTAATCCAGAGATCGGACTTACCACCCACCTAAGGGTGAGTCATTCATATGAATAACGTAAGGTTTGTTAGTGAAGGAACAAATGACAAATTTGGAAATAATTTGTATTTTTTCCCTCACTAATACAAACCTGTAGTTATTTATATAAATTATCCTGCTATTACCTGTCCCCTTATAAGTCATGCTTGCAATCAAATATTGAAGCAGCTCACCGAGCTGTGAGTCGAGATAGGTGGCTTGGTACCCCCCAGCCACCCCACTACCTACCCACTACAGTGGCTTGGTAGGGTTGCCACCTCATACTTTTAGTTTAATGGCTACCTTCCAGCTTTGCCGAAAGAATATCTATGTAAATAACTACAGGTTTGTCATATTTAGATGTATGTTTATTCAGTGTAACATAATGAAAATAGAAGCTAGGTAAATTTCGAAATGGTATGCACATATTTTACTATAAACTGAGTGTGGGATGTTTATTTACAATGATCACTATTCTAGCTACCTACCGCCCTCCTTCCCTTTACCAAGATGGCAGGAGTGTTCACGTATGCGCTACCATTTGCCAAGATGTGTCTCGCAGCATCTAGTGGTAAGATATCTATGTTGTTAACCATTAGTAGACAGTAGTAGTAGTAGTAGTAGAATTATTGCTTTCAAGTTTCTTTGTTTATGTTATCTCTGTATTGGCTTTAGCATTCATTTCTTGATCATGACATTCTATTGAAGAGTTGCTATTTAAGGGATTTTGACAAAGGAAAAATCTATTTCTGGGGAGAGACCTGTGACGGCCGGTGAAAAGGGTCCTTCTTTACACTTTTCTAATATAAATCTTCCAATTATACTAGAAAAAGATAAAAGCATGGAATGTAGAGGTTATTACCCTCGCGCGATCACCTTGTGGGTGTCGTGTATTTAACAAGGGCATGTGAAAACCACTATTCACAGGCTGTCTTCCATTTAGATAATCCCTTCATCAAAGGGGAGGGCCATGACAGGCCCTAGAGAATACAGTTGGACTACCCCACTGATTTTAGATTTAATGTGTGTAATTTAATGTTACTTATTCTGTTAATAAAAGAAATATGTACCTGTATGCAAGATTTTATGTATGTAGGCAAAGAGCTTATGTGGTACCATGTTACATGGTCTCGCTGCTCACTCTACAACACTATAATTGCGGGCACACTACTATATCTGTAGTTGTAAAGTACTGCCATCTGCCTTTACAGGCAGGACAGCTTCGTATTTTTATTTATAACTTCCATAGCCTGTCTAATATATCGAACAACTTCTTTGATTGGCGATTCTAACTTCCTTAGCTCTTTGCTACTGCCTCTGAATTTTCTTAATTTTCTACAGCTAAACAAATGTTCTGTTGTAGCATCTGCCTCTCTGCACAATTCATAATATCTATAATTTTCATTACCCTTTACTTCATTTTTTTCAATATTAAACTTAGCCGGTGATTATATAAGCTGCAACTCTGTTGCTCGACAGAAAACTCTACGTTAAAAATCCGCCAGCGATCGCAATGCAGGTAGGGGGTGTACTTCAACAGCGCCATCTGTCGTGCAGGTACTCAGTACTCAATGTAAACACAGACTCAATTTTCTCTCTGTCGGGCTACCGGCAAGACCTACTAATTCGCTGTTACTAACTGGATTTGTTTTCACAACTATTTGGTGAAGTACACTATTCTAGTTTTGAGCTTTCGCTATGCAGGTGTTTTATCTTCATCTCAAAACTTGAACTCGTTTTGGATAGATTTAATTATGGTGACAAAGAGAGTATGGACTCTCTTTCACTTTTAAATGGCCGACCCTTCCCTTAGACGGAAGTGTGTTTAGGTTTTTAGTATTTTTGCTTAACACGTTATAGATCTATATATTTTATATCTCTCCGCCTTTATTAGGCCTCTTCGATTAACTTTCCATTTATTATAAACATATAAAAATAAATTTTTATGTTTTGTTTATATGCGACCTTTCCTGATAGTAGGCGGTCCTAACTTGGAACCGAAGTTAATCAACGTTGAGCCCGTTATATCGTATTTAGCCTTTAAAGAATTTAAAACTTTTTAAATGTAATGTTTTATGAAAGAATTTCTTTGATAAGTCTTCGTACTGTTTTCAAAGATGAACTAACGTTTAGACTACGCAGTTGTTGACGTTCAGGACGTTCAACATGCGCTCTATCGTTACGATAGAGAGAGAGTGTATCACGGTTTCACTTTGCAGTAAGAGTAAATCGATTCTGACGTTTTGTTCATTCTTTCTTAGCTTAAATGTTTTAAATTCTAAATTAAAGGAACTTTTTATTTGGAAAACCTTTCAGTTTTAAATATAAAACTTACCCGCTGGTTATATAAAAGAGCTGAAGTCCCTGACGCCAGGGCAGAAAATTCAAATCTCGCGCTATCGAAGATACGCCAGGTGTACCAACCGCACCCTAGCGGTAGAACAGGTGGAACTATACACCAACTTCAGTTCTTCTCTCTGCCGTCATAGCTGACTGACATACAGAAGTTCGCTCTCGTGTTTTTACTCTTTTGGGAAGTTGTTTGGTGATGTACAACGTTTCTTTTTTGAGTTTAAGCTATCGTTGATTAATTTTCCTTGGTTCTTATCTTGAAATCTTTTTGTTTGAGATTTTCTTTATTGTTTTTTCCCTTACTTTTTGCTTGTCGGTCTCTCACGTTAACTTTAAAATGGCCGACTCCTCCCCTGCTCAGCGTAGGTGTGTTAGTGAGGGTTGTCGTACACGACTTCCTAAGGGATCTATTGATCCTCATTCTATTTGTGTAAAATGTAGGGGTAAATTTTGTTCATTAGATGATAGGTGTAATGAATGTCTTTCCTTAACTGATGATGATTTTGGTACTTACGATCGTTATGTTAGGAGATTAGAGAGAGATAGACTTAGGCGTAGTTCTTCCCGATCTGTGGATAGAACCTTACCTAATTTACCTGTTCCTAATCCTGTTCCTTCCCCTGTGGTGGTAGATCAGGAACCTACTATGAAGGACATGTTTACTGCTATTTTGTCTCTTGGTGAGAAAGTTGAGTCCTTAGCAGCCGATAGAAATACTATCTTTTCAGAGTTAAAGGTATTGAAAAACCGTGATCCTATCGGAACTGTGGAAAGTGTTTCAGTTTCTGATGTGGTACCGAAGAATCGTGACTCTCTCGGTGTTGTGACAAGTGTTGATAATGTGGTTAGTGTTGCGGAAGGTGCGTCGACTCGAGTGTCTGATGTGGTACCGAAGAATCGTGACTCTCTCGGGGTTGTGACAAGTGTTGATAATGTGTTTAGTGTTGCGGAGGGTGCGTCGGCACGATCTTGTCGTTCACCTAGCCTTAGACCTCTTTCGAGCTCTCGAACCCATGGGAGAAGTAATGTCGAACGGCTTAAGGGAACGAGAAGCATCATCAATCGTGCAGACGTCCCCTCGAACGTTCCTGTTGCCGTAGCTCAGGTCGTTCACCCTCATCGTAGGAAAGGTGAGGTTCATACGTTATCCCCGTCTTCCGATGAAGGGTCGGGGAGTGAGATCTGGCGGCGAGCGTCGAGACCGCTTAAACGCTCCCATGTTGATTTGGACGCGGCGCGTCAAAACACACAGCGTCGGGAATCGCCTGTGCGGCCAGGATGTAGTTCGTGGGGTTCACCGGAACGTTTCCGTTCTCCCAGCGCTTGCACTCCGGCCAAACGTTCAGATCACCGTGTTCGTGCGGATATGATTCCTTCCGATTCGGACCTTGTAACTATTCATGCACCTCCTCTTCCATCGGATTGGCTTTCTTCCCCTGAAATGCGTGGTGACATTAGTGCGAATCTTCCTTCTAGGAGTTCTGTTGATCCGAAATGGACTGCGCTTTTGTCTATGAAGGAACAACTCTCTTCGTTGATGGATTCTTATCAACCAAGTGTTGGCGTTGTGTCTGGGCGTTCGATGTCAGACCAGTTATCGCACAAACGTTCGATGGTATATGGCCTTGACGAGTTATCACTTAGACGGTCTCCCATTCACAGTGTTCAACGCCAGGTTGATTTTGATGAGTCGCGTCAGAGAGTTTTGGTTGACCAGTTTGCGTTTTCTGGTCGCGGGGAAGAGCGTCGGCGTCGACAAGTGGACGAGACGCGGCAACAATTTGAAGTAGTGGATCGCCCGCGGCAACAACTTTTGGACGCGGCGCGTCAAAACATTGGTTTACAGCGGCGACATCCTGACTCCTTTGATCGCTCGCAGCAACAATCCTCGGACTTTACGCGACCTCGCGGCGATCTTCAACAGTTACCGTCTGATTTCAAGCGTTCTTCTGTTCAACAACAGTTGAATTCTAAGCGGTCTAAGCAGTTGTTGGTTGAGGATGATCGTCTACATGTCCGTGTTTCGCATCAATCTACTTCTACTTCTCCCCACCCAATTGACTCAGATGTTGGCCTTGACAGGCAGTCCCATCCAGACGTTGTTCCTTCGGTTCAGGCTGCAGCTGTTGCTGCACTGCCAGAAGACGAACCAGAGGAAAAGTCGGATGAGGATAATCCTATTGAGGAAGTCTCTGAGAATGAGGAGGAGAAGCATTATCAGCATGCTGTGGACCTTCGCAAGTTTATGCTTATTTTGACTGGAATTTTCCCGGATTCTTTTACCCCTGTGGCCCCTCGTTCTCCGCCTTCTGAATTCATCTTAGGTAAAGCTACTAAGGTTCCAGTTTACACCAAGATGGTTCTTTCTCGATCTTCTAAGCGGGCCTTGAAGTTAATGGGTTCTTGGTTGGACTCCAAGAAAGCTTTTGGCAAGACGGCCTTTGCCTTTCCTCCCGCTAGGTTAGCCTCTAAATCTAGTGTGTGGTATGAGACTGGTGAAGTGTTGGGCTTGAGTTTTCCTTCGTCTGCCCAAGGGGATTTTTCAAGTTTGGTAGATGCTTCTCGTCGTCTTGCCTTAAGGAAGACGAAGATTTGGTGGTCCATTCCAGAGTTCGACCATTTGCTTAAAGGTCTTTTCAGGGCCTTCGAAGTTTTTAATTTTTTGGACTGGGCTTTGGGGGCTTTGAGTAAGAGGGTCTCTGATATGACGGAAACGGACACTAGTGGTTTGGTTCATTTGATGTCCTGCTTGGACAAAGGTGTGAGAGATGGCTCCAACGAACTTGCTGCCTTGTTTACAGCTGGAATTCTCAAGAAAAGGGCCACGATGTGCTCCTTCCTCTCCGCAGGAGTGTCTCCCTATCAGAAGACAGGCCTTCTTTTCGCACCTTTGTCTAATTCTTTATTTCCTCAGGAATTAGTGGGCGAGGTGGCTACTGCTCTCACTCAGAAGGCCACACATGACTTAGTTACTCATTCGACTAGGAAAGTTTTGCCTCCGTCTTTCTCCTCTCGAAAACCTAAGGAATCTTCTTCTGGGTTTCGTCCTCAGTCCTTTCGTGGGAAACCCTCTGGGAGAGGCTCTTTTAAACCAGAAGGAAGGAAACCTAGAGGCAGAGGGGGCAAGTCCGGCCGAGGTAAAGTCTGACTGCCCTCTCCTTCAGACAGCAGTGGGGGCCAGGTTGACTCACTTTTGGGAGGCTTGGGAGAGGAATGGAGCGGACCCCTGGTCCGTCCAGGTGTTAAAGGAAGGCTACAAGATCCCCTTCCTGACCAATCCTCCTTTGGTCACAGATCCAGTGGATCTTTCGCCCAAATACAGAGAGGGTCCCAAGAAACAAGCCATGCTTCTACAGATGTCTCTTTTATTAGAGAAACGAGCAATAGAGGAAGTGCAAGATGTTACGTCTCCGGGGTTTTACAACCGCCTTTTTCTAGTACCCAAGAGTTCCGGGGGGTGGAGACCGGTTCTGGACGTAAGTGTGCTCAATGGTTACGTCCAAAACTCGACGTTCACCATGGAGACTCAGAAAACAGTTCTGGCAGCTGTGAGGAAGGACGATTGGATGGTCTCTTTAGATCTTCAGGATGCCTATTTCCACCTTCCGATTCATCCCAGCTGCAGACGTTATCTGAGGTTCATGGACGGAAACAAGGTCTTCCAGTTCAGGGCTCTTTGTTTCGGACTTTGCACGGCTCCTCTATTGTTCACCAAGATCATGCTGAACGTGGCAAGCATGCTGCATTCGAGGGGAATCAGGGCCTCTCTGTATCTGGACGATTGGCTGATAAGAGCCTCCTCAGCCGATTGTTGTTTGAAGGACCTCAAGATGACTTTGGATCTCTCCAGAGAACTGGGTCTCCTGGTGAGCTCGAAAAAATCACAACTCATTCCATCCCAGGAGATTCTTTATTTGGGGATGGAGATTCACAGTCGGAGTTTTCGGGCTTTTCCGTCGTCGGTGAGAATCCAAGCAGCCCTCCTAAAAGTACAAACGTTCCTGAAGAGAGATCTTTGCTCCGTCAGAGATTGGATGAGCCTTCTGGGGACTCTCTCGTCGTTAGAGAAGTTCGTGACCCTGGGGAAGTTGTTCTTGCGTCCTCTTCAGTTTCATCTCAACCGCCATTGGAAGAAAGGGGACAGCCTCGACAGGGATTGCATTCCCATCTCGACTTCCATCAAGTCTCATCTTCAATGGTGGAACAACGAGCCCAGACTGAAAGAAGGCTTGTCTTTACTTCAGAGGAACCCAAACCTCGTGTTGTGTTGCGACGCCTCCAACTCGGGGTGGGGAGCCACTCTAGAGAAGCAGGAACTTTCGGGGACTTGGACGGTAGAGCAAACCTCTCTCCACATCAATCAAAAAGAGCTTTTAGCTATTCATCTGGCTCTCATCGGCTTCGAAAAGCAGATCAGGGGCAAGGTAGTCCAAGTCAATTCGGACAACACGACAGCTCTGGCCTATATTGCGAAACAAGGCGGGACCCACTCTTGGCCTCTGTTCGAGATTGCAAGACTGCTCCTCATCTGGGCGGAGGAAAGGAAGGTGACTCTTTTGACGCGGTTCATCCAGGGAGTCAACAATGTGAGCGCAGACAGACTCAGCAGGAAAGGTCAGGTTCTCTCCACAGAATGGATTCTGCACCCGGACATCTGCAAGAGTCTGTGGCGGTTATGGGGTCGACCTCTCGTGGATCTCTTTGCCACCGCGAAGACCAAACGACTAGAGTGTTATTGCTCTCCGGTTCCAGATCCCGAAGCTTTTCACATAGACGCTTTTCTGATGAACTGGTCACACATGGAGGTTTATGCCTTTCCTCCGTTCAAGATCCTTTACAAAGTGATTCAGAAGTTCGTTTCACACGAGGAGACCAGAATGACTCTGATAGCTCCGTTCTGGCCGTCAAGAAGCTGGTTTCCAGAGGTACTGGAATGGATGGTGGATGTCCCGAGAAGCCTTCCCATGAGACCCGATCTTCTCAGACAACCTCACTTGGCCCGAAATCATCAAAACCTCCGAGCTCTACGTCTGACTGCCTTCAGACTATCGAAAAACTCGCTAGAGCTAGAGGATTTTCGAAGAAGGCAGCCAAGGCAATTGCAAGGGCAAGAAGGTCTTCAACCATCAAGGTGTATCAGTCCAAGTGGGAGTTGTTCAGGGAATGGTGTAGAACTAACGCGATTTCCTCTTCCAGTACATCGCTTTCCCAAATAGCAGATTTTTTCTTGGACCTTAAAACTAAGCATAACTTCTCGTCATCAACTATTAAAGGTTACAGGAGTATGTTGGCGACGGTTTTTCGACACAGGAACCTAGACCTTTCTGATAATAAGGATCTACGAGATTTACTTAGGTCTTTTGATACGACCAAGATGATTCAAACGGCTCCCATCGCCTGGAATTTGGATGTTGTCCTTAAATTTCTCATGAGTGACAGATTTGAACCTTTACACTCGGCTTCATTTAAGGACTTAACCTTGAAAACCCTTTTTCTAGTTACCCTCGCCACTGCGAAAAGAGTTAGTGAAGTTCACGCTTTAAGCAAGAACATTGGTTTTCGGAATGGGAAAGCCATTTGTTCTTTGCAACTGGGGTTTCTGGCCAAGAACGAAAACCCTTCTCGACCATGGCCCAAATCCTTTGAGATTTCTAACCTTTCGGATTTGGCTGGCGATGAATTGGAAAGGGTTCTCTGTCCAGTTAGAGCTCTACGTTGTTATGTGGACAGAACTAAGAATCTGAGAGGTAACTCAGACGCTCTGTGGTGTGCAGTTCGGAAACCCTCGATGCCCATGTCCAAGAATGCCTTGTCTTTTTTCGTTAGATTGTTGATTCGAGAAGCTCATGCTCAGTGTGATGAGTCGGATCAGAGGCTCCTCAAAGTCAAGACACATGAAGTCAGAGCGGTAGCGACTTCAGTGGCCTTTAAACAGAACCGTTCTCTGCAAAGTCTGATGGATACAACATTTTGGAGAAGTAAGTCTGTTTTTGCATCCCATTATTTGAAGAATGTTCAGACTCGCTATGAGGACCTTTTTACGTTGGGTCCTTTTATAGCTGCTAATGCGATAGTAGGTGAATGATCTACCACTACGTTCCCTTTTTTCCTAATACCCCTTTTCTATCTCTTGGAACTCGTTTTTTATGGTTGTTTGTGGAGATTGGGCGTCAGTCTTCCGCAATCTTTGATTTGGCTAGGTGGTCATTTTGTTCCTTGAGTGCACCCGGAACAAGGGTATTGGTTGAGGTCCTGTCATGTTATAGGTGTTTGTACCGTTTGACAGCTCCTAGAGATTTTCAGCCCGAGTGGATTACTGGATCTCTTAAGGATAGCGGACGAAATGAGGCAGAGTATCATTGCTGTCAGCTTCCTTATCAGGTGAGAACTGCTTAAGTTTATTGTATGTAACCCTTAAGTGAATTTTCTGTATGTAGCTGTCTCTGACCCGCCACCAAGGGGTGTCAATCAGCTCTTTTATATAACCAGCGGGTAAGTTTTATATTTAAAAATGATATTTTCATAATAAAATAAATTTTTGAATATACTTACCCGCTGGTTATATAAATTTAACACCCTCCCTCCTCCCCTCTAGAGACTACCTATGGTATGGCTATGAGGCATGGAAGAACTGGAGTTGGTGTATAGTTCCACCTGTTCTACCGCTAGGGTGCGGTTGGTACACCTGGCGTATCTTCGATAGCGCGAGATTTGAATTTTCTGCCCTGGCGTCAGGGACTTCAGCTCTTTTATATAACCAGCGGGTAAGTATATTCAAAAATTTATTTTATTATGAAAATATCATTTTTTTCCTTTAGTCAAATAACATGTTTTTTGACGATATATAATTGGGCTCTTCTCTTCTCTTAGGTGCGAAATCAAGAGAGAAAGAGAGAGTGAGATAGAGACGGAGGGAGAGAGAGGAGAGAAAACGTTCCGTTCAAGCGGGTAACGTTGTTCTCGTGTTACTCTCGTCCCTAGTCTCTGTACGGGGAAAAAGGTAAAACGTTTCTAGGGTTTTATTCTTGTCCCCAGGCTATGTGCGGTGAGAGATTGAAAACGTAGTTTATATGAACTAGCGTTTAGTCTCTTTCCCAGCCACTGAATTTTTTATCTTAATATATGTTTTCTGTTTTTTTGCTAGTATTAATGAGCTGCATTTTACGAATGATTTCGCAATTACTACCTTTTATGAAGGGTAGAATTGCGTGTTTCAGGTAGAAATCAGTAAAAGTTTCGATTTCAGTGAAATAAGTGCAAAACAGAAAATCGATAAAGTGATATGCGCAAAGTGTTACAGTGTTGCGTCCGAGGGTTCGTCTGTTCGTGCCTGTCGTTCACCTAGTCCGGGACCTCTTGCAAGCTCCCAAGCCCAGGGGAGAAGTAATGTCGAACGACTTATGGGTTCGAGAGGCCTTGATCAACGAACAGACGTTTTCCCTCTGTGGTTTCGGGCGTATCTACCCAAAATCGCCCCAACCACTCTAAGACGAGAGAGCCCATTTATTCCTCGTCTGCGGAAGAGGTTTCTCGTAAGAAACCATGGACCAAGGTCTCGCGGCTTATTAAGCGCAAGTCGGTCCTTTCCGCGCAAGTCCAACGGCCCAGTTGTAGCCACTGGGTCAGTTCGGACTCGCTGCAGTCTTCCGACGACTGCTCACCTCCTAAGAGAGGCAAAGCGGTACCGCATCAGGCAGTCACACCGTCTGTTGCCGCACCTGCTCCTGTAGACCCTTAGTGGTCTTTGCTGCAGACCATGCAGTCTCAGTTAACGTCATTGATGCAGGACTTTCGTGCGGAGAAGGTTGACACTACACCAACCTCTAGCCTACAACCAACCATGGTTGTGCGTCCTGTGGACGCTGAGGCGACCTTCTGCCGCACTCCAAGAGAGTCCCGCCACCCATGCGTTCCAGTGTACCCTGCCAGCCGCATGTTGACGTTCAGCGACGCACGGAACCTTCCGTTGACGTTCGCGAGGTACAACAACAGTCTAAGTTGTTTTGTTTTTACGCGGTGCGTCAACCTCCGCATTCTAGAGTTGTTTTGACTGCTCAGTCTAGACAGTCAAGGCAGTCTCGAGTGGACACTGTACGTCCTCACACACCTGTTGTGGTTGACAGTTCAGTTGTTGACAGTTCACAGACTGTCAAGCAGTTACATGACGTTGCCTTCTGGTCTGCTACTTATGCACCAGTGAGAGACTCACTGAGGTAACCTAGCTTTTATCGGACAAGGTTCCTGTAGATGAGGAAGTTGCTGTTCTCCCTCCTACTGATATTCCCTTGAGGACTCTGTCAGATGGAGAGGAGCCT
The DNA here is from genome assembly GCF_036898095.1 of Palaemon carinicauda. Classification (NCBI taxonomy): domain Eukaryota; kingdom Metazoa; phylum Arthropoda; class Malacostraca; order Decapoda; family Palaemonidae; genus Palaemon; species Palaemon carinicauda. The sequence goes on from NC_090734.1 coordinate 127,242,468, forward strand.
TAAGCTGCTTAGCCTCATATGGACTTTAATTAAATCATGATGATTTTTTTAAGGATCTTCGTCCGGATCTTGTAACTGCTGCTCCTCGTTCGCCTTAACGTGAGAACTTACACTAGGCCTAGCTACTTCGAAGCCGTTGTTTTTAAGCTAGTGCTCTCTCGCTCTCCTAGAGAGCGTTATGTTGGCTAGGCGACTGGTTTTTGCACCAGGAGGAGTTTTAGGGATACAGCCTTTGATTTCCCTTCTTTTAAACTGGCTTATAGAGCGAGAGTCTGATATGACACGAGAGAAGTTCTCGGCTTGGGAGTTCATGCCTCTGCCCAGATAGACTTCTCAATTCTGGTAGACTCGCCCTGGCGCCTAGCCAGGAGACGCTCCAAGTTGTTTACAGGTCAACTTCTCAGCTTTTGTCGAGCCTTTGAAGTTTTGCTGTACTATTATGTCACACAAGGCTTTCAGGGATGGTAAACGGTTCCGCCTCAGTCGCTAACCCCGTCTGTTGCCACACCTGCTCCCGTAGACCCTAAATGGGCTTTGCTGCAAGCCATGCAGTCCAAGCTTGCGTCCTTGATAGAGGACTTAAATGCGGAGAAGAACCTTCTGGCCAACAACCTTCCAACCGGTCGGTTGTGTGCCCTGTTGACGCTGAGGTAACCTACTCGCGTCTGCCAGTTGAGGTGGTTCCTCCTTCTGGCCAACAACCTTCCAACCGGTCGGTTGTGCGCCCTGTTGACGCTGAGGTAACCTACTCGCGTCTGCCAGTTGAGGTGGTTCCTCCACCGATGCGACCCAGTGTGGGTTGCCAGCCGCACGTTGACGTCAAGCGACGCTCGGAGGTGGTTGTTGACGTTCAGGACGTTCAACAACCAGCAGAGGTGACTTGTTGTGACGCAGTGCGTCAACCTCAGCAACCCGGTAGGGTGTTGACTGCACAACCCAGACGGTCTAGACAATTTCGGGTTGACGCTGTACTTCCTCGCGCACCCATGGTTGTTGACAGTTCACAGACTGTGCATCAGTTCCATGATATTGCGTCCGGCTCCGTCACGCATCCACCAGTGCGACCGGATTCAGCGAGTCAGACGTTGCCCACTCCGTTGCCGTTTCCTCATCAGTTTCAGATGAGGAACCCTCTGATGAGGACGTTGCTGACAAGACGATCAGCCCCCAGTCCTGCTATCCATCCAGAAGATGCTGAAGAAGGAATGCTGCTCAGTCAGGCTGTGGATGAGTCTGATAGGGACACTGTCATCCGTGGATCAATTTGTGTCACTAGGAAGACTACACCTCCGTCCTCTTCTATACCATCTAGCTTTTCACTGGAAAAAGGACAAGACGCTAGAAGCGGTCTCGATCCCGGTTTCCGGAAAGATAAAGTCTTGTCTGACTTGGTGAAAGGACTATATCAACCTAAGAGAGGGTCTTCCCCTGACTGTTCAGACTCCCAACCACGTTCTCTTCTCGGACGCATCGGACGTAGGCTGGGGTGCGACATTAGACGGTCGGGAATGGTCGGGAATAGGGAACTCGAGTCAAAGGACAATGCATTTCAACTGCAAGGAGCTACTGGCAGTACGTCTGACCTGGAAAAGCTTCAGGTCTCTCCTTCAAGGCAAGTGGTGGAGGTGAACTCGGACAACACCACGGCTTTGGCGTACATCTCCAAGCAAGGAGGGACCTACTCTCTGACGTTGTACGAGATCGCAAGGGACCTCCTCACCTGGTCAAAAGGTCTAGACATATCACTAGTAACGAGGTTCATCCAAGGCAACGTGAATGTCATGGCAGATTGTCTCAGTCGGAAGGGACAAATAATTCCAACAGAATGGACCCTCCACAAGGATGTATGCAAGAGACTTTGGGCCACCTGGGGCCAGCCAACCATAGATCTCTTCGCAACCTCGATGACCAAGAGGCTCCCAATATTTTGCTCACCAATCCCGGACCCAGCAGCAGTTCATATAGAGGCTTTTCTCCTAGATTGGTCACATCTAGATCTATATGCATTCCCTCCGTTCAAGATTGTCAACAAGGTACTGCAGAAGTTCGCCTCTCACGAAGGGACAAGGTTGACGCTAGTTGCTTCCCTCTGGCCTGCGAGAGAATGGTTCACCGAGGTACTTCGATGGCTAGTAGACGTTCCCAGAACACTTCCCCTAAGGGTGGACCTTCTACGTCAGCCACGCGTAAAGAAGGTACACCAAGGCCTCCACGCTCTTCGTCTGACTGCCTTCAGATTATCGAAAGACTCTCGAGAGCTAGAGGCTTTTCGGAGGAGGCAGCCAGAGCGATTGCTAGAGCAAGGAGAACATCCACCCTTAGAGTCTACCAATCGAAGTGGGAAATCTTCCGAAACTGGTGCAAGTCAGTATCCGTATCCTCGACCAGTACCTCTGTAACTCAAATAGCTGACTTCCTCTTATATCTGAGGAAAGAACGATCTCTTTCAGCTCCCTCTATCAAGGGTTACAGAAGCATGTTGGCATCAGTCTTCCGTCACAGAGGCTTAGATCTTTCCAACAATAAAGATCTACAGGACCTCCTTAAGTCTTTTGAGACCACGAAGGAGCGTCGTTTGGTTACACCTGGTTGGAATTTAGACGTGGTATCAAGATTCCTTATGTCAGACAGGTTTGAACCGCTACAATCAGCCTCCCTGAAAGATCTCACCTTAAAGACTCTTTTCCTGGTATGCTTAGCCACAGCTAAAAGAGTCAGTGAGATTCATGCCTTCAGCAAGAACATCGGATTCTCATCCGAAACGGCTACATGTTCTACAACTTGGTTTTCTAGCCAAAAACGAGCTGCCTTCTCGGCCTTGGCCAATATCGTTCGATATTCCAAACTTATCGTATGGTTGGAAATGAACTAGAAAGAGTCTTATGCCCTGTAAGAGCTCTTAAGTTCTATTTAAAACGAACTAAACCTTTACGAGGCCCGTCTGAAGCTTTATGGTGTTCAGTTAAGAAACCATCTTTGCCTAGTCAAAGAATGCTTTATCCTATTTTATCAGACTGTTAATACGAGAAGCTCATTCCCATCTGAATGAGGAAGACCAAGCTTTACTGAAGGTAAGGACACACGAAGTTAGAGCTGTCGCAACTTCCGTGGCCTTTAAACAAAATAGATCTCTGCAAAGTATAATCGACGCAACCTATTGAAAAAGCAAGTCAGTGTTCGCGTCTTTTTATCTTAAGAATGTCCAGTCTCTTTACGAGAACTGCTACTCTCTGGGACCATTCGTAGCAACGAGTGTAGTAGTGGGTGAGGGCTGAACCACTACAATTCCCTAATTCCATAACCTTTTTAATCTTTCTCTTGAAATGTTTTATTTGTGTTTTTGGGTTGTCCGGAAGGCTAAGAAGCCTTTCGCATCCTACTTGATTTGGCGGGTGGTCAAAGTCATTTCTTGAGAAGCGCCTAGATTAGAGGTTTTGATGAGGTCCTGTTGTATGGGTTGCAACCCTTGATACTTCAGATCCTAGGGGTCGCTCAGCATCCTAAAAGGATCGCGAGGCTCCGTAAGGAAGACGTACTTAAAAAGGCAGAGTAATTGTTCAAGTCGACTTCCTTACCAGGTACTTATTTATTTTATGTTTGTTATTTTGAATAACTGCTAAAATGAAATAAAAAATCCTTAGCTCATAATAATGTAAACAATTATTGCTGGTCTCTACCCACCCCCCTGGGTGTGAATCAGCTTATATAATCACAGGCTAAGTTTAATATTGAAAAATGTTATTTTTATAATAAAATAAATTTTTGAATATACTTACCCGGTGATTATATATTAAAGGACCCTCCCTTCCTCCCCAATAGAGACCCAGTGGACCGAGGAGAAAATTGAGTCTGTGTTTACATTGAGTACTGAGTACCTGCACGACAGATGGCGCTGTTGAAGGACACCCCCTACCTGCATTGCGATCGCTGGCGGATTTTTAACGTAGAGTTTTCTGTCGAGCAACAGAGTTGCAGCTTATATAATCACCGGGTAAGTATATTCAAAAATTTATTTTATTATAAAAATAACATTTTTCATTCATGTTTTTTTTTTCCATTGACCCCTGTATCTTTATTTCTTTCTTAAGTTCTTCTCTTTATTTGGTTTTTCTTTTTATATTCTTACAGGTTGTAGGGTTAACAGTAAAATTTTTATTTCGTCAAGATGTCTTTAATTTTGCTAGATATTAACTGAGAACATAATCCTTTTCTACTAACATTCATAAATATTTTACTTTTATTTATATAAGATGAAAACAATCGTATCCATCTATTTGAGTGCAAATTTGATTAAAGAGATTAATAACAAAATAATTTGAGACAGATGGACTAACAGAAATAGACAGACATTGACAGACAGGCAGACATACAGACAGATTTCCATGTAACAAGCACCAGTAAAAATATGTTGCGTGGATTTAGCAATCAGAAATACTTTCACAGTCATTTGATAATTGTGGCAGTTGTACCTTCAACTCCTTTCATATAGATAAAGAAATTCCATCTCCTCTATTTTGGATTTCATAGGATATTCACATAGCACATCTGTTGCTTCGAAAAGGTCTTATCCAGAAAGACAAAACGCCGTTGCCGGATTTTAGTGTTTTGAGTTTCATCGGATATGATTTGAAGTCAAAGAATTTGGCAGTCATTCATCCTACTATTATACAGAATTCTTGAAGGGATTTGTTTGCCTTTATATAATATGCTAAGGACAGGAAAGCAAGGCGAGTCTCTTTTTTGTCTTTTATTGAATTACTGAAAACTTGAAGACTGGTATAGGTTATTGTGAGGTTACTTAGAGTTAAATATTCGATTTAAAGAGAATAAATATGGATGGATCTTGTGATTCGTTGAGTTTACTGAGATTTTAAATAAACGATTCTTATTTTCTTTTGAGATTACTATGAAAAAGTATTGGTAGTCATTTATTTTAATGCAGTTTATTTAAAAGAACGAGCAGTTTTTAAGCTTCTCTGCATTTACTAGAAACATTGGTTCTTGTTTCTTTAAACTTCTTGGAGTTTGGGAACTGAAAAGAACACTTCTTTAGATATATTGAATTCACTATAAATGACACCTCTTATTTTATATTGAGTTTTCTCAGAGCCAAAAAGGATGGTTTTTGGTCTGTATTCAGTTGTTGTGAAAGAATATGTTATTCTGATTGTTTCCACTCGGATGGCCGAGATAAAAATGGCTGTCCTCAACTTCACTGAGTTTGCAAGCAACTGGAAAAGAGGATCTTTAATTACCACAGTAGTAACTGAGGATATTTGAACTATTATTAGTTTAATTGAAACTGGAGATGGGTCTTGGATCTTAACTTGATTGTACTAAGAACCTAAAGGGTGACATTGGCTCTCTAATAAGTAATGTCAAACTGAAAGGAGAGGTATTTTGGCAGCAACTGGAAGGATAAGAAGACTCTAGTTGAGAAATGGATTAACCATTTCAATGACGATGTTCAGGTTGTAGGTGCAGACTCCATTTGCACATTCTGGAAGAGAAATAACATAGACAATAAGTGTAATGCTTTCCTTATTTTCGCTTGGTTTTGTGGTAAGTGCGAAAAAGGAAAACTTAGTGGCTATCAAAGCATATTAGGTGTTTGATGTTATCAAAGAAAAATTTCTAAGAGGTATATATTTATGATTTCAAAATATATTGATAAAATGGAAAACGTTTTTTATGACTCCGTAAACAAAACAGGTAGAGGGAGATTTAGAATGATCTAACAGTATAAAGAAAAAATACAACAACTCACTTCTCCCAGAAACCTTGATGGGGCTTCCTGGGTTTGTCTGTTGATTTGGTTCCATTTGGGATATTTCCAGAGGAGTTGTGTTGTGAGAAGTTGTAGTTGTTTTTGGATATTTTGGTGAAGATAGTTCAGCAGGAGTGGTTTCTGGATTTGTGTTGGGAGAAGTAGCTGTTTTGTTAATAGTTATATTGGGAATTGTTGGTGAAGTCAGTTTAGGAGGAATGGTTTCCGGATTAGGGTCGGGAGAGGTTATAGATGTTTTGTTAGTTATGTAGGAAGGTGATGAAGTTAGTTCAGGAGTGGTGTCTGGATTAGCATTAGGAGAAGTTATAGTAGTGTTGCCTAATACCATATTAGGATTTGCTGGTATAGTTAATTTAGGAGGACTGAATTCTGGATTAATAGTGGGAGAATCTGTAGTTTTGTCACTAATTATGTTGGGAGTTGTTGGTGAAGTTTGTTCATGAGGTCTTGTTTCCGGAGTTGCATTGAGAGAAGTTGTTGTTTTGCCACTAATTATGTTTGGAGTTGGTAAAGTTAGTTCAGGAGGAGTGTTTTCTGGATTTAATATGGTATATATTGTAGTGTCTTTGTCAACAATTATGTTGGGAGTTGTTGGTGAAGTTAGTTTTGGATTGGTTTCTGGATTTGTTTTGGGAGAGATTGTAGTTTTGTCAAGAATTACTTTTGGAGGAGTTAGTGAAGTTAGTTCAGGAAGAGTGGTTTTTGGACTTGTGTTGGGAGTTGTAGTAGTTTTGTTGATGATTAAGTTCATAATTGTTGATGA